>NC_092858.1:116209806-116453235 GCF_032062135.1 Pyxicephalus adspersus
CCAGCACTCCCCCTCAGCTGTACTTTTTCTTGCTACTCCAAGGCATGGACTTGTATGGTTGGATTTTCATAGAAGAATATTGGTAATACAATTGTTAGCCTGTCCAAAAAGGTTACCATTGAAATTTAACTCAGAAGGCTACAAATAGAGAAAGAGGCATAATTGTTCCAGATTGAATGTGAGTCAAAACCTCTTTGTTTCCATATTACTTTGTCTAAATTTTTAATTTTGGCCACGTTTGACATCCCTGTTCTAACTTTTTTTTAATCCTAAAAGCTTTTGATTGAAGCAGGTTTTGTGTTTTATGGGAATAAAAAAAACTTGTCCGAAGCAGGCCAAATTCAGGTCAAAAGGAGGTCAACTGCATGTAAAATCCATTAATTTGGAATGATCTCAGAAACTTCTCAGGCTGATGTCACACTGAAGCCATCAACACAGACACTTGAGCTTTGATTTGGTTTAGAGGAGGGGGCTAAAATATTTAAAGCTGACTGTGTGGTTCAATGGCAGTATTGATTCTCCATCAGGAATGTGGTAAAATACAAAATAAATAAATACAAAGTAATCTAATAAATCATGTTTGCACCTTTGTAAATTGAACCTTTAGAAACAACCTATAGAGGGCAGCTTCTGATAGGTTGAAAGTAAATTGGGGTTAAACAGGAAAACAGCTTAGGTGATTTAAGCCCATCATGTGCCCTGAGAAAACTGGTCCTGGTGCTGGTATGGTAATGGTTCAATCTTCTGGTTACTTTGTACATAATATACTGTAGTAGGTCCTAAATCTGTGTTCATGTTTAAATATCTCTCAAACTATTGAAACACAGAAATAAAACCCATTGCCTTACAGATACCTTGTTGGGTGCTCATTGAATATGAATGGCTCGGTTTGTGTACACATTTAGAGTCTGTAACACTGGGCTAAAGGGTGCATGGTGCTCTATACCTATAGAAAAATAATATTACAAGATACATATATACAATAATATATTTTTATAGCATACACCTTTGTAGTCTGTCTGGCACCTATGAAAGTTACTTGTGTAGCACTATAGTGCAAAGATCAGCCCCATCAAAAAAAAAGTCTGCTAGAATGTTGGCTGAGATGCAGTGGAATATCTAAACACATTTAAAATTGGCTTAAAAATAAGGGGAGATTGATATAAAAGAACTACTACTTTTATTTAATTGATTCCTGCATATATTTATATAGTTGGAGAATAATGTTAAGGTGATAAAGTCAATACATAGCTGTGTCTTGTTATATTTTGATGCAGAGTTTTCCTCACACACACGGCTAAAAAATCATAGCTGGGATGGCTATTACCCTTCTTTGAGATATCAGTAGGTATTTTCTGTGTTTGCAGAAAGTGTAAATAACCTGATAAAACGAATGCAGCTGCCATGTATAACGACTGGAAAGGGCAATATAGGACATTTTGTCCTTGCCTTTATATATATTTGAACTGTGTGCAAGTGTACCTGTGAAAATAGATACAGTTTTAAAGCAAAGCCTGGCTACACCAAATGTTTAGGTTTAGGTCTTTCCTGTTCATGAACTTTTTTGACCTCTATTAATAAAACAGGGAATCCGACATTCCCTGGTGGGAATCAGTTACTGCCATTGAAACACATGGACCTGGAAGATTCCTACGAGGCAATGTTTCAAGGAATGTCGGATTCCCTGTTTTATAAATAGTGTGATAAATGATAAATAAAGAATATTTATTGCATTATTTTTAAAAGCAACATTTATTTCACAAGTGCCTAAAATGCATTAAAAAGCAAAAAAAAAACCTGACATATGTTATAACCTAGTGATATCCATTATTTAGCTTTAACATACCTTTTCACAGGACATGAAAGTATAAGGGAGAGCTGCAGTACATTTCTCTTGCTCTCTACATGCACTGTAGGATGTTAAAATACATCCTTGCTCTTCTTCTGTATGTTATACACTAATATCTGCTTTTCCCCATCTTCTTCCAACACAGTTTTTTGTCCACTGCAAATTCTTCAGTTGTACCTCTTTTCTTTGCCCCATATATCACTGTTTGCACTCCTGGCACTTGCAACTTTTTAATGAGCTACTGCTTCTTTCCTATTCCTCCTTCCCTCTTCCAATTTTCAATCTGCAATCCTTATCTTTTACTTTCAACTTGATCTCTCTTCTCCTCCATAGTTCTGTCTTTGGACTTATTGCACCAATTCTCCTGCTTAGTGTATTAATATATGAACCTTTTACCAGGGTATCTCTATACCAGTTCATTACAGCTGTGCAAAATTTGAAAAGAAAGCATAGATCATGTTTTGTAACTTTCTTCACCTCCAATAATACTTTTGGAGTGGGTATTTTTAACCAACAGTAACGGAGGTGTTAAAAACAAGCCCACTCGGAACACTGTATGCATTACCTGTGCAGTGATTATTTGGTAAGATACGTACAAACGTTATATAAAATAGTTGGAAACAAACAATAAACGACCGATCATTTGATCTTTCTTTGACAAAAATAGTGTCTAACCACAGGCCAACAATGCGGATAAAAGAATGACATCCACTCCTATCATTTCTGATCTCAGTCAAAAAAAGGAGCCGGAAAAATGTAGATTTAGTTTCAATCCCTACTAAAGTTAGGAAGGATGGAACCAGAAAAAGGGTTTTTTGAACGCCTCCACTGCCTTTTTTTAGTTCACCCAAGTGTTTTTGGCAGTAAAAACCCCCAGTATACTGATTTGCAGTTTTTAATGTTTACAACTTGTTTTTGCACTAATAATGCTTTTGTTGTTGTTTCTGCACTATAGTTTTTCCTTTCTTTATTTGTATATTCAGTTGTTATTTATTTCATTTTTTTTTTATGTTAATGTCCTAAAAAAGTTGCAGTTTGTCAAATAAATGTTATATTTTTGTAAACAAAATATGTACATTCCTTTGTGTAATAATTGTATTGGGATACCTACCTTCTTGTATTCATTATTCAAGCTTTCAATAATATATATGCCACATATGTCTCGGGGGTTATATGGCCCATTGCTTGTGGTGAGATACCTGTAGAGAACTTCATGTCTTGCAGAGACCTTCCAGTGGCAAGGAGGTGATTAACTTCTGTTTGGCTTTTACGGACTTTCACATGCATTTATCTTGTTTCTGGATAAAAGCTCCTACTTTTATAAGTAGTTTTTGAAAGCACACAGCTGACATTCAAGGATAATTTTTATAGTCCTCTGGGAATGGCAACTGCAGTTCATGTAGCAGATTTTACTGGGAAACAGTGTCCCATCCATTGATCAGTATTTGCCCCACACTCCCTACTCTACATGTCATTTCCTCAACATTTCAAAGATCACATCTGTTGTCTGTACATTACCGAACAATTATCATTGAACAATCGTATCTTTACAGCATGTACAGAATTGTGTACTATACGATTGTTCAAAACAATCCTTAATCATTCGTTTTCCAAATTTATAATTTAAAATAAACATCACTAGTCTCCATTGTGGTCTATGGTATTTATCAATGTGGTGGTAGTAATAAATCCACAGGTAAATAGGAGGCATAAGCAGGTTACTCATTGCCTGGTAATACCTTAATAAATATACATTGATTGTAGTAAGAGTCCAACAACTCCCACCCTGTAATAACAAAAAGAAAATGAAGATCGAGTTTTAATCCCGACTAAAGCTGAGAAAAAAAGGTAGAACAAGAAAAATGTTTTTTTTTTTTTTTGACAAAGGTAAATTTAATTAACAAGTGCAGAAAAATCGAACACTGGTAAAAGCTCTGCTGATACATAAGTTGTGTCATGCAAAAGCTAGACAATGATTAGCTAATGTGTAAAACTTGGTCAAGGTGTGTGTTCAGCAGGTGGTGCAAAGGCAGTGAGGTCTCGTCAACTAGAATAAAATCTATTTATTTGTGTGAGCCACTCTTTTCCATTTTAGTGCCCCCAGTCATCACCGATCTCCAATATCTCATAGGTATGACAATCAGTACAACAAAGAGAATAAAATATAGCAGACTAGTCTTCAGTTCTCAATAATTCAGAGCACCCAATTAAACATTTAGTCATGTCCTAATTTTTTAGTCACTGATTCACTTTTTACCTATACATCAAGGCAGTTACTGTGGGTCCCTTTCTGAAGGTATTATAAGTTTTTAAACCATTTCAATTTTGATCATTATACTTTGAAATAGGAGTTATCAATATTAACATTAGGTATCAGTAATTTCTTTCCACATTTTATTGGTTAGAATATTTGTAGATAGTTCAAGTAAATCTGAATAGGAGTTTTAATGCTCAATCTATCAAAATCACTCTATCAACAAAAAAAAGAAAATGTTTTTGGTTT
Organism: Pyxicephalus adspersus; assembly: GCF_032062135.1. Lineage (NCBI taxonomy): Eukaryota > Metazoa > Chordata > Amphibia > Anura > Pyxicephalidae > Pyxicephalus > Pyxicephalus adspersus. The sequence goes on from NC_092858.1 coordinate 116,214,159, forward strand.
AGATATATTCTTAAATGTTTAAAATTTTTATAACACAACAAAGTATTATGTTCTACATGCCAATTAGAAACATGCATTGCTCTAGGAATGATACAGTTTAAGGGTAAGGATACACATTTTTGAGTAGAAAATTCTATATAGGTGAGAGATTCGAAGTGGTTTACCATAAAATTGTAGATGATTCTTTCTGAAAGTAGCACACTAATATTTTGCATACACTTCCATAAAAAATTATTGCCCTGATTCTGATCAAGCTTTGACAGAAGGCTTTAGCCCTGGGAACTAAGAAAAGATAGGAGACAGGCCTCAGCAGAGGTGAGTAAATTGCAAATTCTTCAGTGTTTGTAAATGTAAGGTCATTTTAATCTTTTTTGGGGAAAATAAAACTATGTTTTGTTGACCAAATAAAAAATTTAATAAGGATATTTTTAGAGACCTTCTAAATATTATCACTTTGTATACAACCTTTTGGACCAGAGTTTCTTGACCTTTTGAACATGGAGGAATCCCTTGAAATAACTTCCAGGTCTTCAGGGAACCCCAGATATAATTAATATATCCTCAGCCTCTTGCATTGCTGGTCAGTAGGAAGGTTGCCACCCTTACAGATAGCAAAAATGATTATTGGTATCTATTAAACTCACCTGAGAGACACAAATTATTCATTGCTCAAGTAACCCCTAGCAAGCTGTGGAGGAACACTAGGGTTCCACAATACTCCGTACTAGACCATTTTAATCAAAACTTAACAATATGTGAAAAAATAGAAGTACTGTATACTTAAAGTAGAATTAAACTTGTTTGTGCTTACTTTTCTTGTAAATGACTTACTTTTCTTTTTAATTTTTTTTGGCCCTCCTAATCTTAAATGCTGATGGCACTGAAGTTGAGAAAAATCCAGAGCAGTGCAAGTTAGGTGATGGAGCATACCCACCACCTGCCATGCTTAGCTTTGCAACCACAAAACTTTCTTTTATCAGATTGAGGCTTGTTTTTCCTTTCTAATGTGTATGCACAAACTGGTAACATGACATGTACAGCTAATAACCTGATATATGCCTGTGCCCTAGCAACCTGCGCCTACAGCCTCATAAATGTACATCTGTTGTGTGAGGTCCAAGGCACTGCTCTCTTTCACTTTTAGACTGTTAAATATTTGAAATGACATATTGTGCTAATACTATTGTGGTGCTCACGCTTTTCCTTGCTGAGAGTTTTGGCATGTGGAAGCAAAGCCCCGCTCTACCAAGATGGTGGCCTGCACATAGAGATGCAGATGAGAACTAAGCATGGCAACTCAGTGGGGAAAGATCAAATGCAGGGGGACCAACTTATACTGGTGACTAGTCCTTTGCCCCTAAACTACAGTGTTACAGTTTTGTCAGAAACCCTTTAGCAGTGTGTTCCTCTCCTGTTAAGAATTGCAATTTTTTATCATCAGCATTTTCTATGTAATGTAACAAATCATTAGACAGAACATTGAAAAGAACCCAGGCTCATGCTTGTGGTACACCTGTTTAGTCCATTTTGATTATGTCCCGCTCACAATTACCCTTTGTTTTCTATCCTTTAATCTGTTGTCCCAACATTTCCTGTCCCAAGCTGACATCTATTACCATACTGACATTTCTGTTTTAGAGGTCTCATAATAACCAAATTCAGCTGTTTTTGTCATGCTACTTTAAGAGATCGGGCAGCACTTGGTTAAGTGGGGATAAGCAAAAAATGTTGTTTGTGGATTCTAGAGTGCTCCCAGTCTTGCATTCAGTTGTTTGCATAACGTTAAATGACTTATTCGGTTGTAAAGCCTGAAAAAGTGTTCCAGTGTCTACTTTTACCCTGGTTACCCAGGCAGCTCTGCATTCTAAATAGCCTGAAATGGTATTCCGCAAAATCAGTGATTCCCATAGTATGATTAGTATGAGGAGAAAGAAAGATGGGATTTACGGCAATGATTTTTGTAAGTCAAATAAAAATATGTTTAAAAAAATAAAAGGTGTAATCTTAGTTCTAACATAAATCAACTAAATTATGTCCTGAACTGAACAGAGATCTCCTACATATATTTGATACCAATAATTTCCATGTTGAGACATACACATGGGATTGAATGAGTTTGTAGCAAGAATTAACTCATATCCCAAAGCATTTCGCTCACAAGAGCTTCCTAAGGGGATTCCTTGAGATTATGTACTATGTTAAAAAATAATGTATACAATATATATATTATATACTACAGGTATGATACATACAGTATTTACATTAGAGATGAAATCAGTACCAAAAGCACAAAATTATAACACAAAATAACCAATTGTCATATGAGATATGAGATAATTCTTGCTACAAACTCCTTCAATCCCATGTGTATGTCTCAACATGGAAACTATTGCTATCAAATATATGTAGGAGATCTCTGTTCAGCTTCGGACATAGTTTAGTTGATTTATGTTAGAACTAGGATAACACCTTTTACTTTATTAAACATATGTTTGATTGACTTACAAAAATCATTGGCCTAAAGCCCATCTTTCTTTCACCTCATACTAATCATACTATGTAAGTAAGGGTGCTGCAAACTTTTATATATTTACTATATGTTAACTATGTGTCCATTGGGATAGAACAAACAACTACTCAAACACATCAGTGATTCTCAACTTCATCAAACCATATATTTTATTATAAAAGGTAAATTCCCTTTAGTGCCAAGTGCCAGTTGGTGTCACCTAAATACTGTACCTCTAGCACAGCTTGAAATGTTTATATTACCATATCAGAGTTTTAAACCATAGGAGATCCAATTTAAATACCAAAGGATATATTTCCTATTTAAGTTTCACCTCCCTTGTCACCCCTTCCATTTACTATTACCTGGCAGTTACATCTGACAAAATGAAAGTGGGGAATTCCTATGAATTACATAGCAGAAAGAGTTGTCAAAATGTATTGACTGCTAAGAAAAGTTACTAGCTGATAGTGTGAAAGTGTAACTAGGTTATGCATAGTAAGAATTAGGTTGAATAACTAGGTTTGTTCGGTGAATAAACACTCTGCAAGGATTAAATGACTTAGTTTAGTAACTTAACTTAGTACTTAAGTTACTTTAGCTTAGTAAATGCGGTAAAATTTAACTTTAAAAGGAATTCTCAATCACATGCAAGGCAATGTAATTTCATGGCTGAAGAAAGCAGATTTTTACCTCATTCTCAAATAATTTCTAATACTTTGCATAACAACCAGAGCTGGGGCATATTTTTATTCTGTTGTCTTTTGGAATTCCTTCCATTAAAATAGATAGGGGGACACAAGATATGGCTGTAATGGATCAGGTTTACTTGCAGGGCCCAGTTGGGTTTTACCCGTTTGCCGCCAAGGATGTAACTATGACATAAGCAACTTTTCTACCCTACAAACTTCCAATCATTATAGTGACTGGGAGTATATTTACAAGTGTACAGCTGGCTCAGGACTTTCAGTCAGGGATGATCACAGGAACTATGAAGGCACTCGAGTGTCAGGAGCGGTATATTCTGCCAGTCCTCTTTCTTCTTTTGATCCATCTAGCCACCCTGCCCTAGCCTACTGTTACAAGTGGGGGCTCTTTGGCCACCACCACTCTCCATGCTCCTGTTGAACAAGACATCCTCCGCTACCTTCCCCCTATAATATCTTACGAATCTCATTTCCTCCTATCTCCATCCCTCTGTCCCTTTCCCACTCTGACACAGTGCTGATTCCTGGTTTGAATGTGTAAACAAAACCACTTACATTAGTAAAGTAGGTGACGTGAGGTAGGAAAATGAAATAAAAAAAAATGTACATTTTTTTTTGTTGCACATCAACTGTGCTTTTTTATAGCGACTCTGCTTTCAGACCATATCAGTGTTCTCCCCAGCCCCTTTTAGCCAGGTGCACAAAAGTTTTCAGTAACCACCCGTCTGTTTGGGTTACTGAAAAGTGGGGTCACAATTCTGGGGCTGTGAACCACCTATAGCATCTTCCCACCCAGTCTAAAAAGAATTCTGCAGAGAACATTGAATGCTTTGGGGGTTTTAGGTAAAGTTCAGGGCTAAAATGTATATTTTTTTTTGTTACCAGAAGAATCAAACACAGTTCTGACAGTAAAAGGGTTAAACATGTTGTATTTCTTAGTTATATCACATTTGTAATCGGACTGACATAAATTACTTTTGTTTATGTGAAATTTGTGAAATATTTCATCATTTGCTATAGGGACAGCTAACAGGAAGTTACAGGAAATCTTTCCAATTTGAGAGGTAATTTCCTATGATGTTAGTAAAAATGTAGGTCTTTTAGGCTCCACTATAGCAAAAGTCATATGACTTGAAGATTTCTCTTCCGCTTTGCTTTTAGGCCACTTCTGGTGGTCCACGTTGTAGAAAATGGTGCTGACGTCATAACATCCATGACACTTTTTGCTCTACTGTACTGTGAGTGAAGGGTAACATTATAATGCTAAGGCTTAAAGACCAATAACAATTAGTGATGGGAAGAGTTTACTCTGAGCAATACCAGTCAGGAAGAGGTAAATATTGTAGCCAGAGCTGCATTTGCACACCTCCTGGGGCACAAAAAAAAAAAATTGCCTAAAGTTAGACTTTAAGGTATGTTAGGATATAAGATTTAGTGTATTATAACTAATATTACCAATATGCCAATAAAATTTATATTCATATAAATAATTATTGGTTAAAATTACCAATACAAATGAATTCATTGATATAACTTATGTAGTAGTAAAACATACCTGTAGTAGACATTTCAATATATCAGAGATAATTATTTTGCTGCAGTCGAGTACAGCAATTGAATTATGTAGATATGCAGCTGATTTGCACTAATTTTTTGGAACAATATCAGTGTGACATGCATTTATATAAAATATTAAGAAGCATTTGAACATTGATCTAAAAAGTAAATCAAAGAAAAGTACATTATTTCATCTTGTAGCAAATATTTTCTGCAATTGAAAAACCAATGAGAAGCGTTAAGGTAGAATGCAACTGGTTACTAAAAACAACTTAGAATTTGCTTGTCTCTAAATTCTTGCATATGAACCACAATATTGGGAGTGTTTGTCTGTAGGAAGATTTTAACTGAATATCAAGTCCCTTGCCTTCAAATAAATTATACATTTTTCAATGTTGTGGCCTCAGTAAAATAATTTGTATTATTCCTTGCTGTGGAACATGAACAGCTGAAAACCTTTATACCCATGTATAGAGGTTGCTGTGTGTTTCTATGAATACAGTGGTAGTGCCAGGCCCTGTTGGCCTTTTCAGTCAAAGAGATCGTTTACTGACAAGCTTCATGTTTCGTAAGCGAGAGTGAAAAAATAAGCCCTATTATGTTCGTTAACCACATGCTCTGCTCTTCAATATAATCAATATATATGTTCATCTGTCTGTCCAGATCCTCCTCTACATCTGCTCTGTTCCTTTCTTTATCCTGCAATATTCTTTGTTCCTTTGCATACTAGCTTCTTCACAGTTCTTTGTTCTTCTTTTTCTTTAAATGACCCCTGCTGTTTCTCCTTCTGCGCTACAATCAGCTGCCTCCACAGCATTACATGCTTCTACCCTTCTGTCTGTGTGCATTTTAATTTAGGGTGGATTGCCCAAAAAATAAGACACTTTTTTTTTTAAAAGGGTCAACTTTTCTGACAACTAGAGCTGGAACTTGTATCACATATTTTCACAATCTAAAAGCATTTCCTTTTTTTAACATTCATATACATACATATAAACACTGAAAGAGTTAACTGACTGACACCAGATATTGGTGAAAACTTTTACAGGTAAGTTAGAAACATGGTAAAATACTGGTAAATAATAGAATGTAATGATGTTTACGAAGTGAACTATTAGAAAAAAGCTATTAGAACTGTATTTAAGGCAGGTTAGGCAGGTTAGGTTGTGGCTATGTAGCTAAAACTACATTGGCACTAAACCAAAACCTTTACAGGGACTGGCTCTCATGGGCAGCACTGGACACCATACTTTCCCATGCCCAGTGGTTGTTTTTTCAAATACAGACATACTGTACCTAAGGCTACCTTCCTAACTTGTGTAATATTATTCTGCATCGACTTTTTAGTGCGATATATATATACAGCATACTTTATAAAAAACGTAACATATCAACTAACATATTTAACATAATAACATATACATTGACAAAAAATTAATGGACATTCTAGGTATCCCCTTGCAATACTTGTCACTGATTGCTGAACAATGCCTTATAAAAACACAAATTCTAAGTCTAGGACAATATATAACATTTTTTTTCATTTAAAAAAACATTTTAAAGTTTAAGATTTACTTTGAAATGAAAAAAAAATGGAATGTTTCTTACATGTTTTTGAGACTTGTTAGTGACCAATTGATTTAAATTGTCTGTGGCTAAAAAGCAGATGTCTGGCAAAAGAAAACTAGATCCTTTGTGCAATTAGAGACAAAAGAACTCCTGGCCTTTAGAAAACATCTGCTCCTTGTTAAGTCATCTGTGATACCTAAGAATAAAGTCATAGAAAAGTTGGTACCTGCTTAAGATCACTGTTTTTACTGGAAATTTTTTATTTATTTTTTTATCAACAGTGTCAAAAGCAGAGGAAAGATTGGGTGACGAAGGATGAAAAAAAAAAGGAGCACACAAGAGCCTCCCGGGATGCCTGACGCAGAAGGAGCACCCAAGAGCCTCCCGGGATGCCTGACGTAGGTATCTTGGGAGGCTTTGCGCTCCCATTTATTCTCTACCACCTGGGCGGACGAGAATTAGGGGGCAGTGCTGCACCCTTTAAAAAAAAAACAGAATTTTCACCTTACATAAAAAAGGGTTGTCTACCTTTTTATGCAAGGTAAAAATTCTAGTGTATAATTATGAGTTTAGGTACACTTTAAATGCTTCTAGAATAAACATATCCATAGCACAACATAGATGTGTAGCAGTGAATGGAAAAAATATCACCCATATCTGATATAGGTTACCTATACGACCTAAATCAGTAGGTCAAGCGAAAGAAATGTGTGGATGGTGGAACACAGTGTGTGCTTGCAACTTTACTTTCTGTAGTTACACTGAGAGCTGTTTATTGTGAACAGCATATGCTGAAATCAATTTTATTATATATTATCATTAATGCATCTAAGTTTTGATTAAAATAAATGTTTTCCATAAAAATCAAATGTATATTAACAAAGTCTGCAAAGGGCATTTCTGTAGACAAGCTCATTAAAAGTACATGTGCCATAAACTCTAAATGTCGACTGCCATAGCTAGGCACTAGGCTATGTTTCCAAATACCTATTTTTCTGTCTGTCTTTGGTTTAATACTTACTAAGAACAGGTGTGTGGAAAATGAAAAACAAAAAAAGAGTAAAAATTTTAGCTGAAATATTATACTGTTTTTGCTTTAGGAAGATTCTATTACTTTTTAAAAACTAAAATTCTCTATCTCTGTGCTTGATGTTTGCCAGTGAACAATTTGTATCTAATTAACCATGACAGCCAAGCAATTAGCACTTTAATCTAAGTATCTAAGTACTTAAATAGTCTTTGGATTGAGTTTAAATAAAACATTTGATTCAAAAATGTTCCTTTTAACCTCTTGTTAGTTCTGTCAAAATTTACTGTGTGTACATTTTTTTAATTTTTGAATGTAGAAAGATTTGAATCCTTGTCACTGCCTCTGGTTGTCCTGGGGAGCTTTGGCAGCAAAGTAGAAAGTGCTGAAGATGTTACAGTTGCCACCTGAACAGGGGTTGAGGAACATTCTTCCAGTGGAACCGTTGGTTGGGTGACATTTGTCTAAGAGGGGAATACCCTTCATTTTTCTGAAATTTCCTTTCAATATCTGTTGTGTCAGGGGGACAGAAAGTAAAGGAACATCTCTCCAGTAGCCCACAGCCAGTATTTAGCTGCCAGGTGTTTCAACATACGTACATAGATTTTAATATCAGATTATAACAAAGCAGAAGTGCTTTCAGACTTTCTGTCTTAATGAAAATCTATACGTCTGAGCAAAACTGACAAGGATGAATAGGGGGTGGAACATGTAATATATACTTTATGGTACTATGTCACCTATAGCTTTAAATGTGATCTCCTGGCACTCAGAATTTCTTATAATAACAGATGTCTACTTTATTGTAGTTTTAGGGGCTACATACATTTTTTTTGTGTCAATCAGTTTTATTAGGTTTTCAAAGAAAAATAAACAAACATACATAAAAACATTAAAGCATAAGACATGAAATCTTATTTACACACAGCAGCATTAGTTTCACCTGACCATAAAATAAACTGCTCAAAATAGCATATATACTGATATATAGCAATAATCTGTCAAAACCTGCATGAACCAGAGTAAAACAAAGCATTACAATTATGCAGAAATTAATAAAAACACTCATAAAGAGATATAACATAAGTAATACAATACATGGCAATCCTAACCGCATAACATCACCATATATTCGTACAAACGTCTTTTAACAAAGAAACATAAAAACAATAAACTATAAAAAAAAAGAAAGAAAAGAAGGGGGGGAGAACATTACAGCCCGAGAAAGGGGGTTGGGAAGGGGAGGGAAAGGAAAATGTACACCACCCAAGGTTGTAAAAAATATGAAAAAAAAAAAAAACCCTTAATACAAAAATTACGGAAAAGGCGCTCGAACAAATATACAAAATTATTAATATAAATACAATTGGAATCGAGAAGATTCCTTAAACCAATCCCAGGCAGACCAAACTATTTTAAATTGTTCCGACCTATAATAATTATCTATTCAAATAAATATTAAAATATAAATACAAAAATAATAAAAAATAATAAAACAATTTGTTAATCATTACCATCTACTCAACTATTGGACAGTAAAGGATTTGCAATGTCATATTTCTCTTAGTGTAGTGACTGACAGTTTACTGGAAGCGTTATAGCTAACTGTTAATTTTAGCAACCCTGGATTCCTTCTTCAATTGTTCAATTACTGGTTGAGCTGACATTGAACACTATTATGCATAATACAATTCTAAGTTTGTTGATTTGTTTCAGCCAGTGATAATAAAACACATGTTCTGCTGATGATACACAAAGACACTTTATATGCATAATATTACCCGTAGACATTAGGCACATCTGCAGCCATTTTGCGATAACCCCCATACAATCTGAATAAAAAAATAGCTATTTCTTATTTAGGAGCTGGAAGAACATGTGTTTTAAAAGTATTATAAATGTTTTTTGTATGCATTATAAAGTTGTTAGAGCTTTCTGTCTATTGAGATCAAATTCATAATGCCTAAAAGTCAATCCTTTGTTGTGGTAAACTGTGGTAAACTTTCATTAGCAAGATAAAAGGAGACTGATGATATTAGAACTGTTCATTTCTTAGCGCATTATGATAGCGCATAGTTTGTACAAACTACAGGGGGCATAATTTGCAGGTTTGTTTTACTATTAGCAATTACTATTCTTTTTCTTTAGCATACTTACATATTTATATTTTTTAACCTAAATTTATGTTAGAGAAAAAAAATATACAATATATTAGAATAGAAATATATATGTGTACCAGAAGAACTAACATCTCTGGATATAAGATGAAATATTCATGAAGAATAAGTTGTTAATTTGTATGGTATATAAAGTTAATATATTTTGTCACTAGCTTATCTGCAATTTGAAAGTGACAAAGAATCTGCTTCAGGGGAATCCTTCAGAAATCAGGGAATCTCTTCTAATAATTAAAATGTCTGTGGCTCACAGTGTATTAGCATAAAAGGTGAGCTGAGATACGGGTATAAATCTAAGAATATGGAAAGTGTTGTATTTTGCATAATTTGACAGGGCTGCTCTGTATAACAGAATAATTTGTTTCTATTTGTACTCATGACAAATGCATAATTGGTTCAAACATCTGACCAACATCAACCAGTTCTAGAATAATAAAACTGAATAAACCTGTTGTTGAAGCTAACTTAAGCACATTTATTTTACATCGTGCTGTGTACATCAACAACAGGCTCACAGTGGACAGTTACTGATGTAAACAACAGTAAAGGAGCCTAATGTTATGATAAACAGCAGGCAGTCTTCCCATTGGCTAATGTTTGTCAGAAGCTGACTTGTCCTATAACTAAGTGATTCAAAACTAGAACCCAAGATTCTGTTTTAGGATCCCTGACACAATTACTACCATCCCCAAAACCCACACAAGCCTGCATTCCAGGCTTCTTCATAAAGATCCCTCCCAAAAAGGAGATCTAGGTATAATAAACCTATCCTTCAAGCACACCCTCGGACCGTTCAACAGGTCCGCTTGCTATACCTCATAAACAAAATAAATCTACATACTTTCCTCCTCTGTCATACAACGCCCACATCTAAACTTTTGTTAAAACTCTCACCAAAGACATCATGGACTTCTTATAAACAGGCACTGAGAAACCTACAAAGTAACCCCATGATTACCATCAAACCAGCTGACAAGGGTGGCAACATCTGTAACTATGAAAAAATGTGCCTCAGCATACTAAATAACTCTGAATGGTATAGGATCATCCACCCCACAGACATAAATAAATTCGGTGACAAATTTTACTCTGTAGTCCTACAAGCCCATTCGTCAGGCACGATTAACACAAAAATTAAAGATTTTCTCTGGAATAAGTATCCTGTCATACCCACATTTTTTAGCCTCCCTAAGGTTCACAAAAGCTTAGTTGACTCTCCTGGCCGCCCGAGTTCTTGTTGTCATAACTTACCCTCCCATCTCAGTGACACCATTCAGCTGCTCCAGTTATTACATAACATGACCGTTCTCCCGGACACCACCTTAGTCACAGTGGATGTCGAAGCACTATATAGCAGCATACCTCACACCAAAGGGCTGCAAACCATAGCTTCCATCCTGCATACAAGTGACCCATCATAAAAATCATCAATTTATTTTCATATATTTTCAATTAATGTTTTTTAAGAAAAACTTTTTATGGTAAAAAATTGTGTTAGATTTATTTTTATAATAAATTTATTGATTTATGAATATTTAGGGGATCTAAATTTTTTTGTGAAGTTTGGTTGCACAAGTGGGAAGTTTGAATGTAAAAGTGTGAAGATAAAATAAGAAACCCTGTAATATGCTAATGTATTTTCAACGTTGATTGAAGGAAGGCAACATACACGCCATTCAACCACAGTACTACTGGCTAGAAAGCTGACGCTCTACTGTATTGGCTAGTTTAAACAAAAGACAAAAAAATGAAAACAAGGTTTTATTTATTGTTTTTTTTTTCAAGTGGCTATAAAGTAGTAGCATAACATGCATAAAAATCAGGTACAGGAACTTTACCAGTTTAAAAATATGAACCACATTCTTTGGTAGTTTTAAAACAAAAACAAAATTTAACTACATAAACAAAAACAAAAGCTGGAAAAGGTAAAACAGTTTTTTTGTTAAACTTGGAATATAGTTGTAGAGTAGAATAGCTGGTAAATGTAATCCAAAACTAACTCAATGTAGTGTTGTTCTAAGAAACACAATTGCTTCTGCCAGATCCTCTTTCATAGAAGCTCTTAAATCTGACTTGATTATTTTTAGAGCTGAAAAACACTTTAAACACTGACTTAGGTGGGTTGCATTGCTGTTAGGGTTCTAGCCACATCACTAATAATCTCAGGATAAACAAGAATGGCTTCTTCTACAGTCTGTTTTGATGAGCAATCATACTTTTCTACTTCTTTTAATTCTTTAAAAAACTCCTGCTGGAATCTCTTTATTTGGACATTTTCTGGTTGTTTATCTTTTACACATATGCAACACCGCTTCACTGTTGAAAGTTTCTATTTTGTCCAAGTAGGAATCAGTCTTCTAAATCTTCATTTGAAGAGAATGATCCTGAGTTACCAGGTCCTTAAAGCTTCATCCAGTGCTGGTGTTTCAGGTAGTAATCTCTCTATGCGCACTGCTACATCATTGACGGCCTTTTTTGCAGTATCAGTCTGGTTGTCGCTCAACAAAATTTGGCTCATTGGATTAACATAAATTGCAGCTAATAGGATTTGATTATCCAGTAAGAGATTCTCTCTTTTCTTCATTGAAGATACAATGCCATCAGCTAATAACCTTCCATTTTTGTTCAGGCAATATATCAAGCTCTTCCATTTCAAGAAGAATTTACCAGGTTTTAAATCTTCAGATTGCAAACTCTTCCTGACAGTAAAGGGGTTAGAAAGTAGATTTTTCAGAACTTTTCTTGTGTCCACAGAGCTTTTCTTGTGGCTTTCAGTTAATAAAACTTTTTCATTGTCCAGTTCTTCAAGAAAGTCTCTTAGTTCAAGCAAATGCTTTACCATCAAATAAGTGCTTCCCCAGCGTGTTGTTTGATCCAAAATGGCTCCTTTTCCTGCACGTCTTTTCAACATGCCATCTGTTTTAGGGGCCCTGGCTGCAACAGTTACTTGCCTCAATTTGCCAATTAGAGTAGCTGCATGACAATCTTTTCAATCCATCTTATTGCAAGTTACAGAGTATAAACAGCATAACGCATATACGTTAAATAGTAGTACGCTTAGATGCTTCTTCAACAATGTTATCCAAAATGTCACTATTCTCTTCGCTTTCACTTTTTCCAATACTTGCAGAACTGTTATCCTTTAATATCTGTCTGTCACTTTCTTGATCTACTTTATTCATTTTCTCAATTGTGCTCAACATATTTGAAGCATTATCTGTCACAATACATAGAATATGTTCCTTTTTCATTTCAAAATCTTCTAGAACATCCTCCACTAGCTTTTGAAGATAGTCACTGGTGTGATGTGCCTGAGTGTCCTTTACTCCCAAGATTTGCGTTATTGTTTTATTATTTTCATCAACAAATCTAACAATAATAGCAAAATTATTGACTCTGTGACGTGTGCATCCATCCATTTTTCTGAAGACAAAATGTCCCTTCAGACCTTTTCGTAGTTCTTCCATTTTACATTTGGCCTCCTCAATTTTAAGTTTCCTTATACTTTCTCTTTCCAGAGAAACACCAAGTTTTTTAGCCATTTCTCTATTTAGGCCTAAAAAGGCTGACTGTGAAAAGAAGGATAGTGGTACAATTTCAATAATGTGTTTTTTAATTTTTGTGGCGTCATTGTTATGGTAACTTTGTCAGATATAATAAATCCTCTTAGTTGTGTTTGGTCTCTAGTGGATTTCTGAACATTTTTTTTATCCCAGAAGTAGTTGGAATATTTTCATTGAAATCTTTCTCATTCACAACTTCTAACACTTTGGGATGAAAAGGCTGCAAGTGTCTTTTCAAATTTGATGCTCTTGTAGCTGCATTTTTGTTAGACCCACTGAAACTGCTAATTTTTGCATCACATTGTTTTTCACCATCATCTTCAAGAATACATTGGCACACGTAATGTTTCCCATCACTTCATTATGTGAAGTGCTCATAAACAGCAGACTTTATTGTGTTTGTTAACAGACTTTTTGCCATTGTGAATGGGGTGCCACTTTCACTAAAATATAAATATAAAATATGTTATACTAACTAGCATATTCTTTTATTTAAATAAAAACATACACATAGTCCTGCACTATTGCAAACATACATACAACACGGCACTATACACACAAATAAGCTATAGCCCTGCAATAAACACTAAACTATAGACATAATTTGTCCTATACAGAAAAACATGCACAAACATATATTCTATACACACAACACAGAGCCCTACTATTTACTCAGAAATATACACACAATATCCACTATACACAAACATTCATATATTCATGCACCATACACACAAACATACACATAGCCCTGCAGTTTTATCCAAAAACATGCATACAGCCTTCCATCATAGTACACACAAGCAGCCATGCAGTTTTAAAATAACATGAACACTTACAGTTAAATCCAAAAAGCTGTTCCTCCAAGTTCTACTAAGCTCTTTTAGCAGACAGAGGAAGTTGAGCTGACGCTGCTGCATTTATCTTTGTTTGCTGATCTTCTGCTGAAGACAGGGCAGTGGGAGGCTCCAGGGCCATGGGGGCCACTTAACTAACAGGACACCTGAACACATATCAGGCCATAGCACTCACCTACACCTATATCATTACATTTGTTTACACTAAAATGAACTTGTTAAACACATTATATCTGAAATAAAATGAAAACACTTTTTGTAATGTACATAATTCAGATTACAATATTTATAAATGTTCTGGTTGTATAATAGCTCAGCTGAACTTCACACTAGTAGAAATACAACTATGCACTGGGCTTTATTCTTACATCAGAGAAGTACTTAATTATGACTATTGTTTGTGAAATAGGACATTTGAACTTTTTTTATTTTAATTTAAATTTATCAGGAGTCAGAGTCTGCACATTTTTCGCGACTCCGACTCCAGGTACCCAAAATTGTCTCCAACTCCTCGACTCCAATCCACAGCCCTGCTAATAACATGAGACCATTGTTTTTACATTACCATTTTTTAAATAAACTCTTAAATTCTATTGAACCAAATCAGCACAGCACAATAAAAAAAACAACAGTATAATCCTGAATAATTACCAATTAGCAGTAGAAAACTTACAAATCAAATATTCAACAACTTTTCCACTATCAAACTGTGCTACTGAAATCGTATATACCAAAAAAAGAGAGCTCCCATAATTTAGATTCACATATTATTTTTTCCAAAAAGATAAAGAAGGAAGAATGTAAGGGGGGGGGGGGGTGGAACCATCGGTAAGATAAAAAAATGAAGAAGCTTAATCAGTAGTAATATATTAAAACAGTGGTCATTAGAGACTAAAGCTACATACACACTTCCAATTATTATCGTTGGAAAACGAACGACGAACGTTCATGCACGATATATATGAACGATCGTATAGCACCGATCCTGCACATAGAGTTAACGACACGATCGTTCATAGATATTGTACACACAATAGATACGATCGTTTGAGCGATAGAGGAACTATGTGCACGACAGGAAAGTGAACGGACGTTCGTTCATCACGCATGCCCTGAACATGGACGATCAACGAACGACCGTACACACGAACGATGTTCAACGATCGTCGTCCAATCCGATCCGTCGGTCCGGTCGTTCGTTTCCAGCGACTTTCCTCGTTCGTCGGCGTCGTTGGTTACTTTTTTACCAACGATTTTTTGCCCAATCGATCGTTCGTCGTTCGATTGGAACGATAAAAATTGGAAGTGTGTACGCACCTTTATATTCAGCAGAAAAGGTAAAGCAGCTTGGTGGGGTAGACTCTGGTAAGGTGGAGAGGGACCAGGTATCTGCTTTTCAGAAGTGTAGTACCCTAAATTTGTCACTAACAAGCCATTGTGCAAAGACCAGGCACAAGAAACTAGGAACAAAAGCTGGATGACCTACAACTGGTTTCATGAGTAAAATGGTTATAAATACAATCTAGGGAGGTAGGGATGTGCAACTTTTAAAGTCAGGCCAATCATGGGATGCTTAGACAAGTGCTTGGAGTAGGATTGTGCACCCAAAGGGATGCCTTATAGAATTGGTTCTAAAAAGAACCTTTCCAGGATGGAAATGTGACATGCATGTGACATGATCAATATGAGACAGCAAAGAAAACATGGAAACAAAAGTACACGCTTCAGGACTAAAGAAAATAAAATGTCATAGCAACTAAGCCCTGGATGTTCAACCATACACACTAAACTGACTACAATAATTTAAGTCACACAACATGCAGAGAGAAAACTCAACCCCCTGGACACTAATCCAGAGGAAATTAACTGGCATTTAGAAATATAGGTACACCATACATAAACAATATCAACAAAACTAAAAACTGGGCCTTGAAGAATCTGAATTAGTGTACCATCAGCTTAAAATGTAAGCAATATGAAATATAGAAAATGGCAAAAAAGCAACAGTTCCAGAGCTTAAATTAACTAGGTAAAGGATAAAGATCTGGTGGAAGATATAGGTAGAGCAGATCTACAGTCAGGACTCCACCGACTCCACAGAACTCCACAGAATGGTTGTCGCTGGCGGTGTCTGGCAGGAATAGGAGGCAGTCTTGGTGGTGTGGAAGCAGTCCCATCCTTAGCGAAGTTGAGCCAGTGGGGTACGGAAACCAGGTTGATTTTCAGGAACTGAAATAGTTCTGGGAGCTGATCTGGCTTGTGAAGAGTGAAGAGTTGGTCGTCTTTGAAGATCTGGAAATGAAAGGGATGGCCCCACTGGTATTGAGCACCTGCTTGGCGAATCACACTAAAGAGTGGACACACTACTTGCCTCATCTGAGGGGTAAGTTGAGAAAGATCCCGAAATAAAAAAAAAAATTGTACCCCCGATCACAGTCCACAGGACCATTGTGCCATGCTCTGCGCGTAATCTTCTCTTTTCTAACGTCAATCATTACATTTATTTACTGATCCCTGCTGCATTACAAAGTGTTATGTGTGTACAAATTGCTAATGAATGGGTATATCCGTAGGATTGTGTTAGGTTGGTAGGATTGTGAAAATATTCTGCTTAGCCATCAAATTATGAAAATTTCATCCTTACATAAATGCGGATTTAAAGTTAATATTCACCCAATTTATTGTGTGTACATTGTAAAAATCCATAGTACATCAGCCTCTATATTTTTAGTTCAATTTAGCAATCTAGGTAAAATACTGTGTTTTGTTTTAGTTACTTGGAATTTGAAGATTTCCTTTTTGCCTTTAATGCAAGGAAAGGGTTAACTGAATGGTCAAGAAGAAAAGCGCTATTGTAAAAACAGATATGAAATGAAAGCTTTGTCCTTTGAATTGAAGGAGCCACAAATAAATAAGAGCTCCTTTGTAACAAAGGAGTATGGCTCTGCTCTATAAATATTTTAAAGTCCTCATCTGATTGACCCACAGTAACGGCTGCTAGGCCAACACTACTGCTTGCTTGTTTATGCATCTGTTTTGTAGATCAGGCATAATGCAAAGCCTGATCTGTAAAATAAATGGTGTATGTCTGTCTTACTGTGATTACCCTATTCATAAGTGTTCTCATATGTATAAATATTTATTTCATGGGTTTATAATCTATTTTTATTTTTTCCAGACACAATTTGAGCATTTAATCTTGGGGGAGATTAGTGTTCATTGTCACAAAGATAACATTTTAGCTAGTCTCTTGATAGCAGGAGGTTCAACAAGGGGATATTGTCTATTGATTTATCTGTGGCAGGTGCATACATCTAGAATAATGTAAATTAATCAGTTTATAAGTAAACATTATCTGTCAAAGAAATATAAAATAGGAAATATCAAGGCAATGGTACAAGCAGTAAAAATACACACATATTTTTTTATAACAGTCCATTAAATAACCAATGAATCTCTATTTGTCTAGCCTATCTACTCCCACACTGCAGTCACTAATACATATGGATGAGGCTGGGCTGCCTGAGGGGACAGGGCAATACTCATCTGAATATTAACAGGTCTGCCTGCTGATCTCCTGTAACCAGGCTGGCATCTTTCCATCTGCACACAAACACTTGAGGGGAAGATCACATTTTAATTTTTTTTTCTGTAGAAAAGACTTAGAATCAATATTAGCAAATGAAACACATCTGGAAAAGGTTAAAGGCTAAATGAACTAATTTTAGGCTGCAATGAACAGAGCATTTATGGGGCGGATGGAAGCTATGCAAATTGTATTTTAATGAGAACATTATTTTAACACTAAGATTCCAAACTTGTGCACATGCTTCATTGAAATACAGAGAAAGAGGTTAGGCATTTGTGTGTGGGATACAGGAATGCTATGCTCTGTACAGACTGAATCCTTTTTTTGTTAATGAAAAATAACAGTGTGAAAACGAAGACCATCACAATAGAGGGAAGAAGCCGTATGTTGTTATCACATTGTGTTTTGACATTTCTGTTTGTGATTTTGTAAATGTTTTTGTTATTCTGGGGTTTCTGGTATTTCTGTTTTTATTCATTATAGCCAGTTATTCTGTACTAATTCCCTTTATTTAGAAAAGAAGGAATGACAATATAACAAGAGAGAAACAAAATGGTTACCATGGTTGCAGTAGTAGTACCAGCACAAAAACGTTGTGTTCTATTCCATTGGCTAGAGACTTCAATAGCAATTTTAATAACATAATTTTAAAGTATATCTAAACATTTTTCCTAAACTGTCATACAAAGTCTAATATATTAATGCAGTTTCCAGTCAAATGCAGAAAAATATTTTTTATTGTAGATTGGCCTAGCTATAGGAGTTGTGAAAGTGTAATTCCTAATTTTTAAAACTAACTAGTTTTTGCAATATATACATACTGGATATTCTGCTTTTTTAGTGTTTCTCTACCTTTTTAACATGGGATAACCCTTAAAAAATGTTCAGGTTTTCAGGGAACTCCTGCTATAATTACTATATCCACAGGTCACAGTACAATTACTGACCAGGGGGAAGCATGTCTCTCTTACAGATAGCCAAAAAGATAATTTGTGAACTTATTACTCATAACTACCTCTGGAGGAACTATTGGCTTCCAAGAAACCTAGGTTGAGATGGCACTGGTCTATGTTTTTTCATATACAGTATACATAATAAAAACATTTTTTTACTACGCATATTACAATGTCACAGCAACTCCTATTGTCTCTTGCATGCAGTTTACTTTCTTAAGTTATTTCAATAGTAATAACATCTAAAGCCCTTATAAACACTTGGTTTATGCCAGTCTGCCTCAAAGTGCTTGCACATTTTTCATCCTCCAATAAAAACAAAGGTTATGCAAATGATGGGTGCAGGGGAATGGGGTATATATACATCCAGAATAATAGAGTATATCCACCAAAAAGGTGTGTACTATGTCTCTTGAAGGCTATAGGGCTAAATCTCTTAATCAGAGTAGCTGTTGGTATATTGTAATATGAATTAAATCCTGTCTTGGACACACTAAGCTGACATTTTTATGTATTTACATCATTTGTGAGTGTGTGTATTCCATGGACGTGCAGATGTCAGCATGTCTCAGTAGGTGTACCTCTGTGGTCATCTCAGCAGTTTGCTGTGTGCAAAGAGTCCTTATACTGCAACCACACAATCTGCAAGAAGTTTGTAACAAATAATGATGTCCAGAGACACACAATCAGTACCATATAAACATAGTCTAAAACCCAATCAGTACACAGTCTTGCAGAAACATGGCCATAGAGACAGAATTAGTACTGTACTGACACTACCAGAACTGTATCCACCAGAATACGTTAATGTCAATACTATACTGATATGGCAACACACATCAACAGTGTCTTACTATGCATTGCAGTAAGATACATATTGTATGTTATGATATAATATATTGTTCATTATGTTTTAAACTTGAGTCTACCGACAACATGGCAATCTTTTGTAAAAATTGTTTCTGAAAAGTTCTCAAAAACACACCATAAGTATGCCTCAATCATGTGTTGGGGAAATGCATTGGAGGGCCATTCACACCCATGCTTGATTTCTACGGTACAGTGCACATTTTACCATATATTAGTGTATCATTCTCATGTAAACAGAACATTGTATATATTGATTTTTTATGATTTTGTGGATACATTTTATTTATTGGTGTACCAGACTTGTTAGATGACCCAATTTCAACTCAGGAAGTGCAGAAAGCCAGCTTGCACAGAAACACCGAAGCCAGCGCATGTCTTGGAAATATGCTCTGTCACACTAGTCAGCAGCAATACTTTACCCCCTTCACCTGTTTGACATGTGTTTGTAGAACCAATAGCAGTATCCTGCTAACAGTGCCTATCAATTGAGAAATCTTGAAGTTATTTCTTCATAAACTACAGTGGTAGGCAATACAGCTATCCCTTGTGTTTGCCCTGCGGGCCGTACCGGTGCCGCTGCCCCTAATCCCAGGCACGGGCGCCAGGTCCTCTCTTTCCTCTCCTGCCGCCATACTGACTTTGCGGGCAGCAGGTAGCGTAACCCTGCTACCTGAGTTCCATGCCGGAGTTTCCTTCCTGCTGGAAACTTGCTCTGGTGTTTGTGCTGGCGTGTCCCTACTACAGGAAGATGCCTGAGCAATCTCATGGTTTTAGCTAGTCTAAAGCTGCGTACACACTGCCAATTTTTGTCGTTGGAAAGGATCTTTCACGATCCTTTCCAACGACAAGGGAGTGCACGATCCATGAACGGTGCTGTACATACAGCACCGTTCATGCTCTATGGAGAGGGGAGGGGGAGAGCGACGGAGCGGAACCCTGCTGCGTGCTCTCCCCTTCACTTTCATTACGATCGGCTGTCGTCCATCGTCCGTGGATCCGGCAGGTCGGTCGTCCGCACGATGGACGACACCGACTCTACACAGGCAGATTTTCGCCCGATAATTGGCCGATGCCGATTATCGGGCGATAAAAATCTGACGTGTGTACGTAGCTTAACTCCTAGTGCAAGCTTGTTTCTTCTGTCTGCTTTGCTGTGTACCGGATCTTGTTTACTGAACTTTTGGACTTTGCCTGATTACCGCCTGACCCTGACGTTCGGATCTTGTTTATGGACTTTTGCTGTGTACCGCCTGCCCTTGATCTCGGATCTTGTTTATGGACTTTGATTGCCGCCTCTCCTGACCCATACTCTCCAAGCCACGCAAGCTGCCACTGACCCAGGGACTGCTTTGGAGTGGCACCTGGCAGCTACCCTGCGGCCCAAACCTATCCTTACCATTTGAGGCTCTAGTGAAGACCAGGTAGCCGCTTAGTTACGCCTTTCCGGAGCATACCCATTCAGTGGCACAGTGGGTCCACGCCCGCATATATTACACCTTTCATCTGTGGCATCCTAAATAAAAATCCATACTTGCAATTCTTTTTCTTGAGGTTGTTTAACAGAGTAATGTAACTGTGGTCTGATTACTGCTACATTCCTGTCTATATCAATCTTTAAAAACATGATAACATGCAGTGTCCTTACTGCAGGAAAATAGCCTTAGCTGCATGATCACATTATTTTACATACACTCACCTGTCTTTGTTCCATCACAGGTGCCATCTTCTATCTTCTTCTCTTCCTGGTTTTGATCTTTGGTATACAGGGGTTCATTACGTCCTGGCAGCACTGGGGTATCCCCGCATGCTTAGCTCAGATTTTTTTCAGAAGAAAGCAATAAGGCAGGTTCTCCTATGATAGTCTGTCTTCTCCAGTTTTGCAAAGCTTTAATAAATTTATTAATTTAGGCCCAAAATGTCGATTGACCTATTTTCTAATATTACTTATTGGTTATAGCAAACAGCCTTCATTATGTGGTACAGATTTTATATTGCACTTGCAACACTGCACAAACTATATTCTAAAATTGTCTTATTTCAGGAACACGTGGAAATCTACCCATAATATATATGTCAGTTTACTAATATGATTTTTATGTCAATTATTGGGTTTTTGAAGTGAATTCAGTTTACTTTACTTTAACTCAATTCACACTTTGATCAAATGGGTTCCAAATGTGGTTATTTTCTTATGGTGATCATTGGACATACAATACATGATTGTTTATGGCCAGAACAAAGTGTGATTTTACAAAAGTTTTGTAAACACAGGGAAAAAAAACACTTATTAATGCAGTTTTGTAACAGATCATGTGCAATTCTAAAATATTCATAAAATTCTTTGGGTCTGTTTTTCAACCAAAGCAATAGTTTATGATCATGCAGCCAAATTGTGAATGCCCACCTGTTTTTTTCATTGCACAGCAACTGCTAGCACCCATTTAGTGATAAAATTCCACTGCAGAACTGTCACAGAGGTGCTAAGAGGCATTGGTTGACCATCATAATAAATTCAAACTATTTTTTGTATCACATATAATTATATCAGTAAGATAGATTATTAACATTATCATAATTCTCATCAGTAATTAAAAAAGTATATGGTACACGGACTGTTCAATTGCAAGGATCAATTTAGATCTAACATAATATCAATCAAAAATGGCATCACAGGAAAATACTTAGTGTCTAGCTTAGCGTTTTAAATAAGAGAGTCTGGATAAATATTCTCTAAAGAATATTAAAGTCTACTTTTAACTAATACAGGGACATCCCAACTTTATCATATTGTTTTAATGAAGGAGAGATTGTTGTTTAGTAAATTCAAAGATGTGTTACGTGATTGATTTCAGTAGAGGGAAAGCCATAAGCTTTTAGGCTTAGACTCATCACTTCCTAGGCTCTTAGACTAGAAAGTTTTCCACCAAAGAAAATAATGGACCACTGAAGTGGGGTTTACTTTTAAGAACCATGGGTATCCAAGAAGAAAACTGATGTCTTAACGAAAATGCATTTAGTTATCTTAAATGGTTAGGGATTTTTCCTATTCCAGTTGTTAATATACCTTGTAAAGTTTTAAGCAGAACATGAAAATGACAATTCTTTTGTGTTCTTTTGCAGACTAAAATTCAAACGATAAGGGGAGACTGACAAAGGAGCTAATAATTCTTGTTTGAAGTAAGTTTTTAAATGCATCATTTTAAATTGTGTTTTTATTCACATTTTTTTCTTGACATTTCTGGCTACACACTATATTTGTTTCACAGGGTTACTATTTATATTTAGCACCTCAAGCTAAATGTCCTTATGTCCATATTTATTGAGCTTTGAATCTCTTTTAATGATACAGTAATTATAGCCAATTTTCCTACTTGTGTTGCAGTTCCTTAGTGATCTGAACTGTGGTAATTGTATGAAAATAATACTTGCGAGGGATAGGACAAGTTTTGCATTCTTTTCATTACAATCAAAACTCTTTTTTACATAAATCTGGATATCTGTTTGCTGTTGCAGGATTATGCATCCATTGGAATTGGTTCCCTTTAAATGTACACCAAGTAGGCCTTGGTATATGCGTAATGGCACCAGCTTGAATGTTAGCACAGAGCCTCCTGGAATAGCTACGACACATATTCCAGGAGGGAATGCACAGTGAGATCCGCGCTTTTTTTTTTTTTTAAAGGTTATAGCAGGCTACTTCACCTACTAGGTTATAGCAGGCTACTTCAGGCTACTGATCTCAATTCTGCCAAGTGCAAGATCAGATGAAGTAGCCCAAAAAACAAAGAAGATGGCAGCATCCGCTCTGTGGAAATAAAGGTAGGTGTTTTTTTATTTTTAGTACATTTCTGCTTTTTTCAAGTGGGAGATCACATAGAAGAGTGGGATATCTGGTTGTATGGCCCTGTGCCAGCACCAGTGCTCTCCAAACCACAGTCCCGGGATCCCCGTGCGTATTGCCCAAGGGGGCAGCGTCTGGTCTTCAACACTCCGTTAATTTGCTCTGGATGTCAAATGGCCTCTTACACGTCTTCATTGCCCACCTGGGTGCGGTACTGCCCCAGTTGGGAACCTATGGTCTAGTAGATTAGGATTATGTGCATTGAATGCATGGGTTTTTATAGCTGTTGGAGGTATGGAGCATAATTATGTTTCCTGACATTGTCTTTCTTCCCTTACTGGGCCTCCAAGACTGGAGAAGAACCTGGGTGATCCAGAAAACCTGTTACAAATTATTTTCAGTCCCAGACCAGATCCATTCAAAGTTTGCTGGTGTATCCAGATTCTCCCATGATAGTCAATCTTCTCTAGTCTTGGAAAGTTTTTCAAAACTAGGCTCACTATCTGCCTTTTATCTATTGTTAATGGCATTTCCCAATATAAGTATTTGAGCAGTATTAGTAATCATTTGCGTATTCATACAATGTTTATTGACTTTAAGGTGTAAAGCAGTTATTAGAATGTGGCAAATTTATTTCATGACTACCTTGGAGTATTTTGTCTATTTTGGCATATGTCTGGTAATACATCTTGCATTATTGCTCTATCTACTCAGGTGTTACTTAGGTCTCTGATATTCAGGTACTCAGAAGGCACGTGAGACTGCAGCCAGTATAGGCAGGTATGTGAAATTGAAGTCAGCAGCTATTGTGTACCTGGAGGTAAAATTTGGCTGATTCTGACTCACAGCCTCGGGTATAGGTCATGTGTATGCAGTGTCCATCCTTTGTGTATAATCATATTATATGTATTGATCCGATGGGTCTTAGAAGATTTTGGGAGGTGTGACTCTTATCTTGCTTCTTTAAAATATTTTTCTCTATTTTATTCACATCCTGTTAGTGGTTCTCAGTATTTTTTCCCTTGTTTTCTTTAAAGAATGTTTAAAAAAAAATCCAATAAATTTAAGGGTTTTACTATTTATACACTTTAGATAAATTAGTTTGTACTAAGCATTTTATATCTTTAAATTGTAATATTTTGTTGTTGTGTTACTCCTTTGCATGTATTCCTGCTGTGTTTTTATTTTTAGTTTTAATTAGAAAATAATTTCTGGCTTCAAATTGAAATGGAAAGGTTAAATGATTAATGCCGAGTTACAGAATGGATTGTATAATGAAAGTACTGTTTTTGTTTGAGAATCATTGTCAGATAACTACCTTAGCATGTGGCATCCTTATGTCAAATTAGGTAGTAGTCATTCATTGTGCAGATGGACAGTGTGCAGTACAATTATGATATGGGAGTATTGTGAAGGGGGTGTGATGTGTGCACCAGCTGGACTTTAAAGGAGATGGAGAGAGCTTAGCCTGAGGCTGTATTTTAAATATGTGCAAATCATGCAAATCATGGGGAGATGATTGAGTTTCAGAGTGGAAATGCATTTTGTTATATGAGAAACTAAATACATGGTTTTTAGTTAATAATTATCTCAAACATTTCAAACATAGTGAATTTGACATCTTTGAAAATTTCAGTGCAGGTGAATGTTGTTCATGAACTTTAAATGACAGTGACTGATTGACCACCAGTGCATGTTTGGTAAATGTCATAATCATAAATAAGCTCCATAATGTAAACATTATGATCTTTGGGTAGTTTTGTAAATTTTAGGAAATCTATTATATTTTAGTAAATTATTTTACAAAATAATGTTTAATTTAAAGGCAGTAAGCTTAAAAAATAATGTGTTTAAACCATGTAAGGGTAGGTTGTTTGAGACAGAGACATTTTGTAGTCTCATGCTACCAGTTTATCAAAATGTTCTGCCTTCTTTGCCCCCTCCACCATAATGTAATACAAATACATAGCTGTAATACTAATTATTGTTTATGTGTGTTCTCTTTGTTTTTTTGTTTTTTTAATTAACCTGGTAATTCTCTTTTTGAGTCCCAATATAGTTACAAATTAAAAAAAAAAAAAAAAAAAAGGTTTGAGAACCCCTGCTTTGGAGGATTTACCTCAATGGGTGTTAGGTGATGCTTATCCGACCAGTAATCTCACGCTATGACTCCCATTTTTATTCTGGAATAAAAACCAAGGAATTAGATGACTGCCCTCAGCAGTTCACAGCATCTCCTGCCTCTCTTTAGCCATGCAGCCATGTGCCTTCTCGGCATCCCCAGCACATGAGGCTGTGCACAGCTGAAGTGGCTTTTAGGAGACTAGTGCCTGACTTCATCCTGCCTTGCCATTGGCTACTGGGATTGTATAGCCTTTCTGCTCATGGTGACCAGTTTCCTATTGTAATTAAGCTAACCTGCGTTTGCTGTGTTTATTTGTTGGATTTATTGTTGCGTTTCTTCCTGTTTCCTGATTCAAGTTTTGGATATCTAGTTTGGTTGACAAATGATCTGTGTGCCTTTGTTTTCTGGAATTGCACCTGCTGCTCTCCCCTGTATTGCATTATTTGTAAACTCCTTGCCCTCTGTCAGTCTTTCCCCAGATGTTATCCTTTGAGCACAGAAGACCTGAGGGCAATTGTTTTTGGATGGCACAACTAGCCTCCCGAAGCTGTGCAGTGGCTTGCTATAGGTGAAGAGTGCGGAGGTAGATTGGGGGACTGGTGTCTAGTGTGGACTGGGTCTGGACCAGGGCATTACCTTGGGTCTGATTTTTTAAAGCCCTCTAGGACTGGTGAAGATAGATTATCATGGGAGAACCTGGGTGTTCCAGCAAACCTGGAATAAATTTCTTCTTATTTGCCAAATTAGTTGGCAAATGTTTTCTATTATGGACCAGATTTTTTCCAGGCACATTGTGTTTGATGGGTATTGCAATACTTGTGCCATAACCACAACCAAACCCTTCAGTTCACATTTTCTTTTACCTCAACAGAACTATATTTAGCAGCAACAATTGCTAACTTTCAGCTAGTATTTCATACATACATGTAAAGCAGTGTGTACCAAAAAACTGCCAATAAGAACCACCAGCCAGTGGGAGTCCTCACTGGTATGGACCCTGTCACATTAGTTATGAGCTTGTAATGAAGAAAATATTAAGAGGTACACCTAGGACAGTGGTCGCCAACCTTTTGGATGTCACAGACCAATAATTTCACAGACTCCTGACACGCGCATTTGTGGGTGGCTGTGTGTTACTCAAAGGGGAAGACACTTCCCTTAGAGTGACATCATGATGCTAGAACCCACCCACTATCCCATCGCAGGTGTGAGCCTGTGATCGGAGAGTGGGCGGGTTGTGGGGTTTTGTCTCTGGCCGGTGCCCCCCCCCCCCCCCAGCGGGGTACTTCTCCTGACCCAGCTGGGAGGTGCACTGGCCAGAGCCATCCACGGACCACTTGTTGGTGACCAGTGACCTAGGAAGAAGTCCCTGTAACCTGTTTCTGTACACAGCAGTAGTGTCTGCCCACTGTGTACATTGAATGAACTAAATTTGGTTAGTTTGACCATCAATGAATGTGGTAAATTTGGAAAAATTTTCTAATAAGCCCAAATCAGAGCAGTAACACTAATCAAAGAAAGATAATGATATCCATTAATGTGAAAGTGTGGGTTTAAAATAAACATAACTCTAGGGAAATGAAGGTAGACCATTACTTTCAGTGAAAGGTTTGCTTCAAGCCTGATGGTGCGGCCTTTAAAATATTTAAGGGCTATAGCTCTAATTTTTAAGGACATCTCCCTTTCACTTCTCAATCTACACATATGCCTGTTGGTGCTGTGAGCAAACCTTTCTTACTTAAATTAGGAAAAAAAACTTTCTTACTTTAATTAGGAAATTAAAAGTATATTGGGGCAACTATTTGTGCCAAAGCATAACATACATATGGATGCAACTATCAATTTTACAATCAAATTTGCTCTGCCAAAGTATGGTGTCATTCAGGCTGTCCGTGAAAATGACAGGGGTTCTTTAGCATCACATAAGGCACTGATATTTCTCCCCAAACCTGTCATTTTAAGGTTTAATGTTTTTTTTTTTTATTTTCATGTCAACCTTGAAGCTAAAAAAAAAACAACCTGACAATTTCAGAAACATGGTAAAGTGTATTTATGGCAACATATAATTATAGCAAATGATTTTTAAGAAATCCACTCCAGGTTTGCTAGATCACCTAGTTTCTTCTATGATGGTCTATCTCCTCCAAGCTTGGGGAAATCTTAATAAATCAGATCATATACCAGAGAAAACTTAACTAACTGTATTATTATTACATTTGTAGATATTAACAGACCACTGCTCCCAAGTGTCCACTATGTCAAACTTTTTGGGGGAATTTGCATAACTTTTTTTCATGCATAAACATGCAGATTTGTCTACTCTGCAGAGAATCATACATTTTCAAATTTATTTAGTGATAAATCAGAGATTGTCTTAATTTGATATTCTTTAGAACTGGACTAGTGTCTAGAAGTGATCACTTTTAAGAATGCAAATATACAATTGCACCAATTTAACAAAGCAGTTTATTGATGGTAAAGCTGTGCAAAACCTTGATAGCATGCCAATATACTGAATATCTGATATTAATTTGAATATATATTTATCCATTTATTTATCAATTTTATTACATTCAATTTTTTTAACTCTTTTTTTAACTTTTTACTTTTTTAAAAGTAATATGTTTGTGTTTTTTTTTTCAGATCTGGTATCAAAAATTTGAAGACAGCTCACTTTACATCTTAAAAAGCAAAATGAAGTCTCAACCTGTTTTATGGACATCTTTTATGGTCTTCCTGTTTAATCTGGCTTGTGCTATTGAAGTTCCTTTGGATCGTAAGTTCAAGAGAATATTATAGCTGTGTAGAAATGCTGTTTATTGTGTATAAATTGCTCTTGCTAGATTACCATATTTATTGTATTTATGATATGGTTCTTTACAATTTAAATACAGGAAGTCCTATTACAGGAGGTACTTATTTCATTCACCATAGTGCCACACTTGTTTTAATGCCAATTAAATAATTGTTAATTACCACAATGTAGTACAAGACATAAGCCAATGCATTTGGGGGGAGCAGTGTCCCCCTTCATCAGAGCTAGAAAAACATACATATATATTCCCATAAATAAATAAATAATGCAATCTGAAATGGTTTACTAAGATCCAACCAATTCTGTGAATAAAAGCAAAAAAATTAATACACATGAAATGAGGGTGATTAATCTAGAGGCAAGGCAGTTCTCATGTGTAAAATACAAGCATTTGTTTTAATGTTTTAGGTAATGTTTCTAAAATGTTGAACAAATAACTTTTTCATAGTACCTTTGTTATTGACACACAGAGGGCTCTTTTTAGAAAACCGGGAATCAGACAATCCCTTCCATGGAGTATTTCAAGACTTCCATTGGAGCCTTGCAAGTCCATGTTTTTCAATGGCAGTAATTGAATGTTTCAGGGAATGTCAGATTTCCTGTTTTATAAATAGAGCCCAGAATGAAGTAAATGTAGCTTAGTATCAGTTTTAATCCGTGCCTCTTATACTGTTTAGCACATCATTGCAGCAACTATTGTTGCAGTGCATAGTACTACTTTAATTACTTACCAACAATTTTGAAGTAAGGAGTCCAACATCAATCAAAACATTTCCGCAGTCATCACTCATAATGGTCCTAATGGTTTAGTGCACTAACTGTAGAGTAAAAGATCTAGTTGGCAATCAAGGGATGCAATATCTAGAGTTTACTTACCTACATAATGCAACACATTACAGAACTGCCTGATCACAATTATTTAAATACACTTACCTGTTCTGGTTCTATCGCAATTCACCATCTTTTTCTTCTCTTCTCCTAAGTTCTGATTTGGGCTGGGATGACGCAACTCCCATGCATATGTTTTCGAGTTCATTTGGTCCTGGTTGTCTCGGAATATGCTAGGATACCAGCATATCCTGGCATCATGCTAAGAATAAGAATACATGCACAACTCATTTTATTAAATGAAGATAGCAATCAGGCTGCTGTGTTGTATTACAGGAAGAGAATTATTTAACTTGATTGCAATTTTTTTTTTGCGGAACTATAGTTTCACTTTAACAATTGGTAAAAATTGTCTGGCCGATGGCTAATTTCTACCATGCATCATATGCATGTGATATGTTGTATCATGTTCAAAGATAAGATGTAAAAAAGAAAAAGAAATAATGTATTAATAAAATAATGTACTATAAACAAAAATCACAGAACAACATTTGATTTAGATAACACTACCCTGAGGGATGATAAAATGCTAAAGAAGATGTTTATGAAGGAAGGAAGGCAATGACAAGGAAAAAAGGAAGGAAAATTGAAGGAAAATAGGATGTTTAAAGGAGTAAGGAGCTTATTTGAGCAGGGTACATGAAAAATATGTTTGATGAGTAACAAAGGGAATAAGAAGAAATTAGGACTGTGATATGTCTTAAAATGTACACGATAAGCAAACAAGTACAAGTCCATATTTCTACTTTATATAATTGTTTTTTGTTTTCGTTTTTTTATTTCGTTTTTTTCTGTGATAACTAACAGCTATTGCTAAAAATTAAAGTTTTTGTTTTATGTTGACTAACTTTCTTTTTTTTAACTTTCTATTTGCTATCATGGGAACTAACAGCAATCATTCAACGAGAGCGTAAGTTTTATTTAGGAGTTCAATATTTTTAGCTTTTTGCAAGAAGAAACAACACAGAGCTACTTTTTGCACGATTGTTTAGAAATTTCCATACAAATAGATTGTGTTTTCCTGTTAAATAGGCCAGTAATAAACAAGTAATTTTGGAATTTAAATAACTGAGCACATATATATCATATATATTTTTGCATATATATCCTGCATATACTACAATATATATATATATTTATATATATATATATATATATATATATATATATATAAAAAACACTTAGCATAGTTGTAAGAGAATTAAGAGAAAGATATGTGTTAAAGATTAAAAAAGATTTGTAGATGCAGTATTATTTGATCTAAATTAATATATCTCTTTTACCTTTTATTGCTTTGTATTATAAGTAAGGTGAAATATTTAGTAATGCAGTCAGTTCCACTTAATAATTTTGGCATTTGACTACAGCAAGCATTAAAACAGATCCATGTTGGCATTGTCATTTTACATCTCTGGTCTACATTGTACCAAAGCACAGGGTGCCTGTATCTCCTGTAGTACGTTTTTGCTGCACACCCTCTGCCTAGCCTCTCTGCTTTGTTGATTGAAAGCTCCAGTGGGAGCCTTATTGTGACTAATTGCTTAACACTTGGTTTAACACTTTTTTCCTCTTGTTTTACAGTTATACAGCCTCCAACTATTACCAAGCAATCTGTGAAAAATTATATTGTTGATCCACGTGATAACATCATTATTGAGTGTGAGGCTCAAGGAAATCCACATCCAACGTAAGTGATTAAAAACCTAATGTGTAATGTATATTCAGGATGTAAGGCAGAAAGAGACAAAATTTGATAAAAGAAATGGTGGGAAGTATAATCTTTTGTCTTTCATGAATGCAAAAGAAAACTTTTCTCCTTTTAACCAACTAATAACTGCTGTGTATTATTGGATATCTTAGCTGTATGCAAATTGATCTGCTGGTGAGTGACAGGTAACTCTTAATAATAATAATAGTGGTGTTCATGGTATATACTGCAGCCAAATAGGCCAATACAATTTTTAAAAATAATAAAACCAAATGGATTTAAAGTATACGTGATACAAAACATTAAGTTCTCTGAATAAACTTTGACACTATTGTGCTTGAGAGGGATTGTGCAATAAGAAGTGTAGTGAATTTGGCCACATAGAGATCTTTAGCAATCTTAAATAATTTGCAGGTCCCTTTCCATGAATTCTGTGTTAACTAAAACTCATTTTGTTTGTCAGGATGCGTGTGGGACACTGATGTCATTTGGCAGAATGTTATATAATAGGATCAAACTAGAATTTTACAACAAAATTTTTATTGTCTTACAGGACTACGTTCCAAGAAACACGTTGAACTGTTATAAGCCTATCTTTAACAACCACAGAACAATTTTTGGAGCATATATCTGTTTTTTTATTTTATTTTTATTTACGAAATATTTGTTCATATTGGACTGTGAATGAATACATGCCTTTAAAGTCCCAAGGTTATTGATCCTGTTAAAAACAATTGTTTCTTGATGAATTGTATTAAAGGAAGTGGCATATATCAAAAAAACTCTTTGAATAATTCGCTTTTAATTGATTTTTATATTAGAAAATAATAAATATTATTAGATATATATAAACATACTATATTCCATTAGAAAACGATTAATTCATTAAACCCCTATTAATGTACAGTTTTATCATATAGAACCTAATAAATGTGATAGGTATATAAAGAACATTTGTTACATGCAGAATTTTATTATCAAGGATAATATCAATGATCTAAATTATTTACATATCTACTGTAATGTTGTGGGGATTAGCCTGTACATACAGCATGCAGCACAGTTTGTAAAATATTAGTAGTGTTTTTATTTATGCCAAACTAAAGACAACTTTTTTTCAGCCAAACAGACAAAAACTTAAAGAATGCTTACTTCAGCTTGTATCAAAAGGCCCGCAAAAGCTTACTTGAGCCAGATCATATGAAACACAGATATAGATACTAGGTTTTTGTAGGTAGGTATTTGATAGTAGGTTACCACACCTGAGCCTTCTTCTCAACTTAAGACACACACATCCATCTCCCAGAACTCCCTGGGGATAAAAGCTCCACCTGCCGGGCCTAGTCAACCCATACATACCAGGTCTTATCAGGTGAAGCTTTCTAAACTTTGACAGGTTCTCAGGTGGATATAAAAGGTCCACCCAACCTTCCCTTTTATTCCAGAGCTCAGGACTCTGGAACGCTCATTAAACATGCAATCCTTGGTTGCCATACTAGTCCTGGGCTCCATTCCCAGTACCCGGCCACTACTCCAAAGGGACTGAAAGCCAAAAAATGGAGAAATATACCACCCATCCAGGACCCATCCCTGGGGTCCTGTACGCTACATATAACATGTATTTTGTTTGAATGCCTTTCTGCCTATGTTTAAAAGAACTGTTTTTTTTTCTTCAGATTTACATGGACCAGAAATGGAAAATTTTACAATGTTGCTAAAGATCCAAAAGTCTCATTTCGAAGACGGTCAGGGACCCTTGTCATAGACATTTATGGGGGTGGTAAACCCGAAGATTATGAAGGGGAATATCAGTGCCTTGCTCGCAATCAGCATGGGACAGCTCTTTCTAATAAAATCTTACTTCAAGTCTCTAGTAAGTTTCCAGGTTAAAATATACGCAAAATCTGTAATGAATTGATAATGACATGGTAAATTTGTTTTCTTTGCATACAGAACCCCTGTAATTTTTTTAATATTTAGAAATGTATATACAGAAATGTGTTATTTATGGTACTGGATGTGGCCTTTTTCAGTATGTGGCAACAGGTGACTTGATCTGTTAACAGGCATTATTTTGTCCCAGGTGTAATCCGACAGATGTACGAAACATTTATACTTTCAAAGGAATACTAGAATGCTTTTAAGTTGCTCTTCCTTTTTAACCTAACAAAATGTGAAATTGTGATTTCAGTGGAACCTAATGTTAGAGCCTCTGCCAAGTGGATACAATTCCACAGAGCAAACTTATATAGCATTAATATCTTCTTCATGACTTGTGCTAAATTCAGTCTAGCATCCAATGGCTTAAGAAGTAAGCGATAGATAATTGTATCAAATTTAAAAGTATATTAGGTTTTTTAAATTTAAAGTATACAATTGGTAAATGATTGCTTAAATGCTTAATTCTCATAAAAAATAAATATATTCTTAGATGCCTGTATCATATTCAGTGATTTAATGTTAATCAATGTAAAAGAATTCATTGCAAATATCTAACTTTTCCACATGTGTCTTTTTCTCAGGATCTCCACTATGGCCAAAAGAAAATCTAGACCCAGTTGTTGTAAATGAAGGGGCATTCCTAATTCTGCAATGCAATCCTCCTCCTGGGCTCCCTCCTCCAGTCATATTCTGGATGAGCAGTTGTAAGTGGGAGAGGCTGGTGTGTTTTTTATATTAATAGAGATTTGTCAAATCCTGTGGGTCTTGACTATTAGAGTAAATGGAATTTATTTGTAATAATTTAATAATTGTACTGTATCATGCTAAATAATCAGCTTAATGAATATTAGTCATGTGTTATACATATATACACAATGCAGCAACAGCAAGGTAAAATGTTTGAACGAATTGAAAAGAATAGAGAATACATTTACATTTACCCACATTTTATCCCTTTAAACATGCTGCAGGTATAGCAAAATAACTGTTGATGTTAAACATGTCAGCACTGAAAGCATAGGTTATAAATCTGGCCTACTTTGTTTCTGATGAATCACAAATTTCACAAAACACAGTATATTGAGCTAACAATAGGGGAGCAAATCGGAGGGGCTCTTTTCATGGGTTATGGAACTTAAAGTAGTACCCTCCCTCCACTTTAAAATTGTAAGTATGTTAGGCTTTTATGTAATACATTTCTCTAAGCCTATAGAGAAAAAAGATTTGCCTAAGAATAGTTTGCCTTAGAACCAACCCAATCATTGGTCTATTTGTTTTAAAGGTTTGAAAAGGTTTCTTTTTCATTTTTTACTGAAAAATGTGGGTTTGTTGGAAACAGTAGGATAGCTTATCTATTGTATTTTAGGCCTAAATAAACCATAACAAATTGGAAAATGATCTAGTGTGAATGTATTTATATTACCCAAACAATGCAGAATGTATGCTCAATCAACCTTTCCTTGTGTGATAAAAATATTATCTTTCTTGCTTCTCTAGCAATGGAGCCAATTGTGCAGAACAGAAGAGTGTCCCAGGGTCTGAATGGAGACCTATACTTCTCTAATGTCCTTCGTGAAGATGCTGTGACAGATTACAGCTGCAATGCTCGCTCCCATTTTACACATACAATCCAGC
Source organism: Pyxicephalus adspersus (assembly GCF_032062135.1). Classification (NCBI taxonomy): domain Eukaryota; kingdom Metazoa; phylum Chordata; class Amphibia; order Anura; family Pyxicephalidae; genus Pyxicephalus; species Pyxicephalus adspersus. The sequence goes on from NC_092858.1 coordinate 116,248,490, forward strand.
AGAAAAATCCATACACTTTAAAAGTACTGACCAGTAAGTGAGAATTATTACCTAACCAGAAAACAGTGTTTTAATGTATTTTATTTCTTAAAGGGTAAAATTTACATTTAAGAAGATCCTAATTCAAAACCAAGTGTCTGTTAACCATAGGAGTGATATATTATTTATCATTATAATATTGGGATACTAGACAGTAACCAGAACTAGGTTTTGATTTAAAGGAACACTCGTTTCTAAAATCTGCACCCTTTTTTTTTATCAGAGAGACATACTGTATATTTATAGTGCTCCATATTACATATTAAAAACATACTATTTATAATATAAAAACTTTCAGGAAAGCAGTGTCCATTCATTAGTAGTAAAGCCTTCTATTTTTATAGGAACACCTAGACCTGAAACCAGCAAGACTATTGAGATATAGAGTATTCAAGTGGTGTCCACTTTTTTTTTTTTTTTGCTAAAAAGTAATAAGGGGCTACCACTGGAACCCAGTATTATGGATGTCAATAGCTTGCCACTTCAAATTGTTCTTTCTTTTTAGGCCATGACAATGCCCCCCTCTTGTTTATATTGGTAAAGTCTGTTTTTCACCATTTGCCACAAAAATCGTTGCTGTCATTTTTAAAATATTTTAAGTTTGTTTTTATTTTGCTATAGATTCCATGCTTTTTTGTGAAAATGCTAATTTGTGTAATAATTGCATTTTGCGTGTTGCTGCTGTTAAACATGCTTTGTTGTTTTTAATTCTAGCCGTGTTAGTCCAGCAAGTTGTTTAATTCGTCTACCATGTCTTTGTCTTTTATCGCTTGTTTTGATCTATTTGAGCTAAGGGAATTTCCCTGGAAATGTTGTCTACTTTTGAGATACAATGAATGTTTGCTACATGCTTTTGCAAGCACACTCATTCCTATTTTTTGTATTACTTACTAAGGAGCCTATTTATAAAGGCTAATAGCATTTTGTTTCATTGCCCATTTTTCTTTTTTACACAGTTTTTAAAGTGGGTTGTTTTAATGTTAGTGAAAATGACAAACAGTAAATTGGTTAAAAATGTACTGATCAAAGAAAAAAATGACAAAATTCTTTCAATATGCCAGTTAGTTCTTTTCTGGTTTTTATACATTGAATATAGTGACAAAAACAGGCAAAAGTACTAAGTATGTAACTTTTATGTAACATTACATTTAAATTCCACAGGTATTTTAACCTAAACTTGTAGTGGAAATGTTGGCAAGAGCAATTTTAAATACAAATTAGGCTATTAGAATAAATTTTTATGTGGATAAAAAAAACAATCAGCAAAATAGCAATTATGACCTTTGTAAAGAGGCTCCAATCCAATGCATTTGAAGCTTTTTTTTCTTGAGCTGTTTTTTTGTTTTTTGTTTTTGCTGTTTAGTGTTCCTACTTCACTTCATTCTCCACATATTTTTTATTCTTCATTTCTATCACTTCAGTATGTGTTCCTCCTGGGCTCTCACGATGTTTTGTTTATTACAGAGAATTCCCGTAATGATTCTGCAGTACATTCCGTGAACCATACTATTATGTATCATGGTGAGTCCTTGGGGTCTTAAGACTTCCAGTCTAACTCACCTAGTAGCTAACAGTATTCATTATACTCATCACATTTAATATAGATAAAAACTGCAGTTAGATCTATATTTAAAAATATAGAACTATTGGGTTAGATTTTCTAGATTGTACATACAAATAATTCTGATCCCATTAATAAATCACAGATGAAGAAAATTTATTCTAGTCGGAAATCATTAAAGTAAATAAACTATAGTTTTAGTTCTACTTTAGAAAGTGGAGGTGAGTTGAAAGTATGCTTGCTTTAACCAGCTAATCATGTGCAAGCATGACATGACTGGATATTCTTTGCAAATTGTATTTTCATTTTTCTGTATGATTTATATATGACAATAGTTTCCGTATCCTATATTGGTTAGGTAAAGAAAGAACAATAAAATCAGCTGTGGCATTTTCTGATGGAGATTTCAGAGTGTTTAAAAAAATGATAAGTCAAACCTCTGACTCATTTACTACTGAGTAAATTTGATCTTTTTCAAGACCCTGGTAAAGTAAAACTGTGGAAAGCAGGTAAAAAGGTGTCCACTTGCTTATTAGATAAAATAATGCACAATGTAAATATGTTAATATTACACAATTACCTGAATAAAAGAAAGGAGAATATTTTAAGTAAAGTTTAGTTCTCACAATATTTACTAAAAACAAAATGTACAAAACTACAATGCAGCAAAGTGATGAGGGAATTAGGGGTGGATTTAACTGTTTATTTGTTCGAAGATATAACATTTACAATTGTGACTGCTGTGTTCTTTTAATAATTGGACACTAGGTGACAGAATTTCAATTGTGCATTGAAACAAGCAATGCATTGGGATTAGAATAGTTTGGATATAATTATAAAAATATTCATTTACAGACATCAAAGCCCTGTTTAGGAGAACTTATGTTTATACAAAAATTTTCGTGCTTAATAAATCATTGTCTATTTTTACAGACTAGCTGATCTGGGAAGCTACATGTAAATAATTGTTACATGAAAATGTTGTGTTATCTCTAGATATCCCCCAACTCTTTTAATGCTGTTAAGTAAACCTTCTAGGTATGTTGCCATAAAAGATGTGTTTGCTTATCTAGTTTATTTTATGCCTGGCTGTTGCAATATATGTGTCCGTAACAAAGCTGGCTTTGCACTTGTGAATTGTGGCTTTTATGTTCTTGTCATTGCTTCTAAGACAGCAGGATACTCACACCACTGAAGCCTTTTTTGCCTATTTTTTTTTGTGTCTATCATTGATCAATACATTTTCAAGTATCTCCCACATTGTAGAAAGACAACCGCATATTTACACAAGAAAGCAACCTCCAGAGTGGCATTTATCAGCAAATTACATTTATCAATTGTGTACCTGTAGTAAAGCAGCATCTGCTGTGATATAATACTTACCTTGTAGGAACATAACTGTTGAAACATTGTAATTACTTTTTTTTAAAGTAGATATGAGAAGTGACATGTAATCTGTTTTTGCTCTTAGTAATCCTCCAATCTTGCAGGCTAAAATAAAGAAAAAAGTAAAAAAACTGTATTCTTGATTAACTATAGATTACCTAATCACCTCAGTGAAAATTAATGTATTTGCAATACACTTTTATAGCACTGTTGAGAACATAAATTGCTATAGGGTATGTGAAGTCAATTCTTTTTTTTTTAAACACGAGAGTTTATATGGTAGGGAGAAGTTAGATCCTTATCAGGTATTGTTTTGCTAAATGTGTCCTTCTTTGGACAGTTACCCCATTTATCCTTATCCTGCTCCCCCACTTTATTCTACTGTCACTGAAAATGATAACTAAAGATTTAATTTTTTTCCAGTGACAATTATTGCATGTCTGTACAGGTACTCTGTATACAGATACAAGTATTTGCTGATTTGCAGGTAATATTATGTTAACCATATGCATCTTTATTCTATGCAGACTTAAACACCACCAGCAAGGCAACCATAGGGTCAAAAGTAAACACATGTAGGGTTCTCCTGTTTGGCGATAATTATTATTTCTTGTTGTCAGAGACACTAGTTATGCAAACATGTGTATGACAACTGTGAAAGGGAATCAAGGAATTAAACCCCACATGTACCCTAAAGAACTAACTTGTGTTGGGCATATAATAGGACCTGTCAGATTGGAGAAAAGGAACTCCCACCACCTATTTTGTTTGGTAAGATGTCCATCCATCTTACAAAACATGTATGGTGGCTCCTATAACAAATTAAACTTCACCCAAAACATAATTAAATTCCAATATGTGGCAGGCAGTAAAGCAGCAATTTATTCCAGTATAAATAAAAGATTACTGAGTATAACTAAGTTATACTATTGATTATAATTCTAATAATACTACCTTGCTTCTGCATTCAAGTTACAATGGTTTATTTTAAACGTTTAATTAACCTAGCAACTGAAGAACAATTTGCCTCTATCAATGTTAAGGATTATAAGGCAATTAAAAATAGTATTCACGTTCAGCAAAATAATGGTTAGAATGGCTGTATTTGCAATACACTTTTATAGCACTGTTGAGGACATAAATTGCTGCTTTAAAGATAATATATCTATATTTAAAATTATTTTATTATTATGTTTGTGTGCAGGAACCCTTAACATTTTTGAGCACTGATTACATTTATGATATGTTAATATTCCAGCTCGAGGAGTACCAGAGCGAATACCAACATTCTTACTACCTACGGGCACATCCAGCACCAAACTGGTTCTGCGTGATGAAGATCTGTTGCTGGAATGCATTGCATCTGGAGTGTAAGCACTGTAAACTCTTTTTACAAAGAATTTGTTATTTTTATGTTTAAACTGTAACTACAAAAGTATTATGGTATTTTGTAAATAGTAAATTATTACCTTAAACATTTTCAAAAAGCAAAAAATTCTAATGTTCTTAGACATTAATTAGAATCTGGTCAAATCTCTGTAGCATCTCAATACCATGGTGAATCTTATCACAGGTACACGATCACCTATTAGTAATAAAACTATATTAGAGGAACTTATTTATATAAAAATATATTATTTTCCTCTCAGGTCAGCCTAACTGATAATAATCTTTTTGCTGTCTGTAAATGTGACATTATTTTAACTTGCCAGTAATCTAAGAGGTATTCTTCATACTGACCACCATACTACTGTGAGCTATGCAAATTTACGAGTACCTCCACTGGTTTTTGTTTCAGAGGCTGCCCCTCTAATGGAACCCTACTCTACATCTGGTGGGAGTGCCCTAAGATACGCAAATATTGGATATTAAAATCAATTCCCTAAGACCCTAAAGTAGGCCTCCCAAATGTTAGGTCTGACCAGTGCATTTTTACCTAATTCCAATTGCTTCAATCATTGCTTCAATTTTTTTGGCTGCAAAACAAGTTCTGGATAAAGCTTGAAGCCTCACTCTACCCACAGTTGCACAGGGGAAACCAAAAAAATCATGGTACCTCACTAATGAAAAAATGTCAACTGTGTGGATAATACACCATCTAACACCAAATTCCGACAGGTCATTGTTAACCAAATAATCTATAAAGGTGCACATACCCATGGCAAAATCTTTGCGGACTAACTCCCTGGTCACGGTCCCGCAGACATTTGGGATGTCTTGAGGTAACCCTCAAGCGGACCCCCCACCTCCCTGCTCCCACTCTCCTATGTCTTGTCTGGTTTATGTTGATTTAGGCTTTAAACTTGCTCATTATGATTGTTTAGGTTTACTTGCCTGGGTACTTTATTGTATCTCTCAATTGTGCAAACAGAAATGGTGTTTTTTGGGCAATGGTCTCCCTTATATACAGTATATGCTAAAAATGTAATTAGGATGACGGAAGAACCCCATTAATGTTCCACTTGTCGACCCACCCCAATTTATTTATTCCCTTCCACCATTTTTTGTATGTTATACAAGTATACTTTGTATACTATGTGAAATGTTTGAATGGTTTATTTGAAAATTAATAATAAAAATTTATTGAAACCGAAAAAATTGATTTGGGAAAATAAATAAAAAATGGTAAATAAATAGTTATTTTATAGTATTTAGAAGAAGGCTAACTTCCGACAATGAGTATAAAATATTTCATGTTATACTGAAAATTAAAAATGTAAGATACATTCAGACTGTAGCGTTTATTTACCAAACAAGTAAAACATTTTTCTTTTTCATTTTTAGGCTGTCACATAAATTCAGATTTTAGGTGTCATTGAGTTTATTTGGATGTTTAAAATGTACATCTACAAAATTCATTAAGGAACCCATTTTATTATTGTATAATAAACACTCAAAAAACCATAAATGCAAAGACTGATATTCTCCTAAACACCAGTGGTCCCCAACCTTTTCGAGCTCATGGAACACTGAATCTACGGTCCTGTGTCACTTAAAGGGAAAAAAGCTTCCCCCTGATTGATGTCATAATGCCAGAACCCGTCCACAGAGAGACACAACCTGCCCAGCCCCTTAAACCTGCGATCCGTACAGGTGACATGGTCCGTGGCTTTGTGGACCACCATTGGTCTCTGTGCTCCCAGCCTAGACCACGGACTTGGGGTTGGGGACCCCTGCTTTACACTACAATAGATACACATTAGTACCAAGCAAAATTTTAGCATATAGCCTCTTATAGTCCCAGAACTATCTGCAGCCTATTTGGTTTTGCTTCATAAAATTAATACTTTTCAATTTTATTAGCTACATATATTCACCAAGGGACTTGAGAGCAATACTCAATGCGTTTCAAAGACCAGAATTTAACTAACACTCTTATACAATGACAAAGCAACATGTAGCTCCTAATTACAATACTGTACTAGTCACAGTCCTAGATCAATATTAATTTATATTACCTCTGCAAATAAGCAAATTTTGCTCACACAGCAAATCATGTAATTTTTATACCTTCTTAAATTTGTAGTTTTTGTGTTTAACAGCCCCACACCTGAAATTATGTGGTATAAGAAGGGAGGAGAGCTACCAAGTCAAAAGCTGAAGTTTGAAAATTACAACAAGACTCTTCGCATTTCACCTGTCTCAGAAGAAGACAGTGGAGAGTATTTCTGCCAGGCATCAAATAAGATGGGAAGTATCAGACATACTATCTCTGTTCGTGTGAAAGGTAAGGCCCAAAATATCACACAACATTGGAAACTTTAAGACATGTAGATGTTCAGTAGCTTATATGCAATCAAACGCATCTTTCACTGATTTAGTTTTAAAACATAATTTCTGATTGTTCGCTTTTAGTTTCTGCAATGTGCAGATCAACATTTTCACTGTGCCTCTGTTACTCCAACCCCCTGGTAGTTCAGTTCCCTGTACACATACATTCCTAAAAAAAAAAAAATTCTATTTCAATGTGTTTCAATGACAGTAATTTATTTCCACGAGGTAAAGTCTGATTCCATGTTTTATAAATAGTCCCAAAATGTACTGGGTGGGTATCTCTTTTTTTAGTCAAACTAAAGAACACTTATGCGTTTCTATTTTTAAATGCAAAATATTATTTATAATCAACAACACATTGCATAGAGTACACGGTCCTTGTACCTTTGCTGGATCTGGAACTGTATAATAATTCAGTAATCACCAATTATTCACAACATACTAAAATAAATCAGTCTCAGATTTTTTTAAAAAACACCAAAGTTTTCTCAAAATTTCAATTAAAATCATTATATAAAACATTAGGATTGAGCACTTCATATGGATAATTCACTTTGATAAGTGACACAGCTTACACTTCTTTTCTAAATCAACCTCAACGGTTCCATATTAGAATTGTTGTGTTTTACTGGTGTCAATCCAACTGCATATTCTATGGAAAGACAGTCATAACTTGCTGTCAACCCATGGTGTAGTGATTTTAATTCTATGCATCCACAAAATAGCTTGTGGGATAATACATAGCCCAAAAGTTGTAGGATGTCCAGTATCCACAGCAACAGCAATGGTATTTGCAGCATCTGGTGATGGAAGAGAACACCCAACCAGTTTCTCTGGTCATACAGACTACCTCAGCTCACATGGCGTAAAGGGCATCCTATGTTATCCACAGTGCACTCTAAAAAATGTCTTCATAAAAACAAGCATAATTATTACGGAAGTACAGCTCATGGTCTTACACTAGCAGTTTTGGGTAACATCTCACTGGCAATGTTTAAAAAACTAATATTCTACATAAAAGAGAGCATATTGATTAGATACATTCCTGTAAATCCTAATTATTGCCAATTTTCCGTGTATTGCATAACCTATAAGTTAAATTTTCACTTTGTTGCCTGAGCGTTCTTCCTTCTTAAGTAAATCATGTTTTAGCAATCCTACCTCCAACACACTAGCTAAGTGGGAGGGGAGGTGGGAACAGACTTTCTCCTGCCAGGCACTCAGTCGCTCTAAAGTGGTAACTGTACATCACAATCGTCCTCCATCTGAACCTGAATAAAATCACTTAATGAAACCATAATTCAGTGCTTACAGTTTTATGGTAGATATATTTTACCATTGCTTCCTTGCCACATCCATATACTAGCCCCTACATCACTACTGTGTTCTGTAGTGATGCAAGGGCTGGAAATTTAACCCCCCTAGCGCAGGGGTCTGCAACCTGCGGCTCCGGAGCCGCATGCGGCTCTTCAGCCTCCTTGTTGTGGCTCCCTTCGGCTGCCGCGTGGAGATCTCTGATGGGGGATCCCCTTCCTCCCAAGACACTGTGGAGGAGGGGGATTCCCTATCCGGTGTTCTAATGAAAAAAATCTACCAGTGAAATAAATCTACGCACAGGTTCAGAATCGTCGCTCAGTTCACTTTCGCTGTCCGATGACAAATTTCCTGGTGAATCGCTAGTCCTTTGGATGCCATGTGGTCTCCAGCAAACAGTCAGGAACAATCAAGGTCAAAGACAAAGTGATGAAATGATACATTCAGGAAGTGATTTATAAGTGATCAAAAGGTCAAATCAATAGTGGGCAAAATGTAAATCAGGGCACTGGGCAATGATGCTTGGTGCACTAAAATGTTTTTTGATACTTTTATTGTATGTTATTGTGTGTAATTCACTGTAAAAAAAAATTTAAAAGCAGATTACATAATAATCTGCTTTTAAATTTCTCGCCCCCAGAATCCATCACTCCACCGCATCACCCGGAAGATGTCACACATCTTGCGGGAGATGCGGTGGGGATGTTCAGCCTCCGGGTGATGCGAGCAGGTGAGCAGCTGCAGTAGATTCAGGGGGTGCTGCCAGCGGGAACTCTCCGCTGGTATCACCCCCTGGATTTACTATTGGTGATCGCATCTAACTGCAGATGCGTGCAGCGGGGTGGTGGGGACCCAAGCGGTATTTAAAAGCAGATTACTCTGTAATCTGCTTTTAAATTTCCAGCCCGGCCACGCCCCCGACGGAGAAGCGCCCCGCCATCACAGCGGGATCGTGCGATCGCTGCTGGAGCGCGGGGCTAAGGTAAGGGGGTCCCCCAAAATTACCCCGAGTGTGTCTCGGGGTTACCGGTTTTTGCATTGTTTTCCCACCCCGAGTCACACTCGGGATTACCGCTAGGGGGGTTTATCTACTCTATTCAAGGGAGCTGCTCATCAGATTGGGAGATCCAGTGAACCACTGATCTTTATGTGTTCAACAATGTAGGGTTCCTTACAAAATAGCTGTGTATTATATGTATTATTATGGTAATAAGAAACCAACTTTTTAAAATTCCTATCAGTGTTTTCATGACTAAAACAATATACATGACAGGATTTGTCCTGGCATCACACCTGTAAAGCCAAACTCCAGCTTAAACCTTGAATTTTCTTTTGGACACAGCTGGTCTGATAAAAATCTTTATTGCCACCTGTGTTACTATTAGGCGTTTTACCCTCAATTCCTGACAGGTAAGAACAAAATGTTTTTTTTTTAGAAAAATAGGGGGATTAGAGTAAGAGTTAGAACCATTGACAATGTCCATACCTTTTTGTCCTGACGATGACACCCTCCCTCCCTCCTAATTTCTAGTATGGGTGTTATGGGGACAGGAATTTAGGTCAAAAACCCAGTGATGAACTTACGTTCATGTAGTGTATCTGTATCTATCTGTCAAATTCCAAAATGTTTTAATGTTTTATACACTATCAAAGACCTGTTTTAAACCAATATATAGGTGGAAATATATGTACCATTATCCCTCATCAAGCATAACAACAACAACATAATCTATCTACTATAAAACCTTTTTTCGGTATCAATAGTCTGCCAGTATATCCTTACATTCCTAATCTATGTTTCAAAAAATGCAACGTAATGCAAGCAGCTACCATGACAATTGTTGCTTATCAATATGTTACGTTTCTTCAGGATAAAATATTTGTTTTATAGGGTATTTCAGCAATTTTTTTACATAAAGACATTTATTGTATTTTTCCATCCTGAATGTTATCAATTAATTCATGATAGTGTGTCAGTGTTGGCTTTGATTTGGATCATCAAAGCCATAGGTTTCATGTTTATAGAATGGCTATGTTCCCTTCCCTTATCCTGTATTGTATTGCTTAAGAAGATTTTACTTTTATATTACATATTTGTATTACAATACATTTTAAAATGTATCTGCTTGACCAGCATTGATAAAATAGATGCTTAAAAGCTTTTATATTTTGACTGTTATACTAAGCTTTTTCTTTAGTATAATCTGTAAGCACAGCAGCCTGATTGTCAAAGTTAAGCAGAAAAATTAACTAGTAAGCTAAATAAACCAGTCTTTCTTTTATTTAATTATGAAATTTACTGAAGATTAAAGTGGTAAACTCTGTTTTTTGTTATATCAGCGGCTCCCTACTGGCTGGATGAACCAAAAAACCTGATCTTAGCCCCTGGAGAAAATGGCCGTTTGGTATGTCGAGCCAGCGGAAACCCTAAACCCATTATTCAGTGGTTAATGAATGGAGAAGCAATTTCAGGTAAGGTTTGGCAGAATTTGTTTCCGCCGCCCCCCCCCCCCCCCCCCCCCCCCCCTGCTACAGCACTCGATCTCGTGCATGCGGAGTGCGAGAATGGGTAAAAGAAGAACAAAGAAGATAGCGGTGCCGGGTTCTTCCTTCTCACCAGGATGAAGGAGGATCCTGGGACGACGCAGGACCTGATCCAATGTCAGGGAAATTTAGGCTTCTATTCATAAGCGCCTGTTGAAGACTGTAGAAAATTTCAAAAGATTCCATGAAAAGCAGTTTGATGCGGTCGGTAGCACAAGACGCAGTGTTTGGATGAGGTTTAGGGTAAAACAACCATTTTATTTGGGGCCTCTCTACCAAGTTTTTAGCTTATGTGGATTTTTAGGGATCAATACTCCCAGTTAAGGTATCTTAACCTTACACCAAATAAATGGGAATAATTTTCCACAACTTGGCCTAATGAATTCAGAAAGGTAAAGGCCTCTGGACTTATCCAGATTAAAGGGAACTAAACTCAAAATAAAAAAATCACACTTACATTTACCCTACCTGGTGGTATGATTATTTTGTATTTTTAAATGTCAAATCGGTACATGTGACATTTAAAAACACTTCTAATTTCAAATTTCCCAACGGTCCCGTCCCCCTGACGCACACAAGCCACCCGCCCACATGTCACATACCCAGCCGACTTCTGCATCCCCTAGCCTTGCGTCTCCAATGTTCAAGCGCTGGGATCCGAGGCCAGGGGACGCAGTTCCTAATCACGTGCCCCGCCATCCAGGGATCCTCCTTGGTCCTGGCGCCACCATCAAGATCTAATCTCATTGCGCAAGCGCGACATCAGGTACCATAGCATGCTGTAAAGAGAAAAAAAGAGTGACAATCTCACTGCGCATCGCTGTGGAGATGAAGACAGAAGGGGATGGGCTTCACACTTCATTTTTGGTTTTTAGAAAGGGTGTTGCAGAAGTAGAAAAGAATAACATTTTTACTTTACATCCAGGGTTTTTTGTTTTTTCGAGTACCCTTACACAGGACCATATTATGTTATCAGTTCAAGTATGAGTGTCAAGCTTTGTTTATGGTCTAGTATGTACAATAAGGAATTGTCTGCGAACACAGTAATCCAGAAGTTTCGAAGACCAATTTAAATACCTTGAAAGTCAGGAGATGATTCCAAATGTCGCCATAAGGGTTTTAGGGCTAAGTTTAATAGAAATAGGGGAGAGCGGGCAACCTTGTGTCACTCCCCTTGAGATGGTGATTGGGTTTGACAAATTTACTGCTAACTGAGAGTTTGGTGAACAAGTTATTGTAGATGCCAAACCCAGATGTGTAGATTGCACTGTGGCTGTGATGGCTGGCCAAATTATGAATATTGAGTCAGTTCCTGACAAATTCCAACTGGTGTTTTGTGTGAATAGAACAGTATGAGAAGACCATCTCTGGGTATTTTCGTTCTTTGGGCATAAGCATGATGTATGCCTCATTGAATTCTGGAAAAGGTGCAATGTCTGTGACAATAGCATCGTAGACCTCTAAAAGCAGGGCGGTCAAGTCATCACAGAAAATCTTGAATAATTCAGTTTTTAACCACCTGGGCCAGAGGATTTCCCTGTAGACAGGGAGCCTATGGTGCTGCGAACCTTGGCTTCCATGACATGGTTTTGACATTTATTTTCTTTTAAACACATGGGTAAATTCTTTAGGTTTGTAGTCAGGTTTTACTTAATACAAATTCAGGGTTGATATTACAGTAAGAATTGTATAAGAACATCTAAACATCTAACCTGGTAATGCAGTGTCATACATATGTTGCAAATTTATAGAGTGAGGTCATCTGCAGCGAGTGGAAGTCTTGGTAGTGCCCTTTTGAATATATGACCAGTAATCACAACTGTGGCTCTTTAGCTGATGTTCAGTAAGATCCCAACATACTCCTAATTTAAGGACAGTGGAAGATAAGTTTCTCAACTGACTTATGGGTACTTTTCCAATTGCCTGCACCAGTGGCTGTTGAACAACAAGATATAAGACAATCTGGCCATAGGTGTATGTTTGGAGTTTGGGTTCTGCAATACAGGAACATTTACACACTAGTTTAGTGTATAATTTTTGAAACATGCCTTAAAAGTTCTATAATATTATAATATAATTATAAAATTTAAGAAGTAGAAGGTAGAAGTTTAAACCCATCCAAATTCCTTTTAAATTCAGTGAAAGTTTCCAATAGTATGGCATTTCTGAGTTTTGTGAAATTTTGACTATTTAATTTACTGTTATCAAATGCACACACATTACTATCTAATGCTGTTTACTCTTTTCCATTTCAACAGCTCCAAACCCCAATTTTGAAGTTGCTGGTGACACTATAATTTTCAGAGAAGTGCAGACTGGTAACAGTGCAGTTTTTCAGTGTAATGCTTCCAATGCCCATGGATATCTGTTGGCTAATGCTTTTGTCTCCATACTTGGTAAGAAAAGTAAAGTAAAATGCACAGCGACTCTTTAGTGTAGTGTTTTTTCATTTATGTTGGTATATTCTTTTTAAAAAAGTAGGTAAATATGACAGTTTTTTGTGAAGTTGAGCAATTTTGACATTTTTTTCCCAATATTCTGTCTGTGTTATTTATCAGAGTGATTTGGTGTGCACTGTTTATAATTGTTTATTCATGTACCAGGAAATTTTATAGTGTATAGAGTATATCTATGTGATCAGTCTTTAGATGTTATGATATATACTGTTATGATGTATCAGCCTCTGTTTTTCGACATGAAATCCAGAATATTGGCTCAGTGTGACATCCCTTTGTTTACATTAGCCTTCCACAAGTAAGCAATAGGCACATAATTATCTGGACACCTGCCTGTTGTTTCCATCATAAAACACAGTAAGTTAATCTTTTGACTCCAGTGCAATTTGACAGTTTTATGAAAATTCATCACTCATTTGGCTATTTAAATTTCATTCATTTCTACTACTTATTATATCCCGTAGTGTGTATTTTCCATGTCCCAAGATAATTTATTCTATATCTGCTTTTATAAAAAAAACATGTCACCAGGCTACCGGGAGTTCACTCTTGCTTTCTCCCACTTAGGTTGAGTGGTGGTTCTGTTTTAAGCAAGGAAGCCATGTCAGCCCAGCCTGTAATCCAGGAAGGCTTTTTATTTATTTAGCCATGTGGCTCTATCTTACTTCACACGTAAACCAGAATGATTTCTAGAGTTTCATAGATTTTAATTGCAATGGAAATGGTTGCTTTGGGTCTAATTAGAAATGTTCTCTTTACATGTTATCAATTTACTATTTTGTACGTTTATTCTTGAACTGAAAGATATGTTTACATGTTGTAACTTACAGTATGAACATATAAATACATTTTGAGTGCTTCTCTGTCTATCTTGTAGATGTTCCATCAAGAATGCTGGGCCCTCGGAACCAGCTCATCAGAGTAATTGAATATAATAGGACTCAGTTAGACTGCCCCTTTTTTGGATCTCCTATACCTACTCTTCGTTGGTAAGACAATGAATGGTGCTGCAATATATCTCTCTTTATTGGCTTTTGAGTCGTTTTTTACAAAGTATAATAAGTAAAAGCAGAAAATGATTTACTTTTCATAACTGTAAAATTGGATGTACATGATATGTTTTATTTTACTCTGTTTCAATGGCAGGTTTAAGAATGGACAGGGCAGTAACCTGGATGGAGGAAATTACAGAGTGCATGAAAATGGTACACTTGAGATTAGTACTGTGCGAAAAGAAGATCAAGGCAAATACACTTGTGTTGCTACAAACATCCTTGGCAATGCTGAAAATACTGTAAAGCTGGAAGTAAAAGGTAGTATTACAGGCAGAGGGTTTACTTTTCTATAATTGTGTCTATTTTATATGCATATGTATGTATTCAAAGTACATAAAGTGTATACATTATGTCTTTGGCAGTTTGTCAAATAGGTAACACTTATTATTATTATCTGATTTTGAAGTAGAAAAATTTAAGCTGCTGAAGAAGTATTTGATTTATAGATATTGATATCTCTAAAGAAAAAGGTTATTGTTGTAAATTGTAAATGTAGCTTTGATACTTAACTTTCCTCGAATACCCAGCTGAAATGGTTTTTGGAATCAGTGTGGAAGGCTAAACCAGTTGCTGACTGGATAAAATGCATTTTAAAAGCAAAAGCCTTGGGTGGCCTTTTTTGATCTTTGAGACCTTACTAAATTAGCCAATGACAAGGGTTTTTTATGCAGTACCACTCACCTGTAGTTTTTTTTTTTTTTTTTAGAGCCAACTCGCATTGTGAAGGGTCCAGAAGATCAGATAGCTAGACGTGGCTCCACTGTGCGCTTGGACTGTCGCATTCGGAGTGATCCTACCCTGAGACTTACAGTCACTTGGATGAAGGATGATACCCAGTTGTACATAGGCAACAGGTTTGTGTAAAGGCTACATTTTTTAGTAAGAAGTAATTGTTTGTGTAGATCGTGCTGGATCTTCAAACACACAATTTACAATTTTACAATCTAAACAAATATATAAAATGTAGTAATAGCTAGTTGTGCCCAAAACAAAATTAACTATTGCATCTCACATACTTCTGCATGAATCACTTGTCAGCTTTTTATATCTTTTTATAACTTTATAACTTTGTTACCTTCCATTTAAAACTGCAGAGTATGCCTACCACATACATACATACACTTGTCCTAAATGCATTTATTAAAATATTGTACCTGTTCCAACTTACATACAAATTCAACTTAAGAACAAACCTACAGTTCCTATCTCGTAAGTAACCCGAGGACTACCTGTATTTGATACAGCCAATACTTGTGCATCCATTGCATCGTTATTAACAGTGCTTTTTTTGTAAGAAACTGGAACTCACATCTTGCTACTCCATACAGGGGTACGTGAGGAAAAGAGAGTAAGGAAAGCTTTTATGAGGGTTTTAGAGTTGTAATTCTTCTGTCATTTTTACTGACAGCTTCTATAGTCAAATTTTTCTATGCTATTCTTTAGAAAGGCAGTAAGATAGTCCATTAAGTGGACATCTTGGATGCGTTTACATAGATCATCCATGGAAGGAAGTAGGGTACCTTTCCATTTAGTGGGAATCAGTGTTTGGGCAGCTACAAGGATATGAGATATCAGCTTGTGAGTAGGTTTAGGCAGGGCATTTATTGGAAGGCCCAGTAGATGGATAAGAGCGTCTAAAGTTATTTGATGTTGTGTGATGTCAAAGAGTAGTTGATTAACTTGTTTCCAATAGCCTTGGATAAGGGGGAAATGCCAAAAGATGTATTCAAGGGCAATGTATGATTTAATGGCCCCACCCCTGTTTGAGGTAAATGTATTATTTTGTCACCTTTATATAATTCAGTTAATAGTGATGAATGAATAAACCTGGGCTTGGTTCCCCAAGTGTATACATTTGGTGTACATGATTTGTGGCTAATCCCCCTGAAGTCGTTAGAGGGTCAATCCTTCTAGTAAATTTTGGCAGTTTTTAGGTAGCAGATAATTTACCAGCAGCTGATATGATATCATTCAAAAACTAAAATACATGACATGAAAACCATAATAACAATGGGAACAACAAAAAAAAAAAAGGTGCACCAAAGGGGTAGTATTCAGCTCTTCATTACAGTATAAAATGTGGAGCACTGAAGGCTGACTTGTACCACATGCTATGGAGCTGCCCTAAGGTTAAATACTTTTGGTGTCTTATGGCCCCTGACAACTGGGGAGTTACTTACCACTTATACCCAACTTCGCAATTTTTGGAGATACAGGGGATGAAAGTCACTAAATGATGTTGTAAACTCTTCAAAATATTGTCGCTGGTAGGTAAATACAAAATATACACCAATGGATAACGCCCCATCCCTCTTTTCTAACGTTGTTTTTGGAAATATTTTGATTTATTTTAAATGGAATAGGATGAAACTTCTTTGGCAAAGGAATTTCCCGGTAATGGATTTTTGCTATATGGGAATCTTATATTGCTATATTACCAAGGGAATTGTAACCACATTTAAACAGACTACATAGTATGTTTCTAGTCTAAATTATATGTTTATTAGATAATGATCCCCCAATCATGTGCCCGTAGTAGCCTTGTTAACATCTCTTCCCTATATTTGCTGTATTTGACATGTTATTATTCTGACCAATTGCTATTTTACTACCAACATCTGTATTTTTTTACTTTCTGTGGTGTTTTTTTTCTTTGTTTGTTTTCCTTTTTTGTATTGTATTTTTTCCCTAAAACATTGCACAGAAAAGTGCAAAAATATTGGCAATTAATTTTTTAAATTGGTGAAGTCTATTTTAAATGTTTTGCCTTTACAAAAAATAAAACCTTAAAACTTGTTCATGCCATGTTTATGAAAAATATTTTTTATTCAGATAAAGATAAAGATTGTTTTCATGGTTCTCATTTATTATAGAATGAAGAGGGAAGATGATGGCCTGACTATATTTGGAGTAGCAGAAAAGGATCAGGGAGCATACACTTGTGTGGCCAAAACAGAACTGGATCAAGACTTCGCTAAAGCATATCTTACTATCCTTGGTAATTGCTTTTTCAAACTAATTAGCCTATTTTTATTCCAGACATCAAACCATTTTACTGTTTTGCATTTTACTGTTTGTACAAATGACAGTATCTGTCATCTATATAATAATTAACAAAAAACCAAGCAAAAAAAAATAAGTATATAACTTATAACTAAGAAAAGCATGATAACAGAGCTTGCATTCTTCGCAGGAACTCTGGCAAATTGTCGTTTTTCTCACATGAGGTTTGCTCATAGCTTTTTTTAGTAGCTTTTCTTATTACAACTGGAACTCATGCTACAATAGCAGACAGACTCACTCAATAAAAAGTGAACATCAAGAAATAGCAAGTGGCTGCAGGAAGTAGGAAGTGAGTCGAATCCTTTCTACAATGTCAACAGAAGTTAAAGCAGGTAGAACTTTGCACTGACATTTGTGAAAATCCTTACATTTTTTTCAATTGATTGTGGAGGGGAGGGGGGTTTAATGTTTGTTTCTGAATAAAACTGAATTTGATCAGGTAAAAGGTCTTTGCCTTGCTTGTACATGCCAAGAATCAGCCAATCTTTCTCTGTCTCTCAAGCAAAACCTAAAGTGGAAAAGCCTGTGTCCTACCTGCATGCTGCAGAGTGGGGCTCCTGCTCTTTGCAGGAAAGTAATAATCTTTTTGCAGTGGTCCAACATACAACTTCTGAGTCAAAGCTAGAACTACTCAATTAGCAGCAAGCTGAGTCTCACTTTGCAACTATAGGCATAAGACTATTGCTCTTTTGAAAGAAAATTTATTAGACTTTAAGCACCCATTGGTGTATTGCACTTTGAATTAATCTAGCTGGTACAGGCAGTGAGATCAGCAGACTACCTCACCCTATCTCGCACAGTGCAAGATCGGGTGACGTAGCCAGAAGAAGAAAGAACACAGAGGAAGATGGCAGTGCCTTGCTCTTCCTCTGTCCTGGGACAAAAGCAAATTATAGGATGGTGCGGGACCCAAATAAGGACAGTTCCGGAGGGATTGGGGGCTATGCAGAAGTAAAGGCAAGTATAAATGATTTTTTGTTTGCTTTTGTTCTGCTTTAACCACCCGGCCGTTAAAGCCGACCTTGTTTCGGGGTAAAAACACTTGCAGAAAGTGTTAAACCCGAACTTTTCTCAGGTGGTTAAAATCCATCTCCTACCTGGTCCCGATGTGATCATCCTGTCTTCTGTTGTTCCAGCGTCGATCTCCCTCTCCAGCGTCGGGTGCCTGTCTTCTCCGCCGGCTTCTTCTTCTCTTCTCTGTTCGAGTTGCGTGTACGTGTCCCTCGGAGATCCCTGATGACGTGTGGGCGGGAGGCGGGGCGGGAAATTCAAATAACTTTGCATTGAACCTAATACAAAAAAGCTGTATTGAGTCCAATACAAAGAAATCTTTAAATAATATATATATAATTGTATTATATATATAATATATAAGCTACTGTACAATTACATTACATTATACACTATTTTTTTTTATAAAGATTTTTTTTTTTTATGTTTTATAAAAAAAATTTTTATTATTAAATTTATAAAATTTTGGACATATTTCGGTGAGTTATGCGGTAATTCTGTGAATTATAAGTAATTATTGAGTAATTTGGTGAATTATAGCCTACAATCTAAAGTAAATTTCCATGCAAAGAATTTAACACTTCTTGCATGGAAGTACAGAAGTTTGGAAAGAATTAGAATACCCGGCGTTTGCGTACACGCCCCTCGGCAATTCCTGATGATGTCTGTGCATGCGCCCGTCGATGGGGGTCGTAGCGGGAAATTCAAATATTTTGTATTGGATTCAATACAAAGTCCTGTATCCAATCCAATACAAAATAATACAAAATATATTTATTTGGTTTTGTCTATAGGTATGTGACGTTTTAAAATTTACCACACTAGGGAGGGGTTTTAGAAAAATATAATACTATACAGTATACCAAATTATTGCATTTTCAGTATTTTTGATTTATTTATGTATTCTTGTTTAAAATGATTTTTGTGATTTTTATTTAATTTTATTAAAAGTAATTTTTTTTTTTTTTTTACATGATTGTGTGTTTCAAACTTTTTTTATATTCATGATATCTACTAGACCCTTGTTCGGACATATTTCTGTAAGTTACAGGTCTACAATTAAAAAAAAAAATTTCATGAAAAACAGTGTTCCGCTTTTGGTACACAAATCTAGACATCAGTGTAACGCCCAGGTGGTTAACTGAGTTTAAAACAGGTGACAGGTGACAAATTATTCTGGAATCTTGGTTTAGGGGATCTGCTTTATATAAAATTGTTTATATGTCATATTTTAACAACTGTAGATTTCTGCTAATAGACATTATAGAATGTTCCAAAATCTTCTATTTGTTCATGTTAAAAAATTCTAAAATTCTAAATGTTTTCTTTTTGTATAGAACTGCAGAAGATTTTGATGTTATATAATAAATTAGATTAATAATTAAAAAGAAAGAACAGTAATTAAAATATATACTTTTATTAGTTTAATGGTGAAATAGATTTTAAAATCACAGTTGTAAGGATCGTATACTGTATTTACAGTATTATTATACATGTGTAACGGTGATGTACTAATCACAAAGATTGAGATGTTTAGGGTATGTTTGTACACTGGAAGTCTTTCTAATATTGCAACCTTTAACTCAGGGGTGTCAAACTCTTGCCCGGGGGCTAAATCCGGTGCCCAAAGCCCTTTTTTTTGGCCCCCAAAAGAATCCTAAATATGAACTACAGCTGACCCGCCGCTGCATTGAAATAGCGCCACTACTACAATTCCCGGCATCACTAGGGTCTATAGACCAGCAGGCACTCTGCCTATGCGTGGCCCTGCATTGGACTGTTTTATAAAAGCAAATAATGTCGGAAATTTTAGTAGCAGCGCTATTCAATGAAGAGGGAGTTTCATTGGTGGGCCACTCATAAGATTTACCTCCGAATTGGCCACATCTGGCATTTCTAGCACTCCCCTCAGCTGTACTTTACTCCAAGGAATGGACTTGAATGGTTTGATTTTCATACAACAATATTGTTATTATTGTTAGCCTGTGCAAAAAGGTTACCAGAATGCTACAAATAGAGAAAGAGGCATAGGAATTTTTTCTTAAATAAAATTTAAAAAAATCTTTCATGCCTCTTTCTCTGTTATAGGCTTGTTCCAGATTGAATGTGAAACAAAGCATCTTTGTTTCCATATGAAAAGGGTTTATATCTAATGAGAAGGAAAAATGTCCTCAATTTTTTCATTAAATTTCAAGGTTTGCCCGCGACTTTGTCTAAGTTTTTAATTTTGTCCCTCTGTGTATTTGAGTTTGAGACCCCTGCTCTAACTGCTTACCAATTCCTATTCATAAATATTAACCTTTACATAACAACCAAACATTACAAGTAGCTTTGCCTAAGGTTTTGAAAATTTTTAAAAAATGTATTTATGTTTTTGCCAAATTCCATTAAAAATATGTAGTTTAAAAAATCAACCATTTTCTTTGAAATATAATATTATCTAATATTTTTATTTGCAGATGTGTGTTGCTTCTGACATTTTCTTTAACATTAACCTAAGCTAACATATCCTTGTTGCTTCACAGAAACATCCTCCTCACCCACTAGTCGTCTTACAACAATACAAAGAGGTAACCATTCCTAACTAATGCTTTAATCTTTATTGACACTCCTGGAAATGTTAGTCTAATCACTTCTTTACATCTATAACATATACTGGATTGTGTGTAGGCCTGTGCACAACTTAAAAATTATTGAGATTTATCTCTCAATAGGCAAAAATGGCAAAATGAACACCTAGAGAGCTTTAGGCTTTATCCCACCCAAAACACATAAAGCCTTCAAGTCTGAGCTTACTAAGATTTGAACAAAAGGATACGTTTGCTTTTTCCACAACAAATACTTCCCTTCATAACTGCCTAACTTGTTTAAATTTCTTCAAGACTGGAGAAGATCGACTTTTATGGGTGAACCTGAGTGATACAGCAAACCTGGAATCGATCAGGTCCAGGATTGAAAATGTTGGCCAATAAATAGCAAATACTTTTTAGGAAATCTATTCTAGGTTTGCTTGATAAGCCATGTTCACCCATTAAAGCCTATCTTCTTCAGTCTTGGAGAGCATTAATAAATCAGGCCCAGTGTAGGTGAGAAACATAGAGGACATGTTCGCTTTCCACAGTTTTACTTCACAATAGGTATTTTTTTGTGGAGCAGACACAGCAGTTACCTCCAAAGGAAATTTGGGTCTTTGCCTGTGACATATATGAAATTATATAGTATATAATTAGTATACTTTAAAAAAGACAGTGCTGGTGGTATTGTGACCCTGGTGGAGTGATTCAGTGTGATTAAGGTGGTTAACACTTTAATTTCATGCCACACTGAACTCCCAGGAAATTAAATGTTTGTTTTTGTTCTGGTTTCTGATCGTTGTGGTGAGAGGCATTGAAAATGGTGGTGGTAATTTACCAAAAATGGGGTCACTGAACTCACGACCTTAATTAAGAGCAAGGAAATTTTTAATAAATGGTCTGGAAGATTATATATACCATACAAAGTCTCAGGAGAAGATAAATTCATTGTCTGAAAGAAGAAACTTGATCCAGATGATACATCATGTCCTTCTGAAGAAGCCTACAGGTGAATTGCGTCAAGGACTAAAAATTTGAATGTGCATGAATGTTGTTGTAAATTAATTTACATGATACATTTATGAAAAATATTGATATCATTGACATGTATGTATAAAAGCTTTATGTACAATTGTTATTAAGATGTATTAACAAATTAGCTGAGCATTATTTTATTTATGTATCTAATATTGGCAAGGCACCTAAAAAATCCCCATAAAATAAAACAATTGTCTTTGAATCTGTAAATAAGGGATGTGGTGCTGTTAAATTGAATCTCCACCTGAATAATGTAATTGGATCAGAATACTTTATAAAAGAAAAAACTGAGCATGATACTAAAAATGTTACTGTATTATTGTGACTGAATATAATAGAATAATGCATTAAACGTAGTCAGATTTTCTGCAAGATAGTACAGTCAGCTGAAGCCATGTAAATTTAGAACTATTTGTCTCCTGTTTTCTCCACCATTGACTTGTAGATTAGCAAATACATTATTATCTAAAGCTGTTTGTTACAACATTTTGTGACACTGGGTTTAAGCTATGTACACATTTCCAATGGTTCTCACCCAATAATCTGCTCAGGGCCGATATCAGACGAGAATCTGAAGTGTATACAGCGCGCCGTTCATCGTCCGAACAACCGTCTTGGCGGATCCACGAACGATGAACGACGAACGATCCTAATGCAAAGGAAGGTGGAGAGCGCCCAGCGGGGTGCCGCTCCTTTGTTCTCCCCCTCCCCCCTGCGTATAGCAGAACGATGCTGTATGTACAGCATCGTTCATGCATCGTGGAGTGCTTAGTCGTTTGAAAGGATCGTAAAAGATCCTTTCCAACGACTATAATTGCAAGTGTGTATGCGGCTTTAGTCTGGAATGTAGTCTGGCTGTCCAGGCTGTAGTGGCTTTTTTTTAGAGCCTCAAGAGTGTGATGGTAAGTTGGACACAGGATTTGTGTATTGTCTTAGTTAGGCTCTGAAATCTAGCAAGACAGAGTTATCTTGAGCTTCCTGGCTACAACTCCATGCCAATATTTCACCTAGCTGGAAAGAGGCGTGTCTCCCAAAGTTCCTATTGTTTATCCCTTATATAGGACTAAGAAGAGGCTTATTGTATGATGACCTGGCTAATGTCAAACATGGTTAGCCTGTTTCATACTTAGTAAAGGAGAGTATCTTGCACATTTGCCAGTAGCATCATGTTTTAAAACCCAGCTGCTAGTACTTATGGTAATGGATTATTTCTCCTGTATAGACAAACCAGACCCACCCATGGATTTGGAGCTGACAGATCTTGCTGAAAGAAGTGTCCGTCTTACTTGGACCCCAGGTGACGATAATAACAGTCCCATCACAGGTGAATACTCGAGATTTCAAATTTGTATGTGGTTTGGAAATATGAGCTTTTTGAATAAGTCAGAATAATGATGGTACACAAAAAAAAAACATCTTATAGCAACCAAGTAGATTCCAGCTTAGTAAAGTAAGCTCATTAATGAAAAACTATTACATGGACACTATGCCTAAAATATCAAGCAACTGTTTAGGGACTAGTCACCAGTTTAGTCTGTGGGGTTCCAGCAGGTGATATTTTCCCTAAAAACAACCTAGCTTTTTACAGTCTCAGTCCCAAATTGAATTGATAAAAATTTGATATTGACTTCAGTACTAAACATTTTGTTCTTTAAATTGTTGAATGTGCTTAGTATTATTCTGTGTTTGGGTATTTCGGACATGTTGGTTTTAAAACCACTTTCATAATTCAGACTTATGCTGCCTGTAATGGTTGGATATACCCTTAATTATCACACAAAATATTTTCAATTTATCAGGTTTTATTGTACAGTTTGAAGAGGATCGATATCAGCCAGGCACATGGCATAACCTTGCCTCTGTTTCTGGTAATGTGAACTCTGCCTTGCTTCGTCTCTCACCATATGTCAACTACCAGTTTCGAGTGCTGGCAATAAATGATCTTGGTAGCAGTATGCCCAGCCCAACATCTGAAAGATATCAGACCAATGGGGCACGTGAGTAACTAAGTATATTGAAATTTAAATGATTTGTCATTTTGAGTTGATTATAATGTGTCACTTGCTTTTAAATGATCACTTGCAAAACATACTAATTTGTGGAACTTTTATGTTAAACAGATCCACTCTTCCTAATTTACTGTCTAGCTTTTGCATTTAATTTATAAAATATTATGCTAATTGTCATTTTGTGGGTTTAGCTGATGCCCATATTATAAAAATGTTAGGTTTATTTTGCATGTGTTATGATTTAAAAAATATATATATTTAAATTCCCTGTGGGAAGGTAATGAAGCAAAAATAATTATTAATTAGTGTTTAACAATAATGTCAATGTTCCTGCTGTACTTCAAATTTTCTTTTATATTTCCTTCTTTAGCCCCAGAAGTTAACCCAATCGATGTCCGTGGAGCAGGCACTCGGAAAGAAAACATGGAGATAACATGGACAGTAAGTACTGTCAAACCATATACAGTACTTAATTTTGAAGACCAAAAGTATTTTTATTTCTTGTGTACAAACCTTTAATGTCTAGTGTGCAAATCTGCAAGTTCACTAGGATTTGGGTGGCTATAATTTTATGTGAACTGGAGGCACATATTTCCTAAATTATTAATCTTGATTTACTTTGGAATATATGTTTTAGAAAATTAAAAGACTGAATAAGTGTAAAGTGTTGGTTTAAATTTAGGGAAAATGGTGTTTGGACAAGGTTTTCAAACCTGTCCCCCAAAGTTGAGCAGAGAGCTACTACTTCTGCAATTGAAACAGGTAGACATTTTATTAGCACCTGGTCAAGCAAGAGGAGAAAGTTCAGACTAATGCCCACATTTGTAAGGACAAGCAGCTTCGCTTGTGTTTTCCATAATCTGGTCAATATACTGTATATAGAAACCCCCAAGAGATCAATCATGTCACTACTGTGTATAGAGTCCACTTTTGGGAGCTTGGTCTCAGTCTGTTACAGTACCTAAAAATCTGTATGAACTTCAAAGCCAACATTTGGGGAGCATTGTGGCTGTGTAAAGGAAGGAGCACTGTGGCAGCAGAGCAGCTTTGGTTTGGCAGAGGTGCCCACTATTTATGCAGCAGGCAGACAGTTTGCAATCATGGAACTCAAAGGAAAACGTAGATCATTTTGGGAGTGATAGGGTGAGTAAGATTTCAATTTAACCTAACGTGTAAAACAAAATCAAAAGAAAAACTATATATTTATGTCCTATTTTTCTTTTTGACCAACAGCCGCTAAACTCTACACAGGCATATGGGCCAAACCTGCGTTACAATGTGAAATGGCGACAACGTCACTCAGGAGAAGCCTGGAATAATGTAACTGTTTGGTCTAACAAGCATGTTGTTTGGAACACCCCGGTGTACACACCTTATGAGATAAGAGTTCAGGCAGAAAACGAGTATGGCAGAGCACCAGAGCCAAACACTGTCATTGGATACTCGGGGGAGGACTGTAAGTACTAGAAGACAGGGGAACATAAAAAGATATTTTTTGAATAATTTGACATACTGTTCACTTCATGCTTCTGTAATGTAGTATGATCAGCTTCTCAGTCTATCAATTGTCAGGTTTTGTAATTAAACAGTGGTCATTATTTAAAAGTGATCCAGTGCCCCAGAATACGCAATGGGCTGATTTACCAAAGGAATTTAGAGTATTCACTTCTTAAGGTGAATTATCATCTTGCAAGGGACATATCCCATAGCTTATCAAATGTGGAAAGAATTTGCTTTGCAAAAAATATCCAATCACTTGCAAGGTCATTTAAAAAAAATGATTTTTTCTTTCACATGACATGGAGGGTTGAAGTAAGCACAGCTACATTTTATTTTACCAATTTCAAGGTAATATCCCTTGCAAGGGTATATTTCGCTTTGCTAAGTCAACAACCTGTATTTTTTTTTTTAGTAAATTTACCCAATGTGTCAGTGTTCATCTTTAAATTACCTTTCTGTTTCACATTTAAATCTCCATACCATGCATTTTACCATCCTTCAAAGAGACGTTAATCCCCTATGCTGTGTTAAGCATTCATCAGACCTCAGGTATAGCAGTCTATCAGCGCTGTAGATCTACAAATTATATCCATATGACCTTCTTACAAATCTCGCCTTGTTCAACTAATAAATTAAAACACACACACAACTGTGGTAAATAGTTTTAACTTCCTTACCTTTTTTTTTAAAAAAAAAGGTGAACTTTTATTTATTTCATGAACACTGAGAGATTCTGTATTCTGGAGCACTGAGACATTTTGTGTTTGTTTTATAAAGTTTGGACAAATTATAAAGTGGGTGTTTTTTATATATTGAATTGTATTTATTTTATTTAATTCTACATGTTTTTTGTGTATGTTTGGTTAGGTAGTACTGTCCAGTTTTTTTTTTACACATTTTCACTTAGGAGTTTTACACTTTTTTTACAGCAGCACCATTTAAAACAGTCAAGAAAGATAACGCAGGACTAAAGTTCTTAGTTCTGTTAGCAAAAAGAGTTCTGTCATTATTAACTCAACCACTGGCAGAAGCTAAATAATGTGGAACTCTTGACACTCTGCAACTTGGATGTTGTTTTTAGTATCATATATTATTGTCAAATGAGTGCGTTGCTCCTTTAAGATTAGTTTTGTTCGAAAGGTTTCTCTAAATGTAGTAACTTTTGTGCCAGTGATATCATGACTGTTAACTACAGTTGTATTCAAGGCATCAGATCCAGTACTGAAACAGCTTTAAAGACGTTCAGTGCTAATATCAAAGTGTTAGTATTTTTGCTGTTATAATGTAGTATTAATCCCCTGGTCACCCATTTTGTCTGAGGTATAGGGTTAGTGTTGATTCTGGATAGTGACAATGCTGGACCATGCCTTCACAATGGTGTAGGTAAGCTTAGTTGTAAACTTCACCAATGGTGTGTGTTAAAGGCTGACAATACAGGACCATAGCTGGGAGACAGCTGTCATCTCTTCAACCAGGGCCTTCAAGGCAAAATCACCAAGTAATACTTTTCTAATTTTATTACAACATTGAAATTTCTAGAGATTTTAGAAAGTTATATCTACTTTAGGGTTTGGACATATTGATTCGGTTGAATTTAAGGGTACATAAATGTTGAATACTTTTTGGTGAAATAAATTAATTTTTGCAGAAGCAAATATATGCAGTAATGGAATCAGTATTAACATTTCTATAAAGACAGACTTTAAACAAACAGACAGAAGTTCAAGGGTAATCAAGGGCTATAATAAAGGAAATTGACACTTGATAAATTTTATGTAAATGTTTGCAGAATCTGACAAAAGAATACTCCTAAAAATACCTGTGATAAATGAATGTGTGGTTGTAGTTCATTTATAACTTTAAAGTTACTGAGATTCATCATGTAATGATTATATTACTTATGGTATATTGCCTTCTAGAAAAATAGTGGCTCCATTTGGTAAATTTGTCAAACACTTTTGTCTAATATCAGTATAACTGAGGAATAAACAGGGAGGAGCATGCACATCTGAAGATGTGTTAAAGTGTGCCTATTCCACAAAAGACTGTTCTAATCTAAAAGTGGAATGTTAAGCAGCGTACACACATGCAATTCTTGTCGTTGGAAAGGATCTTTCATGATCCTATCCAACGATAAGATCCACACGAGACATGAACGAGTGCTGTACATATAGCACCCTTCTGCTCTATGCAGAGGGGAAGGGAAGAATTGACGAAGCGGCACCCCGCTGCGCGCTCTCCCCCTTCCCTTGCATTAGGATCGCTCGTCGTTCATCATCCATGGATCAAGCAGGATGGATCCACAGACGATGAACGACGCAGGCTGTACACACGCCAGATTCTCACCCGATATCCTCCCTAAGACGATTATCGGGCGAGAAAAAATTGACGTTTGTACGTAGCTTTAGACTTTGAGAAGATTATAACAAAATTAGAAAAAAAAAATATCGCTGTCAAATTCTTTTGCATGCTAGATATACAATAATTTGAATATTTTTTACTGTGTGAAAATGCTCTTTCTTAAGAAAATATCCATAGATAGATTCAGTGATAAAAGAAAATATGCTTTCATGGTCTGAAAAAAGCTTATTTTGGCATTGACTGGTGGTTGGTGTGGAATTCTGGCAATTTGCATATTATGCCCCTTTTTAAGCAAAGAAGGCGAAATAGTATGACTTCTTTTGTTTAGTAAATCACTATTGTGCCACTGTTTTGTTGGGTAAAATAATGCATGAATAGACTCTAGGAAAGTCTGAGGGATAAAAGGAAAATTCTCTGTAAGGCTAGATATTTCATAATTAGGTATCTTTAAAGCTTTTCTTTGCCCTCAGATCCTAAAGCTGCACCCACTGACATTAAATTAAGGGTCATGAACAGCACTGCCATCTCCCTTCAGTGGAGTCGTGTGACCCCTGCTTCTATCCAAGGAAGCCTCGTGGAATACAGAGTGAGCAGAACCTCCAGCTACTACTTATAACACTCCACTGATATTTAAATAATAAGGTTGGGGGAAACATGCTTTATTAATTTTCAAACTTTGTCCACCAGCATGACCCAGTGACTAACTAACCAATGTTGAACTGATAAATAATCAAGAAAACAGAATTGCTTTGCTCTTATACTATCTGAGCTATGTTTAACCAATATGCAGTTCAAGGATGTGACTTAAAAATTCAGAATGGTGCTGACTATTGAACCCCTCCCTGACTGTCCTAACACCCTGAAACTTCAATAAACTTCCCACTAATAATAAAATGATAGCTGTTAAATTTTTGAGTTGTGTATCTTGACTTGAAGGCCTATTACTGGAGGGAGAGTAGCTTGCTGAGAGGACACTGGGTCTCTCGAAAGAAGCTGCATCAGAGTTTTATTGGAGATCGTGTGCGAGGGATTGTGTCATTCCTGATACCTTACAGCAACTATAAATTATATATGGTAGCAGTAAATGGGCGAGGGGATAGCCCGAAGAGTGATATTAAGGAGTTTACGACACCTGAGGGCGGTACGTTTTTTTCTATATACTATGTAGAATGTTTGTTTTAACTGTTAGTATTACACCAAGAAAAATGTGTTTTTTTTATAATATAATCTGCCAAACATTCAAAATAAGAATAACTCTTATTTTAAGAGACATGTTTCAAAAATTAATTATGGTTCTAATTTAAACAGAGTACTGCATTCCAAAACATATTTACTTGATATTTATTGGACTCTTCCACAACTTTCTTCATTCAATCTAACAAAGTTTACATTTTTTGCAGTTCCAAGCCAGCCTAAGAATTTTAGATTTAGTGAGCCAAATCGTGAAATTATTATTTTGGAATGGAGTCCTCCAGAACATCCCAATGGAAATCTAACTGGATATAGTTTGCGCTTCCAAGCATGTGAGTAAAAATCCTGGAATCAGGCACTGTGCAACAAGATAAATGCTTATTGAATACTATTCCATTGACTTTTTAACTTTTTAAGTCAATAACGTGGAAGTATTCAAATTAGTACAAATTCAGGGAAAGTAGTCATAATATTAAGAAGGTCAAGTATTTCAGCTTTGTATCAGAACAGGATTAATTTACTATATTGGTGATAAAAAAGCAAGCATGCTTTCAGTGGTAGAGGTTTCTCATTTGGAGACCTAGGGGTCTATTTAAAAAGCAGTGATATGTCTGCAGTACAAAAAAAGCAAAAAGGAAAAAACTACCAAGTTTATAAGGCAGAGTACTGTGCTTTACAATGTGCATTTCATTGTACTGTATTTGAGGATTCCATAACAGGCAGACAGGAAAATTAAAAATGAACAAAAAAAGTAAAAAAAATAAAAAAGAAGGGGGTAGCAAGAGTGACCTTTCAAGGTCTCCTCCAACTTATACTATCAATAGGCGCAATTATCACAAGTTTGTAAGATCTGGGATAGACAACTTTTTGAAATGTCTGTACTTTTTGGGTCTGATTTATTAAAGCTCCTCCTGACTGGAGAAGGTACACTTTCATCAGTGAATCTGGGTGATCCAGCAAACCTGGAATGGGTCTGGTCCATGATTGAAAACATTTGCTAACAAATACAGGTTTGCTGAATCACCCAGGTTCACTGATGAAAGTGAATCTTCTTTAGCTTTGGAGAGCTTTATTTAAATCAGGTTCATTGTGTATTAAAAAAAAAAAAAGCATTGTAAAAGAAAGCTACTTTAAAGTTAAACTAATGCAAAAAATTGCAAAAATGAAGGTTCTTTATTGAAGAAGAGACAAGGGGTGCCCCTTCTACAAAAAAACATTTTTTGTTATTTCGACTTTTATTTACATTTTTTCCAATCTTCAGCTATTTTGATTGGCTAAGCTGGGAGGATGTAACTGCTAGCATATCCCGGCATCATGTATGCATAGTTCAGTGATCTTGAAAAAGAAGATTGTGAACAGACAGGTAAGCAGGTTTTTATTGCAGCAGGTACATCATCTGTCAATTCTGCTATAAAAATCCTGCCTGTTCACAATTTTGAATGTGGAACTATAGTTCAACTTTAATTGAGAACATCAGATTTAATGGAGAATGGATAATATAAATGATTAAGAAAATAGTATAATGTCAAGCATAATTGTTTATTATTGTATTTAATAAACCTGATAATATTTGTTCCTTTTAAGTTAATGGAACCAGATTTGCAAGAACAGTGAGTGAGGTGCTGTCACCAAATCAGACAAAATACACCTTGACAAGAACAGATCCTATCTCACGCTATCGAATCACACTGAGTGCCAGGACCCAGGTTGGAGCTGGAGAAGTTGTCACTGTTGATACACCTCTCAGACAAGATGAAGGTAAAAGATAGATCTTGGGCGAGTTGACCAATAGTTTTTTTTGTAGAAAATATTGATATTGCAATAGTTTGACCATACAATATTTTGGAGTGTAAATGAATAGTTGATGTTTTGTAAAATAATCTGACATAATCGATTGAAAATGTTTGGCTTTAAGTAAATGTCTGTGTATGCAGATAGTTAACATCGGCTTTGGTGATGTCATTTAATTTCTAGCATGCATGCAGCCATGAATATATAAAGCTGGGGTGATTTCAGATGCATAAATACCCCACTAAACTGGTTTCTCATCGTCTTTGATATATGAGATCCTTTAGTATGTGTGTTCATGTGTTCCATTCTATTTCCTTCTTTCTGTTCCTTTGCTCTTGCTTACTCTTGGCTTTCTTTGAGGTCTGCAGTTCCCCCCACTTCAGGTAAAGTAGTGATAGCAAGGTAACATGCATGGGGGTATCATGCATGTTTACAGTTGAAATGTTTGCATGACTATCTTTCTTCAGTTCAGGAAATTATTTCTGGTGTGGTTGGCATTCAGAGTATACCGCAAAGTGACTGTACTTTGTAGAAATTTGAACACTTGGTTCTAAGTCGTAATAAGATAACATTGAATATGCAATTTTTTTTTTTTTTTTAACATTAGTCAACAATGACAAAATGGTATGCTATTTTATTAACTGGCGGTTGAAGATTATCTGTCCCTATACATGTACGCTGAAACAATTGTACCAAAACATCATTGAAGCTATGTAACTATTTTCAACAAAAATTGCTCCAACGTTTTTATGTTGTAACAATACTTAGAAAGGAAGATTCCCTAGTGTCTTCTATTTTTTTAGACTGTAGGCAAATATTGACAGTTATAATATACTAATTACAGTTATATTATACTAATTACATTATCAGTTAGTATCTGGTTAAAAGCTAATACAAACCAAAATCTTCTAAAAACAGTAGGTAAACTGAAACCCTTTTATCATGAGATAAACTTCAGCTATTTCCATGCCAAAAATTGCTTTTATGCTTCGCATCTATGTATAAATATTGTATTTTTGTAACTTAGGGGTCTATTTATATAATATATTTTGCCCAAGATTTACCTTTTTAACATTTTAATGGATTAGAAAATAAAACATAGGTGAAAGCTAATTCACACATTTTCTAATTGATTCTAACCTGAAAATGTGTAAGTTTGTGGAAAAAGTTAGATGAGTATTATTAAAAAAAATGTATAAACAGACCCCTAAAAGTATTAAATGCTCAGTGGAATCAGTTGAAGTTTTTTCATCCCAGAAAGAAGAAATTAAACTATACAAGTAAACTACAACATGGAGAACTTCAGTTACAGAACCAACATACAAATCATTTACAAGCCAAAGTTCATTTGAATCCTTAACAAACAATAAATCAGCTTGTCTCTAACATTGGGTGCGCTAGAGACTCATTGTTGTTATAATGACTTTAGAGGCTATTCTAACAACATTTTTTTTTTCACGATCCCTGGTATAATCAATGATAAGAAAGATATTGATATTGATTAACATTTTTATTCATGTCTTTTACCAATCTCCTATTCTTCCCTTTTAATTGAATTACTTGCATTTTCTTCTATATTTCCTATTTTTTTAGAATGTTTCTCAATTTGATAATTCTTTATCTTATTTAACTGCTTTAAACACGCTAATGAGTAGAATAGTTTGTCCTCTACATTGGGAATACCATTTATCTATGCTTTATAATGGTAGCCATTTCTGGAAAAAGTTTCAGTTTGTAGGTTTAAAAAGTTGCACAATAAATTTACTCTCCTCTATAACTGATATATTGTCTAGCAACATATTTTAGTTAACATCAGAACATAGAACACTGCATTCTTTGTTCAGTTTCATATAGGTTTAACAGATGCACAATTTGAAAGTGGATATGGTTAAGTTTTATTCTGTTGCCACTTCAGAACAACCAAGGGATGATTCATAAATAAAGATGCCTAATTATCAGAAATCAGAAATATTTACTCTCAAATTGTCGAACTGTTTTGAATTAGTATTGCCTGGCTATGCAACAGCATTGATAAAGGCTCCACAACATCCTTACCTTTGTCATCTGCAAGCTTTACTTTACTACTGTTTCTTTTAGTTGCGACAACTAGATATATTTATTAAGTCACACATTTGGTATTGTTCATCTTTTATACTATAATTACAAAGTGACTATGTATGTGGGAAATAGTTGATATTTGGCATAAATGGTTGTTTCAGAAGTTTCAGTAGTGTAGTGTACTTTGTGATATGTGCTAAAGTATCAGCTGTTGCAGCGAGCTTTACACTTTTGTAATGCCCACCTTCTGTAAATGTCTTTGCATAACTCATTTCCTGCATAGGTAATTATAACTTTATAATGTTTTGTGTTCTGCAAGTGATGGTGATAACCAAACCACTCACTCAAACATGGTAGTTTAGCAGAATTTAAATGAATATAGTTTTAGAAAAAAGATTACATAAGACAATTTAGATTGCTTGGTAAAAGTTACAGAAAAAACACAATGACATAGGCTTACAATACTAGGAAATTAATTTACTTAGTTTGAGTTGGTATTTCAATCATTTTTTTTAATTTTTGTAAATAAGTGAAGTTTTACAGTCAGATTTATTAAAGCTCTCCAAGACTGGCGAAGATACACTTTCATTAGTAAACCTTGGTGATCCATCAAACCTGGATCAAATTAAAATAAGCCCCCCACCTGAAGATCCCACAACACAAGGGTCAGGTTATGGGGAAAAGGTGGGGACATAATTCATTGTGCCCACTTCTGTTATACTGTCAGCGACAGTTATATCATATTATATCATACAGCTCTTTGCCGACAAGCTTTATTTGTTCCAGGCCAAATGGCTGTTGTTTTGGCCAATTTTCACACAGCTAAATTTGTAATTAAGATTCAGGAGTGCAGCTTGTAAACATGGGTGCATACCAGGTAAGTGTGTTTGATATGCATTAATTTCACTGGACAACATGGTACTTCGGAAGTATGTGTTTATTTTTTTTATTTTAGTAAAGTACTGTTTCATGTGTACCTACATTTAACCCTGGGTGTGAATGGCTATAAGGGAATTTATTAAAATCATTTTTTTCATTCCTCCTGGAGGAGACAAGTATCTGCTCACCCCTAACAAATCCCCCCCCCTAAAAAACCTTTATCTCTTTTGTATATAACTCCCTTTAGTAAAATTAAAAGCATGTGGTTTGGTTAGGTACAGGAATGGGGCAGTGCACGCTTACTGCCTTTCCTTTCCAATCCATGTCCAAGCCACATTCCTTGATAGGGGTCTGTTTGAAACTGAAACCTTCATTTAAATTGACCAGACCAAAGATACCAGGGATGGTATGGTCAGTTTGTATAGTTAACTAAAAAATTGTGTGTAGTTCAATGAATCTGTGCAAAGATGTAATATGAAATACAACTGTTTTGTAGGTTAATGTGTAAAAGTCGTTGGATCAGCTAGATGCCTAATGCCCTGTGTTTTATCTGTGTTTTGTTTTATTTGCATGACGTACTGTTTCTGTATGCTTTTTCTTCCTAACCATTATGTTGGGAAAGAAAACTTTGCAATTTCAAATGTTTCAAGTTTTAGTTGCTAGAGAATCTGGTATTTTTTTAGTTTTATCTACAAACAAGAGTAATACTCTTTGTGACTTTGAACTCTGGTTTACTCCAGAATTTAAAAGATAGCTTCATTTTTAAGGAAAAAAGGTGGGCTTTATGTTGCTAAACTTCCCAGCAGCTATGCTAATGGCACACTGGTAACATTTTTAGGGTCTCTTTCATAGTAAAAGAAAAGGCTAGAAGTAGAAGGAAGGAAGGGGGAAACGGTTTTGTAGTAAGGTTGCCAATTAATGATAAGTTCCAGACTCCAGAATATTTTCTCAACCTACCCCTTATAGTTTTTTGCAGGATCACTGAAAATGTGAACAAATTGTAACTAGATCCCTTTATTGAACATTACAAGAGTGCTACAAAATGAAGAGTATTACTTTGTTCTGCTTTCATAATGGGAATGATATGATGTCCCACTGCATGTACTTGTATTTGTACTAGCCTTGTTTCGAGTGAAGCGAACGCATTGCACCAAATATTTTTACAATCTGTAAAAGATATAGTGCATGAGTGTAAAATCGAAATTTACATTTATAAATTGATATTTGGACCTAATATCATAATGTTTGCTTTATACCTCTTGTATAAGGCTTGCATCTTTCTCTTCTACTTTCTTGTCTCATTCCTAGTTGCCCCTACGTCTCCTGTATCTCCCACAGAGGTACCAACAGAAATACCAACTGTTCCCCTGACCACTCCTGGTACTACCACTACTGTTACTACTACGACTAGCACAACCACACTCTCTACAACCACCATCATTACTTCTATTGAAATCAGGCAAACAACAGTGGCTAGCATCCATGAAATAGGTACTGCCACACATAGCTATGCATTCTTTCCTTTTTATTGGTCATGTAGATAGGGTTATCAAATTCTAAACTAGATCAAAGTTATATTTGTCTGTTTTTTTGTAAGTAGATGGCGAGCAGATTACAAAATTTTATTTTGTGCGTGTATCAGACAGTTAGTTGATTTGTGATAGAGGTAGAATGTGTTAACTCTTGCAGTGAATTTTCATTTAGCTAAGTAAAAAAGGTAAGTCTAAGTGAAAACTGATATTGCAAAGTATCTGAAGGAAAATGTACTTGCAAATAATAAGATGACTGGGTAGTCTTAGTACTGGGTAGCAATCTGCTTTGCGGGGTTAACATGCTTTATTCTCTCATTGGTGCTTCACCTGGGTGATGGATTACCAGAAAAGAGTGAGGATAGGAATTCAGCACCTGGGATTGGGTCAAAGACAGAAGAGGGGAATAACAAACAGTGAAAGCAAATCAAAAGCAACCGATGGGAAAAAAAGTCAGTAGAAGCAGATTGTAGTGGGGCAAGGAGAAGCCTTGAAAAATGCTGAACAGAAGGAACACAGTCAAGCAATATTTAATTGTATTTTATAATTACTGTAGTTTAAATAAAGTAAGCCACAAAATGTAAAAAAAAAAAAAAATCAACTTTAATACTCCCTATATGGGATTATTTTACTTTTCCTTAGAGATGGTATCCCTATGCTTCTAATAACCTTTCCTTTTTGCAGTTTATACATTACTGATTTTTGTCAGTAAAAAAGGTCACGAATTGGAGGTGTACCTTGTGTTTCGGTGCCAAGTTTGGAGCTAGGTTTTTCTTACCTATAGGCCCCTGAAATGTAAATCAGGCCCTTTCACAACAGTATCATTGGGCAGTCTTGGGCTATCTTGCACTATGCATTTCCAGGGCAAAACAAATCAAACAGTTTTATGACACACAAATTAAGTTTGCATCAATGTGTTGCATTAATGTGTCCTAAAAATTAAAAAAAGGAGTCATATATTTGCATAGTGCATTCTGACACGCTATAACATTGTCAGTATTCTGAAGTGCTTAGTGCATAGTAAAAATAAGAGTAATGTGCAATTAGTGTTAAAGTTACACAGACTTTTATATAATATTCACATTAACACTGTACTGTGGTATAAATAGGGCATTGCAGAGGGTAATTGTTTTTTAACAACATGAATAGAAAAGATATAATTGTTATACGTTGAAAAAATAGACATCCAGATTGCAAGAATATTTCCCTAAATAAGCTGCTGTTGGTCTTAACCTGTTTTAAATCACTTTCCTAGCAACACCTGGACAACCTATTTGGAACATCACAGCTTTGCCCAACAGCCACTGGGCAAACATCACCTGGATGCATAACTTAGGGCCTGGCTCTGAGTTTATGGTTGAGTATATTGATAGTAAGCATCACTTCAGCATGTGTATTGTGTGTAGCCATAATTGATTTTTTTTAGCTACCACATACAGTCACTGACTTATGCACCATGATTGAGCATATTACAAAAAGGCACTTCAGGAGCTGGCTCTGAATACTAATTATTTGCCAGCTGTTTTTTTGTATTATAGCCACAACACACACTAGTTGTTTGGGGTAGTTAATAACCACTTCCCTACCAGATCATTTTTTTCACATATCTTTCACACACATGTTAAACCATGCATTTTAAGGACTTAAAATTACTTGAAACCCCTTGCACAGTACATATTTTTAAAGCAGAGAAAATATATTAAAAAAATGTTGGTTTGGGCTAGATTTGTGCAACTGTTCAAACCTTTTAAGTAAAGTCATGAAAAAAAAAAAATTTTTTTGGTAAAATGTAAAAGATGACTGGGTTGTATCATTCCTTATTACTTTTTGCTCCCAGCAAAAAGCCAAAAGCTACCATTCTCATACATGCACACTCCCTACATATGTGTATGCGGAGGGATGCTTCTTTTGTTATTTTGTTTTATTCTATTATAGTTTCATACTTTTAATTTGGTTTTTTAATAAACGTTATTGCTTTTAAAAAGGGTCTGGCAAAACCCCTTATGTGCATTAGGGAGGAGACAGATTTGCTTTAAAACACCTGTTGTTTGTCCTTCAATTTAACTTGGAAAAGCCAAAAAAGCTTTGTTAGGTGTGCTTCTCAGACACTCAGATCACATCCAATTTGCCTCTAAACAGGGAAAACGTAACTGAGAATAATGGTTGATTGGGAATAGCAGTTTCCTGATCCA
The DNA here is from genome assembly GCF_032062135.1 of Pyxicephalus adspersus. NCBI lineage: Eukaryota > Metazoa > Chordata > Amphibia > Anura > Pyxicephalidae > Pyxicephalus > Pyxicephalus adspersus. The sequence continues at coordinate 116,285,814 of NC_092858.1, forward strand.
CCTTGAATTTTATGTACTGCATTGGAAAATCAGGTTAACATGGAACTAGAAGAATAGAAATACAAATAAAGAAAACCTCCCATATACTTTCTTTTTAAATCTAGATTATTAATGAGACCAAATAATCAGTACATACATGTAACTAACATTTTCCTCTTATACCCTCTATAAGAATTACAAAAAAATGGGTTTTGGGATTATTTAAACATTTTATCAACATGAAACTTAGGCACTTTACACAAGTTTATCTTCCTAAATACAGTGATATACAAGATTGAGCATCTTCCTGGTTTGGACAGGTTTCTCCAAGTTTCCCACTCCTGGAGTGTCTTTTTTGTATTTAATCAGCTTTAAGATAAGGTTAAGTGCTACGTCTTTGCATACAAGTCTATAGGAACTTTCACCATCTGTTGTTGAACATAAACCCAGATCATATTTGACATTTTATAATATAAGACCATTACACATGCTCCCAAAAGTGCAATAGCTCTAATTTACAAAACATAATAGTCTTAATAGGTATACTCTGAACTTTCTAATCCAAAAGCACAATAGGATATTTTCATCTTTCTCTGGGGTGGAAGTTCCTATATATGACTATGAGCTTGGGACTTTGCATAAATAAGGTGTCCAGGTAAACTTTTGTTTGGCATGGCATTTTGCCCATTCATTATGTTATCTTATATTAGAAAGGTCTTGCCACCTCATATACTGAAGAGCTGATATGCATTGCACTGAACTTGCTTTGCGTGTGTGTTTATTTGCCATGTTTATTTGTCATGCTTCATGAGAACAGCTTCCGTATAGTCCACTACTAAAAGACAAAGCCACATGGCTGCACTAGTGGTGATAAGACTTAAGATGGAAGTGCCTTGTTATGAGCATTGATTAACCAGTGATATGCATTGTTCACAATCATTCCTGTGTTTCCAAAGGCTTACTATAAAGTCTTTGCTACAATGATGCTTATAATGGGGTTTTCCTTCTCTTTGACAGATTACATGACATCAGTTGCTCATATGAGCATGTTTTGAAAAACTATACATATAACCTAATAAAAACAATTGTTAGATTGTCAGGTTTATTAGTACGAATATTGTGCACACTTTTTTCTAAATTAAAAAAAAAAAAATTTCCCGTTTATATTATAGACTTGATTTTAATATGAAAATTTTTGTTTACCTAAAATCACTTTCTTTATATCATACCGGTAAATGGCATTACTCATACCATAATAAATCGATGTTGCCTGCTACTCTATTCCATCCTTCCAATACCAGATTAAAAATTCACTGCTTCCTTCTCAGATGCCATGGTCTAAAAAAATGTCTTATATAGCTATATTATATATATATATATATATATATATATATATATACATATATATATATTTATATTTATATAAATATATACATTATTGTCAGCACTGATAAAAATAATTGTCACAGAGACTTCCTTTCTCTGAAAATTAAATTAGTTAAAATTAACGTAGAAATACATATGTCTAGAATAGAGTAGGAAAAGTTTAGAACAAGGTTTAATAATGTCTGTGCACCCTTAGACCGATTCATCTTTATTTCTTTGTCTGAAAAACTCCTGTTATCAAAACAGCAGATAAAGGGAACATTATACAAATAGAACACAGATAGTAAAAAAAAAATTGACAATTTCTAATTATTCCCTACTATACTAAAAAAAGGTCCTGTGTTTGTACCTCTGTAGAAACTTGGTAGAATTTGGTGAAGATGTCCAACTATTGATGGACTAGGGAAAGATGGATCTGGATACCTGATCTTCACCATCAGGTTTACATACTAGATTCACACATTTGGGTATTTTTGTAAGCAATGTTATGGCCAGAGTGTTTGAAGGTGCAGTTTTAATTTAAAGCCATTATTTGTGTGTATGTGGGTCTGCAGCTCATTGCATGAAACCTTTGCTCTGGCTTTCCTCTCCATCTCCTGCTCTCAACTCAGCCAACATTCATCCTTAGCTCTTTCCTATCAGGTAATAACATGAACAGAACTGTTCCAGTTAAGGGTCATCCCCCCTCAATTCAGCTGTCTGACCTGGTCCCCGGGATGACCTACCGAGTACGGGTTTATTCCCGGGAGCACCACTCAGTCACAAGCCCATATGTGACGTTCGAGACCAGCTCAGGTGAGGGCTTTGTGTTCCTTCAATGGCAACACAGGTACAATATTTCTGATCTTTGTAAAACAAAAAACTGATGCGTTTTAAGCGATAAAGAGGATACTTTTAAGTGTTTGTATAATTTGCGGTCTATATGTTAGTCCATTCCATTTTATGTGTTTATTACAGGCTTACTTAGGCTATCAAATCTGTTCAAAAAAGCAAAGCATATTGCAGTTTCTATTTTGCAACATAAAAGGTAATACCTTTTTAACTGGTACACCCCTATCTTGGTTGACTAAGCTTTTACAATTGTTAGCAGGAATCCACCTTCTCATTGCAAAATATTAAATTTAGTATTAAGTGATCAGTCAGAAATATTAATTATCCTTTTTTTCCATAATGCAAAATAAATGCAAACTAGGTTCAATTTCTATGAATATGATCAATAAGGTGTGAGTTTTTTTTTTTTTTTTGTAAAGTAGATTGTATTTATGTTTTATGCTACAAATACATGTTTTCCTCTAAGCTCTTTATTGTTTGATACTCAACTTTCTTGCAAGATGCCATTATGTTGAAGAATTTCGCATGCAAATTTTGTCCACACACTATTGTTCCATTACTGTAGGCTAAGTCATATTCTTTTCTCCTTTGCTTTTTTGACTGTCTAACTACAGAGGTTCCTTTCTTCGATCCTGAACAGCCCCCCTAAAAACCTGGTTACTTGGTCTCTTCACATGAGCTCCAGAGAAACTGTGTGATTGACCCATACATACCAACCTTCTATCCTGTAAAGAGATAAAAAAAAGACTACTGTCTGAATTGAAGGACAAGGTTGGGGCTCTGTCTTCTACAGTCCTGATGACATACAAACTTTCATCATTTTTTTTTAATACTGTTGAAACTGTTACCTTCTTTCTTGTGTGGGTTATGTATTTGTTGTACACACACATTGCTGTTTGCCATGTTTACATAAGGCATAGTCCATCTGACTTATTCTTTTCTTACCTCTGGCAGCTTATACAAAAAACCAAGTTGACATTGCCACTCAAGGCTGGTTCATTGGACTCATGTGTGCCGTTGCTCTGCTTGTACTTATCCTGTTGATTGTGTGTTTCATCAAGAGGAGTCGAGGAGGCAAATACCCAGGTAACAGGCAAATTTCCTGCTGCATCTAAGATGCATGAGAAAAATAAATCTGATTTTCATCATTAATTTCACATTTAAATAATAAAGGTCACTAATGTAAAAACTAAACAAAACATGGCTATACATTGCAAAAATAGTGTAATAGGTTAGATTCACTAGACATATTATTATATAACTACCGGTAATGTCTATTTAATAACACTTGAAAGAGATATTTGTCAGACCTGCTCATTTTCCAAACAAGAATTAATTGTCCTTTATTAACAATGTTTTTTAGCCATTTTCAAATAACAATCGTCGAACAAAAACAAGATTCTCCAATGTGCCAGGCTTCTTCCATGTATAGATTTCGACAAATATGATTTGCCTAACATCTGTTCGCCAATGAAAATATGTTTTCCAGTACTTTTTGGCCTATTCCTAACTCACTAAATGAAGATTCCCTCTGAAACATTCCACTGCCGTCACCATTTTTTGCATAGCACAATATTTAAGTAAATTAAGATGTGTATTTTATGGACTTTTTTACTCTAAAGCTGTGTAACCTATGGAGATTGTTGAACCTGTGATTTTACTACAGGTTCAGCCCTTTTTTTTTTTCTTTGTGGAAATGTAACTAATAGGCGGAAAGCACCCTTTGGCCATTTTTCGACCAAATATAGGGTGTGAAGACAAGGGAACTACACCCAGAATTTTCTGGGCCCATTGGGGGGAATATTCACAATGCTGGAGTGTGGGAGCTATGTTCCTTCTTCTTTTGAACATTTAACACTAGATCAGGATGTTTTTTTTTTTTATACCCTGGACTTTAAAAAAAACATTGTGTGTAGTGTGTTGATTTTTAGCTTTAGGCATTTCATGGATTGGGTAAGGGATATTATGTACCCCTGTACTGATTACTGAGCAAGGGGCAGAAATCTGGTGACCCCTTGCCACAAACATTTGTTAAAAGTGGGGGGAGCCCCGCACCATTTTCTTTGTTTTTGTTTTTTTTTTTCAAGTATTAAAAATACCTTGCATTTTTCATTAAAAAAACATTTCATTAACCTTTGTTGCTATTTGTTGCATTTTGAAACAGATAGCCCAGATACATTTACCTGCAACACTACAGTTGATGAAATAGGTAAAAATACCTACTACTGTACTTTTAGGATTTGCTGTAATATTAGGATTACTGAGATTTACACAGAGAATGTAGCAAAGTATTCAGAGACAGTCTTAGTAGAAATTGCTGGGTAAATCCTATCAAATCTTTCAGAACAATGTATCTGTTTTGTTCTTGTGAGTGGAAATCTCTTGGCATCTCTGATAAATATAGCCCTATTAATATAATTTTTGTTGTTATTTCAGATATACATATACATTTTCTGCATATACTGGCTACTAATAGGCCGTTCTGCACATATTGCCCCATCTTTTATTCTCTTCACGCATCTACTGCATTTACTGCTTGCTGATACTCTCAAGGCTTTTTCCTGTGCATACTAGCTGCCATCATGCTATGTGCAGAACTTTTATCCTGCACATGCTGCTTACTCTCTTTCCATCACTTCTCTTCTGCACATCCTGCTCACCTTCGTACTCTCCAGCACTCCTCTCCTGCACAAAATGACTACTATCCTACAATCCCACACTAATATCCTGCAAACCTGTTTGTTATCACACTCTTCAGACCCTTCTCTTGCAGATTCTTCATCATACCTTTTGCAATCCATACTGCCTGTTGTCATATGCTCTACAGGCTTCTTCTGTAATTATTGCTCCATCTTTACACTCCTACTCTTATACTTTTCACACTCCTTTCCTGCAGATCCTGATCATTTTTATGTCCTCGGCATATGTGTCTTGCACATACTTTAGGCCCTTCTCTCTTACAAATACAGTCCTATTTTGCACATACTGGCTGCTATTATACCCAATTTCATTTTACTCCTGTGCATACTGCCCACTGTCATACCCACTAACACCCCTAACTGCACATACTGCACAACCCCATACCTTCCTCACTCTTCTGCATGTACTGACTATTGTATTGCTCTCTACACTTTTCCTGCATGTACCGTTTGCTGTCATACCCAAACACTCCTCTCTTCTACAAACACTGCCTGCCTGTTAACATCCAACACTCCTCCGCTGAATACCTTCCTCACTCTTCTCCTGCACATACCCATGTTGTCTTACTCACCACACTACTTTTTTGTTTGTATTGTCTACTGTCATACCCACCACATTTCTCTTCATTTATAGCCCACTCTCGTTGTTATGCAAAAAATGTTCTTGCATATACTTTATGCTCTCCTCTCCTGCACATACTCCCCACTATCATACCCTTTGCAGCTCCTCTTCTGCACATACTGACTGGTATCATGTCGTCCTCTTCTGCCACACTAGACATTGTCAAACCTTCTGCACATACAATCTGATGAAACAATTATATTTGTTTGCTGTATCATTTCTCTATGACCATGCCTCGCAAACTCTTGCTTCTCAATTATTTCAGTGATGGAGCCCCATAAAAATGTATTTAAAAGTCCATTTTTTTCTTAGTGCGAGAAAAAAAAGAAGTGGCTTTGGGTCCTGAAGATCAGAAGGATGAGGATGGATCATTTGATTACAGGTGAGAATAGGTTCCAAAAGTATTAATACATGTAAAAGGAAATGACATGTAAATGCAATACAGATAGATACCACTAAATAATACAATTGTAATAAAATTATTTTTATTCTTACTTATGTTTAAGTACAATACTACAGATACTGTAAAATAAGTAAAATGCATGTGTTACTTTACACATATGCAAGATACAACACTTTAGGTAATAAGTGTCACATATTTGTTTGCAGCAAACAAAATGTTTCAGATATATGTCCAAGACAGTCAGACTTGTTGAGTGGCCAACACACAGGGTTACAGTGTCACACAAAGGACAATTCTCTGCCACTGTTTCATATCGGCCTGTGCATGTAACACGTGTGCCTTTGTTTTCGTCCTGCTCTCCAGGAAAGAGCACAGGTGAGGCACGTCACTGCTTACGTGTCACCCTCTGTGCGTCATGTGTGCCAGCAATCTGCCAATAGAACAACCAATAGTGTGCTGTGTTTTTGGACAAAATCTTTAAAGGGCTAAGCCATGTGCATCTTTTTGGAAAAGAAAAGATAAACAGCACACAAAGAAAAATCTGCTTATCAAGCAAGGTCAAATCTCAATAAAGTAACTCTAATAAAATTGAACATAATTTTTCAAAAAGCTATAGTGGATTCTTTCTTTTTTATCATTTAGGCTGATAAGCATCAGTAAATGTGTCCATGTTATAGCAGTGCGTGTGCTTCTTTTTCCCTTTTCCTTTTATGCTTACTATTTTTTTCATATTTTGCGTGTCTCTGTATTCTTTGTATCTGTTTTCCCTAAATAATGATCATATTTCTATTTGTTCCCATTAAGGTTTTTTGGAAGGTAGGATAAAGTTATTTGTCTGGAAAAGTAAACATTTCCTTGTTGATACTAACGTTAATAAAATAACCTAGCCACTCCTGTGGCTTGTGGAATAAAGAAGGGTGCAAAAAACTTTTTTTTACACTAACATAAATCTCCACTGTATATGGAATACATGTGCTTCAGGAAGCAATCATTATTCAGAACCTTAGGTTTTCCAAAACACAGAGAGAACGGTTTGCAAGCACACTAGTCGTACATTTATGCATAAATAGATGAGGTACACAGAACCAATTACAGTAATTATTTACTTATTTATTTTTGCAAAACAATATGACAAAATCTATGTGCATTTAAATAATATATGCTTCCGCAGCACTCTAGTCCAGCTGCAGCATGGGATCACTAAGTTTTCAGCAGGCATTCTAAATACTTTTAACTTGGTGGTATGACAAAGATTTTTTTTTTCCTCACCTAGTATTAGACAGATATATACTAGAGCTGTGTTACAAGTAAAAATAATTTTGAGGCTTCTTAAGAGAGAAGACACACTTCATTAATATTCTACATGATTCTGTAGCCATTGCATTTACTAATCTGCTGTAGACTATATGCCATCCTTTCAAATCCTTAATAATAGCTGAACCAAGATGATTTACCTGTTTTGTCCTCCCTGAAACAGTATATACAATTCTCTATGTTTAAAGTATATCTAAAACCAAAACCTTTTTTTTAGCATTTGTGGATAAAGTGGAATAGAGTTCAAACAAATTTTTTCTGTTCCATTAGACATTTGTAACCGGTAAAAATTTCCCCTAATTACCTGTGACGACTGTTAACTTATAGATTTCCAAAAATTTGTGTCCCAGTAATGATGGCATGGTTTGTCTTCCCGGTGGGGACACAGACTGCAGAAATAAACATTACTAGGTTTTAGGCTGGGTTCACATTTTTCTGCTGTGGTGCCTTGCAGTAACATCCACCAACATGCTAAGGCAACGCTCAAATGCCCTTGCGTTGTGGTACATTTCATTACCATGATAATGCTGGTGGGAGTTTTTGATGCATTTCTAGTTAATCTATTGGAATAAATTGCTATAATATATTGCACACTAACCCAATGCACCTGAAAAACGTGAACCCAACCTTAATAGTACACTGCTATATCCAAAATGCAAAATAGATATACTTTAACTTGTGCAACATGTGCCGTAAGCCCTAGCAATCAATCACCATTTTATTTTACTTGTTCTGGAAGGTCTTAATTTGTAAAATAAACCTGATTGATATGGATTTCTGCATTTTGTTGCACATATCTGTTAAATTAGCCTGCTTAACTAATATTTTCTTTGTTTTTGTTTTTATTAAGTGATGAAGACAATAAGCCACTTCAGGGTAGCCAAACGTCAATAGATGGAACCATAAAGCAGCAGGAAAGTGATGACAGTCTTGTTGATTACGGTGAAGGAGGAGAGGGGCAGTTTAATGAGGATGGCTCCTTTATAGGGCAGTATACAGTTAAAAAGGACAAAGATGAGACAGAAGGAAATGAAAGTTCAGAAGCCACTTCACCAGTTAATGCCATCTATTCTTTGGCATAGGACATCACCACTTCCCTTACCTATTCCTTTACTACCACCTCCATGTCTTTGCCTCTTCATCGTGCAAGATTCAGATGGTAAACCTGCACCTGAGTGTGGATTCTGCTAACATCCAAAGGACAACTACCATCTTAAATGCAACTAGGAGGCATGGAAGTGTAGTGCTCAATCTCCTCCTACAGCTGCTGCAGTTTCTGTACAAGCCACACACAGTATTATTACCTGCTGGGACATCCTTGAGCCTTGCCTTGCAATCTGTTATTTGTAGTTTCATTGAGTTCCTCAGGTGGAAAACTGTCTGATATTCAAAATGCGTATGAATTTCCTTAGAAAGCTTAACGTCTCCTAAGGTTCACAATATTTGATCTAAAGGTCAAATTCTTGTCAGACTGAACTGATTATTTGTTATTTTGTAATGTGACATTACAATAGTATAATTAATGATCAGCTGTGTACCTAAACCCTATGTAACAAAAATGTTGTAACAATTAATTTTAGCCCTACCTCCAATTTTTTATGAGTTATATCTTCTGCTCCAGGGTATTCTGATAATATGACATATATAACTAATAGGGCAATAATACACTCTGGATTTGTGTTGTTTCATTATCATTCCCCACAGGACAGTGTCTTCTCCACTGTTTTTACGGCTTATGGGGAACCTGGTACTGCCATTGGACAAATCTCAGTCACATGGACCATTGATTGTAGCTGCTATCTTTACATATCCCACTATCTTCTTGTGTAAGGGCCATTTCCTGCCATTAACACTTTTTCTGTGAGAAGGATTTAAGGAGCAACACAGTAGCAGTACTAAGAACATGAAAAAACTGTGTTACATACATAAAACTCTACTCTCTTTGGCACTAATGATCTATGCAGAAAATATCTGTTCTGTCTCGTCTTCAGTTTGGATCACCCAATTTTGTCAACTACTTCTAATTTTGAAGATAATTTTTGCCACAAAAAAGGTGTAGATGGGACCAGCAACAACCAAGGGTGTGTAAAAAAAACTTGTGAAAATTCTTGCGAGAGATCAGATGCTGAATGAAAGTTATAAATAATTTGCTAGGTTAGGAAAACTGCAAAAGGTCCAAAGTTGAAACTGTGCACACTAATAAGAATGCTTGCGCATATGCATACATATAAGATGTGTGTTTTTATGTGGGTACGGCACCCTTGCTATATTGGTATGTGTTTCCATACCTTAACAGATGAGTATGCTAGAAAAATATTGGTGACAGATACACTGTCCCTTCTATTGCATTTTAAGTGTGAGAAGAAGGCTGGAACTTCCACTGCCTATACTGTACCTTATCAGAGTTTGTTAAAATTAAGGGGAGCTGGCACTGCCTTAGTATATATCAAGCTGTGTTCTGAAGCTTTGCCAAACTGGGCCTTAACAATCACCCAAAATTAAAAGGGTGCCTTCACCCACATCTTGTGTAGTCGTACTGGTACAAAGATGTCCCAACTGTAACACCCGGCCTCTTTTTGCACTAAATATTTCTTCATTCTTTATGTTTTGAATAAGACTTGTAAATAGTAACTTAAATCCATGTTTAAATACCACTCAGAGAAACATTAATATATTTATATCTAATCATTATACATTAATCACCTTTATACCACTGAAATGTGGGTTTTCCCATACTGATCCTTGGTACTAAATAACATTTCTTTCTTCTACTGAGCAGGTTTACTTGCTAGAGCTAAAATGTATAATAAATAATACTTTTGCAAAAGATGCTGCAAAGTCATTCAAGACTGTAGTGATCCATTTATTAAAAACTTAATGATTAGAGTTTTTTTCCACAAATTGAATTGGATCCCATTTATGTTTTTATGGAGCAAGCAGAAAACTGCATGAGCACCACTAATCAGTTTTATCTGTCTGTTGTCTGTTCCTCGTTCTGTCTTTTTTAATCACTGTAAAACAAAAGAAATAAATTCATTTTTTTCTTTTTTCTGTTTTCATATTTTTCATGTAAAAAAGTGACACAGTATTTTATTGCTGCCGAATACTTTTAATGATATAATGTAATAGTAATTTCTTTTATCATGTCATTTAAAACCTTTCAAACTTTTGTGCAATGAATTTTCTTTTGCCATTGCATAGTTCCTCTGCAACATTATTCATTTAGTAAGCAGACTATATAAGTTCAGGCTATATATTGCATGATATGCTCTGTCCTGGGCCTGCTTCCTTCTAATCTCAAAGCAAGACTGCCTTTTTGGGACTGCCTTTTACTCTTGGCATTATAAAATATAGATAAAATAAGTAACAGCAGTATATTATTGATTTCTAGTATATCCAAAATCATTAGAAATCCAAGACAAAAAATAAGGTTAGCCATTTTCTAAAAGCTTGATATTACAAACAGGAAAATCGTATGTTTAGATGTTCAAACAAGGCTGGTTGATTTTCTGTTGTTTAACTGCAGTAATAAATGTAAAACAGATCGACCAAAACGTTGGGATTTTATTTTATCACTTTCTGAGCCATAATATACACCCTTAGTGAAAAAGGACATAAAAAATCTCTGTACTTTACAAATGCTCTATGTTATCCCCTACAAGTGGAATTTTCTATAGGGGGTATATTAGAGCAGTGATTTTCAAACACTGTGCTGCAGCACACTAGTGTGCCATGAGAGATCTTCAGGTGTAACGTGGAAAATTATCTAGTTACCATTGTCGAGTGTCTGTGCTGTAGTGTTTGGCAGAGTAATGTAAGACTCTTTCAAAACAGTGGGTGGTAGTAGGTAGCTCAATTGCCTTGTTTTTTCTTAGAGATAAGTTAATTAGCTACAGAGTGTAATTTTGTAATATTTTTGATTTGTGGTGTGCCACAGGATTTTTTCAATGTAAAAAATGTGCCGTGGCTCAAAAAAGGTTGAAAAACACTGTATTAGAGGGTATAGTAGGTACTCTAAATCTTGTGAGAAGACACTGCTGCACAGTGGCCATCTTCTTAGTAAGCTTTGAAGTACTTTTTCCAGATCCTGCCAGAAGAGAGATGACATCACCTCACCTCTTCACCTGCATTTTAGCTACAAGACCCACTTTAAAAACTGACCTTGAAGCAAGGGGGATGGGGGAGGCTAAAAAAAACCTTAGTTTTCATGTAAAAGTTTAAAAATAGAGCGTTGGGATTCTTTTAACATAAATCTATTGAAAGGAAAAGGAAGCAATTACGGTCATAATTGAAACAATTACCAACACTTGCGCAAACCCCTGTTTAACGTGACTTCTACAGACCTGTTTAATACTAAAATATTGATCTCTATATTTACAAATATGCATAAAATTCTTTATAAATGCACCTTATTCACTTTCTTAGATAAGCATTGCTAGTATCATGTTGAACCCCTTTTTGTCTTTAGAACTGCTATAATTCTTTATGACATGAATTCAACAAGGCACGTGAAACATTGTTCAAAGATTTGGTCCGTATAAACATTATAGTATCACAAATCAGTTGCTGTGGAATTTTTTTGGCACACCCATGTTATGTTATGTTATGCCAAAATCTTACTTTATCTTGCTATTGTTGAATCTCAAATCAAGATTCCTGAGACCAGACAATTTTCTTTTCTCCTTTCCAATTTTGCCCATTTAAATTGTAGTCTTAGGTGCTTGTTCTCAGGTGGCAGGAAAAGCACCCAACGGCTGTAGCCCATCCTCTTCAAGGTTCAATATGTTGTGCATTCAGAGATGCTCCTTTGCATACCTCAGTTGTAACAAGTGGTATTTAAGTTACCATTGTCTTCTATCCACTCAAACCAGTCTGTCTATTCTCTGACCTGTGGCATCAAAAAAAGCAATTTTGCCTAGAGAACGGAAACTCACTTGAACCTTGGAGATAGTTGTGCATCACAATCTCAGAAGATATGTAGTTTCTAAAATACTCAAATTTTCCCTTCTGGCACCACAAACCATGCTACTTTCAAAGTCACTTGGATCAACTTTCTTTCCCATCCTGATGCTTGGTTTGAATTTCACTATGTCTTCCTAACAATGTCTACATACCTAAATGCAAAAAATTGGTGCCATATGAATGGCTGATTAGAGTTGATTGCATATATAATATTACTAAAACAACTAGAAGTATAAACATTACACAAAAGCTTAAAAAAAAATCAGCAGTTTGGGCATCATTATTACTATATAGTAAACAAAGCTTGGGCAAGTTGCAGGGAAACAACATTCCTAAGCTTTGAGAATCCTCTGTGACTGAATGCTCAGTAAATAATATAGTCTCACAAAGCATGGTCACAAACAACACATGGTTAAGCTTCTCTAATTTAAAAATATGTAATTGTAATTTCCAAATCTTTAGTTCTTGATATAAAATAAAATAAACCATTTTAAAGTGTAACTTTTTTTAAAATAAAAAATGTACTTACCTTTTCTTCCGCAGAGCACTCAATCCCTCCTGAGCTGTCCTTATTAAAGTCCCGCGCTGGGCGCCGCCATCTTCCTTCTTTTACCTAGGCCACCCAATCTTGTACTGCGTAGGTGTGAGATTGGGTGACAAATCTCGCTGTAAGAGTACCAATCTCACTGCGCATGCATGGAAATGCCCCTTTTGCACTTGGCTGAAGCTTCCAAGAATTTGTGGCGTAGGTATCCCAGGAGGCTCTGCACTCCCTTTCAGTCTTTAAAGACAGAAGGGGGGAGCTTAGACTTTTTTTTTAAAGGAATTAAAAGAAGAAAAAAATGCACATTTTTACTTTATATAAGAGGACTATCTACCCTTAAAGTAACAATTTTGTGATAACAGGTGCATTTTAACACTGGCCACACAATGTTATTGTAAAATAAATGTTCAAAAAAGGGACTAATTTATATGAAGGAACACTGTCTTGAAGACAAAAAACATCACATATACTGTAGGCAGTAATAAACTTGCTAAACCTTACCAAGAATATTTGACAGAGGATGGGAGGGCCAGAGAGCACAGAGGATGGGATCACAGAGCACTAGAGGTGAATGAATGGGGAGACTTGTCCTCATTTAACCTCTAGTGCCCGGGGATCCCACACTGACAGGAGGATTCCCACGGCTGTGCTCATGAATGAATGCAGCTGTGGGAATCATCCTGCCATTGTGGGATAACCTGTAAAAAAATAAAAGATAGTTACATAAATCACACACATTCAATAATTTACTTTAACATTAAAGCCTCTTTTTTTTTACACACAAATTCGCAAACTCAAATCCATATCCGGGTCGAATATAAGGACAACCCGAATTCGAACACCAACAGTACTCACAGTACAGCAACAGAGGCTTCAAGATGCCGATATTACAAAGCAGGAGTCCCAACAGCAGATAATCTGACTACTCAGTGCCCAGATAGCAGCATTGACAGATGCTGAAACAGAGATGCAGAGACAGCTGAAAGGGACAGACGTGCCAAGGTTGCAGAAAGGGACCAGCATGCCCAGGCTGAGGTGACAGCAGCAATAATTGACGCTGCTAACAAGGACAGAGAAACTTTAAAGGAAGTTTTGCAGAGGTTATCTTACGAGGCCCCCAGAGAGGACTAGACTAAAGCACAGTGGGCAGGCATAGTTGCACCGTTTCTGCTGGGTGAATTGCATAAAGTGAATTTTGATTTGGCTCCGGAGGCTGCACAGGATTATGAAAAGCTAGAAATCCTTTGCCACCTGGGTGTCTCCGTGGCCATTGGGCCATAAAAAGTTAATCACTGGGCATACCATTGTGAGAAATCCCAGAGGTCTCAAATGTATGATCTCTGCTACCTAGTCCAAAAGTGCTTACAGCCTAAAACACTCTTGGCACCAGAAATTGTAGGGTACACTGCTATGGACTGCTTCTTGACAGCTTTGCCACAAAGTCGTCTGATCAATTGGTGGACAGATGATATGCTGCCTGGCGGCGGAGGGATACCTAGCAGGTGACCATCATCTGGAGACTACAGGTCCAAAATGACGGTTACCAGGGGCAACAGGGAAGTATGCAACAACCAAGGATATTCTTTCTGGTAAGAAACCTTTGGGGTGAGTCAGCCCCCCAAAACCATACAATAGAAATTGCTGGCGCTGGCTACCTGCTTACGTTGTCAGGACCTGGTCAAATTTCCCTTGGCTGAGTATGACACAGGCAGTCGGATATCTTTCTTTACTCGACCAGCTTTTCTCTCTATACCTGATCTCACATGACTACAGTTAAGGTAGGGGAGAATAATGTCCAGGCCCTTCTGGACTCTGGGAGTCTGGTCACCCTGGTTAATGGCACTAAACTAACTCCTAAACAAGAGAGGGAAGAACCTATTGCTGTTCAGTGTATCCATGAACATGTCAAGAACTACCTGACAGCTCTAGTAACAATAGAATGACCAGGGGACTGCCTCTCATGTAGTGGGTGTGTCCAATGTCCTAGTCTAGTCTAGTCAAGTGCTGTTGCTATTTCTCTCTTTTACACAAATAAAGAATGTATAAAGAGACATTTAGTTATGGAACCCAGGGTTCACAAAACAAAATCACTAAGTGATTTTAATAGGAGTCAATAAAGAGTCCACGACCATAGACAAGGTTCTGATCCCACACAAACACTTCAGCACAGAGTGCAGAATTAGGTGCTGTAGAATAAAACATTTTAAGCTCACTGTACAGAATAGGACAGAAATAACACTGTACAGTGCAATGTTCAGAATGAGGTGATGTGGAATAACCACTGTACAGCACAGTGTGCAGAATGAGAAGTGGAGAGAATATGGACTGTACAGTGAAATGTAAAGGTGTGTAATAGTGAAAGTACAGCACAGTGTACAAAAAAAGGGATTGTGGGATAAGGAACGTACAACTGCACTAGAACCATATACACAAGAACAGAAAGCTAAGTGAAACAGGGATACAGATAGTATTACATTTACAAATGTAAAGCAAAATGCAGATGTTAGTTTATAATAGTTAGTTCACAATAATTGGATCTTGTGCATGCTTTTCCATACACACATAATAAACACTGTGAGGATACATGTGCTAGCATACAAACAAGCATAAGGTGTAGTAAATCAGGTTCACTAGTAGCTCTTGTTGATGATAAAATGGTCTTCTATGCTTTTTCAGTCTACCAAAGCAATAGCATTATCTGGAGCAATGAGGTAAAAGGCCACTAGATGTCACTATCGATTACTGTATGCTACTTGTAAATATTACCTGTTATCACAGAGTTCATGTACAGATAGCACTTCCTGTCTCTGCTAGCTGGGTAAGAAACCCCAGACTGGAGGACTATGTGTGATAAATAAGGTAGATTCCAGGAACTACTGTCAGAATTAGAGCACATGGCCACTTATACAGGAATGCTAGCTGCAGGTGGACTTTATGGAATCTCACAGACCAGAGGAAGAAACTAACAGGCAAGTGTGCCATATTCTTTTAGTAGGATTATTGATGCACCTGTCTTCTGGTTCCCATTAGGTCTGGTCACAGAGTTATACCTGACCAGGTCTGTGTATTTGTGTGCATGTGAAGTAATTCACCTTGTAAAAAATACTATAATGGGCAGCATGGTGGCTTAGGTGTTAGCACTCTGGCCTTTGCAGCGCTAGGTCCTAGGTTCAAGTTCCAGCCAGGACATGAATGGACTGCATGGAGTTTGCAGGTTCTCCCCATGTCTGTGTGGGTTTCCTCCCACATCCCAAAAACATGCAGTAAGGTTAATTGGCTTCCCCCTAAAAATTGACCTTAGACTACATTATTGACATATGACTATAGTAGGGACATTAGATTGTGAGCTCCTTTGAGGGACAGTTAGTGACATGACTATGGACTTTGTACAGCACTGTTTAATATGATGGTGCTATATAAATACTGTGTAACAATTAGGTGAATCTATCTATATTATATCTTATATAGAGCTACAGTATTTTGAGTTACTGTTAGCCCCTCTTGGTCTGGGAGCTTAGTTAGAATTAGAGCAGAGCTCCTTAATCAGAGTAGGTTAGAGCCTGGTTAGGCAACTGACGGCCCATAGGGAGCTTGAGGTCCGGTTGCAGCAGCAGGATAGGGACCCCGTAGGGATTGAGTGTCAGAGTCGATAGGCTGACGCTGAGTTCCAGTGTCACACTGCTGACTTCTTTAGAGACAAGCTACTCTTCAAGGTGTTCCAGTGCCTGTTGGAGGATCTCCTTATCTCCACCATCCAGATCCTGGAGTTCCAGCTGACGCCATATCTGCGCTCATCTTTCAGGGCCCCTGCAACTGAACTTTACTACAATCTCTATCTGGAGGTATCTTTGCCCTGGATGTGTATACAACTCCACCAGGACTCCTGTTGGGAAAATTTGCTCATATACTATTTCTGTACGTTGAATGTTTATGCTAATAATTAACATTTACTATATAAACGTATTGTTATTATGGTATGCTGGGTGCAGTAGTTCTTCTACTCCCTAACATTTCATTTAGGTTACTGGTTCATTTCTCAGGGTTTGTCAGAGTTTTGAAGTATGGAAAAAGCATATTCTACATGTCTGACGGAGTGGTCCTGTTCAGAAGATGGCAAGAGAAAGCGGGTCACTGAATGTTTGCGGTCCCCAACCACAGAACTAATCTACCTGTGTAGAGACACTCATGATGTCTTAGGTGTTGTCAGACTGGACATTTTATTAAACAGTGTCATTAGAATGTTGAGGGACCTTTTAACTAACTGATGCTACTGTCTTCCTTGAGAAACCCAGGAGGATTGCACCAAAATATGTGCCCCTATGCCCCACCCATTGTGTTGGTAAGGAAAAAGTGTGGATCAATTTGCTTCTGTGTAGACTACTGAACTCTGAATAGAAGGACAATACCTGATCAGTAAACACTGCCTAAGATTGGAGAGGCTTTTGTTCTTATGGCTTCTATCAGTTTACTTGTATGCCTCAATGTTTTAGAAGTTATTGGAAAGAGTTTTGGGTGACCTAGTACCCAGGGAATGTTTTGTGTACCTTGATGACATTATTGTGTTTGGGGTCACACTTAAAGAACAGGAGGAATGGCTCATGAAATTGCTGCATTGGGATGAAGGATTAGAGCTGTCAGCAGACACCTCACCTATGTAGGTGACCTTGTTTCTGCTGAAGGGGTGGCCACATATCCAACAAAAGTCAAAACAGTGGTGAATTGGAGTTCTTAGCACGTAAGTGGGCCATTTTTGAAAAGTTGGATGCACCAGTGCACGCAATATAGCTCCATTACCAGTATGGAGATACATTGGAAGTAAAAACTGATAAACACCTTTTGACCTACATCTTAACAACAGCCAAACCACAGGACATTGCTGGTTTGGCAGCTTTGCCCAACTATCAATTCACCATAATGTACAAACTTAGCCCAAAGAATATTGGAGCGGATGCTTCATCCAGATGCCCCCGGTTGACAGCGACAACTGGTTTTGGAGCTTTGTGTACTATGGCTGCAATACTTGAAGATCAAGTGGCCTTCTCTGATATGCTTTAAGGCCCTGGCCCAGTACTTGCCAGACGCCAGTCCTCCAACTGAACGCTGCAGTCTCCCAGTACACGGTTGCCCCCAGGACTTAATGTGCAAGGGATGGTTCCTGGGGAAGGGCTGGGGAAAGACTGAGAGCCCACAGGTAATCAGTACAAGGTTCTACAAAGGCAAAGGTCATACAAGGGTTATCAGTCCACCAGACAAGGTATCCAGGGAGTAGCACAAACCAGAGTTGGGGGTCACAGGTAAAAGGTTAGTCCAGGAAGCATACAATCAAAAGATCAGGAACAGGAAATGGTCAGCAACAGTAAATCAAACCAAACACACACCAGCAACATATCAGCCCAGCTAAACGCTACACCAGGCACTGGGAGCTGAGAGCAAAGAGCCTATAAGGACCCAGCAGTCAATTGCAGCGTGGGATTGAGATCATACACTATCTGCACATCAGTGGCAGGAGATATCTGAATCCTATCCGCTTCATATCTCCACAGTGGATGATCAAACTCAGAAAGCTGACCCTCTAATTTGGCCCCTGTATAGGGCAGTGAGTGCCAAAGACCCAGATATATTGAAGAAATCTCTACTACTGAGTCTAGCCAGTTCCTGAGAGATTGGAAGAAGTTTGAGATAGATTAAGACCTGCTATGTCTAGTGGTACTGTATTATGACCATCCTGGAAGGTGACAACTTGTTCTTCCATATTGTTTCTGAAAAATGGTCTTCAGAAGTCTTTATGATTATCATGGTTACCTAAGACCTGAAATAATGTATGACCTAGTGCAATACAGATTTTATTGGCCCAAGATGAGAGAAACTGTGACCAGTCTTTGTAGACGGTGCCTTAAATGTCTACAGACGAAAGTTTTGCCAGTCCCAGCTGCTCCAATGGGTCACTTAAAGAGCTCAGGGCCCATGGAATTAGTTTGCATAGATTTTCTTTTCCCGATACACCCTAGCTTTTCCTAAAAGAAAGAGCAGTCACAGTTGCCAGAGTGCTTTGGAAAAAGTATTTTAACCATTACGGTCTACCCACAGACTGCACTTAGATCAAGGCGGAAGCTTTGGGAGTAGGCTGATTAGGGAGTTACTCTAGCTGCTGAACATACGCAAAAACTGGACCACTCCTTATTACCCTGAAAGTGGGGCTTTCCCTGAGGGATTCAACAGAACCTTACTTGATATGCTAGTTTCTCTACGGGCTGATGACAAGCATACCTAGAGCTGCAAGGTTGAAGCCATGCCATGGTCCATGATTATAATAACACAAGGCATGAGAGTACAGGATTTTGTCCATATTTCCTGATGTTTGGAAGGGAACCTAGATAACCCGTTCACATGTTGTTGGGACTTTCTACTGATGGTGTTAAACATCAAGGTCATTACCAATATGTGGCTCGCCTGAAAGATACCATCCAGTCAGCCTACTGTTTGACTGAAGAAAACACAGCCAAAATAAAAACAAAGGAAACAAAAGAAGGTTCTATGTTTGTGTTAGATATAGAGACTTGAAACCAGGCGATCGAGTTTTGATAGAAAAACCTGGGAGCATCTTGGATACATAAACAGTTTGATCGATGGTGAAGGGACCTGAAGGAAGGAATAAAACTTGCCACCAAAATCATCTGCTGCCTAATCCTCAGATCAGTGATGAAAATTTTTCAGATGACCAGTGTGACCCACCTATAGACCCATCAAGACTCAGGCAGACATTACATCTGACCTTCCAAATACCTATGAACATGCTTGGAATGAAGTTCCTGAGGCCTCCAGCCTTACAGCTTTTTCTCCTCTAAGAGAATCATTGAACCCTATATCTCCAGAGTTCCATCTGTACCAAGCTTAGGTAGGAGCAGTCTCCAATCTGGTCAATATGTTGCCTGTTTTTGCATCACCTGGCATGAATTGCTACTAATTTGTTGTATTTCCACAGCAAGCCATTGTAATGGAGAGTGGAGGATATTGTTTCTTGAAATTTTATTGACTATGTATGCTGTATCTTTGACGAGTCGTAAAGATTTCACCAAGGGGGGGTGACATAATGTAATGGCAGAATGATCTACTATTCTGTTTCACAATCTACCAAAGCAATTGCAATAATCTCAGTGTTCTCCCTAGAAAAATTTTTTATAATTGGGTGGTGGGAAGCTGTAGCCAGGTGGTGAAAAAGTGGGCGGGGCAAGACAACAAATTTAGTGTTACTAGTTGTTTAGTTGTTCATGTCATAAGTATTCATTGCAACTTTCTAATGCCTGCCCCCTTAATATGTCTCTTAATATGTCTATTAAATTATGACCCAATAGTCTCCAGTGCATGTATTGAAACCCAACTTCCCCGTGTTTCCATGTCTTTGTTCAGAGTGTAATCCTATGCAGTAGTATAATAGTGTAATGAATATAGTACAACAAGTTAGGACTAGTTCACATTAATAGTAAAAAAAATTTACCGCTCCCGAGTGACTACTGGCAACTGATAGTCACCTGGGATTATTACCAGATGTTATCTTCTAGGCTTTTTCAAACCTAGTTTTTTTTGAAGCAGCAGTGGTTCCTGGCATGAGGAAGCAGTTGATGTAACCTTACTGCCAGCGTGAATTCAGATGAACTTCAGATGTGGTCCCTAGGGCTAAATCTAGTTGAAACACAATTGTATGTAAAAAAAAAAAAAAAAATACCTTTAGCAATGACAAGCCCTTGTTCTATCCAGTGCTTACCATTCTGTCTAGCACCGCCATCTTCACCTTTTAGAGGTAGCCACCCACAGCCTCCTGGGATATGTGATGCAATTATGCCAGAAAGCTGTGGGTTACCCCTTTGGGTACCACCATAGCGGTGAAGATGAGGGGGGGGATCTTCCTCATAGGCATAGTCACATTTTTTATATCATGTTAAAAATGTGGTAAGGCTTTACATGATATGTGATAACAGAGGAGGGCGGGACTGCTGGTGTACCCCTCTCATCACTGCAGAGCACATGTTAGCCAGTGCCCTGCTCCCATCAATGCAGAGCACTCCTATTAGCAGGGAGAATCACTTTAGCTAAAGCTTGGAAAACAAGCACATTACCTTTAGATCCCCTCTTCAACAAAATTAATTGGGTTTTGATCAATGATAGGCTTACACACTCTCTGAAAAATACCCTGGATAAGTTTGATGATATCTGGGAACCCTGGATCTCTTTCAAATCTAACTAATAAGTGATCCATAGATGTTTTCATATGGTTTGAAAAGTTTTCAATTTCTGCCTTTCTTTCTTTCTTTCTTTCTTTCCCCTTTCCCATTTTTTGTTTTCACAGCTGTTCCTTCTTTTTTTTTTTGTCTACTAATGGATGAAGGGTTGTTAAGTAGATAATTTTGTTAAGTTAGCTACATTTTCTTATTACTTCCATGCAACTCTGGTACAGTTTTGATACATATCTGTGAATTGCTGCTTTGCTTCCCCCTTCTCATGTATGTTTTACCTCTAGTGTGTGTTTTTTTGTTTCTTCAAATGTTTATTACCCTATTTTCACTATATATGCAGAATTTAAGCCACCACTGGATTTTTGGCATTTCTTTTGTATGACCTTGTTTTTCGTTCATATCTCCTAAACCGTTGGTCTGAACACAGGGTGTGCACAGGGTACCCTCATAGCTACTAGTTTTCAAGAAATACTTCTGAAAATTGAACATTGAGGTTGCTGTTTCAAAAGCAAGTGTGCCTTGGAGCCTTAAATGGGACCCCCACGGCCCCTTACATTGCAAGGAGCATTGGCTCGTGGCTAACTCCCCCTACAATTTCATTACTATGGCATCATCCGAACATGAACAGCTCTACTAGTGCTGCTCACTTCCAAAACTTGAACACCAATTTCTCTAGAATGGGGAGGTGTAGGAAACGAAATATATAGGTACAAGTGGGGAACATCTGTGGCTAACATCACCTACATTTTTGGTTTCGTAAACCTTGCTGTACTAGAAACATTGGTGTTCACATTAGAGAGGTGGATTATCAAATATGTGTAACAGGGCAGTGTGTTTTGATGGGTAGAGTTTTTTGTGTAGAGTTGTAATTATGCTATGGAGATGAAATTTTGGGGGTTGTTATCCACAGTGGTTCCCCTTACACCTACATTTTAGTTCACCTGCACCTCTCTGTTCCTGAGAAATATAGAGTTCAAACAGGAGTTTTTTTTTATGTCCTAATAATGCCAAAGTAATTAAATTTTAGGGGTTGTCAGCCACAACTCTCCCCCACTTGCACCTACATTTGTGTTTTCCTACACCTTCCTATTCGACAGAAATTGGGATTCAAAGAAGGGAAGTGGACAGGATAGAATATCATAAAAGGTATAGTTTTGTGACAGGTAGGTATAAATTTAGGGGCCCCACCCCAATGCTCCTTGCTATGTAAGGGGCCCTGGGGGGGTCATTGAGTTGTATTTTCAATTTCGGGCTCCTAGGTGCACTTGCTTTTGAAACAGCAACTTCAATCGTTAAAGCATAGGGGCTGTTATTAGCTAAGAGGGTCATCCTGTTTAGTAGGTGCTTTTTTTGTAAAACAGCAGAGGAACTGCATAAGCCCAGCTGTCATCTGTTCAGATGACAAACTACCACTGATGGGAGCAGGGCGGAGAAGGTACATGTGGTGGGCGGATCGCCCAGGAGAAAGCCTCTGCAGAGAACTATGAATCTGGAGCAATGTGGTAAAAGGCCACTAGATGTGGGATTATTGATGCACCTGTCTTTTGTGTTCTTAAAAGATCTGATCAAAGAGTTGTACCTGACACCTTTGTTAGTATTATAGGCACAGTGCTGAGCTAATACAGGCTGTGCAAAGCTTATTAAACAGAATAGGACAGAACCAGGTGAGGCAACCGACGGGCCATTGAGAGCAAAAGGTTTGGTTGGAGCAGCAGGATAGAGACGCTTTAGGGCCATCTCAAATAACACCCCCCCAAACAGGGCTATACTAGTACCCCTGGCATTAGAATCTTTTTGTTCATAGCCCAGTCATTTTAGACATTAGGTCCTTTATAATTTACACAATTCAAACAGCAGAGTCAACAAAATGGTAACACTTTTAACCACCTAGCCGGTATGCCCGTACGAAGGTCGGGCAAAAAAAAATGGCTAGGATGGTTAACCCCGTAATTTTGTCACATCCTTACCTCCATGGTCCCGCTGTGCACATCCAGCGGGACCATGGAGGTAAGGATTCCAGCGTCGTTTTCCTATTCCAGCGTCGTCCTCCGTCCATCGTCGTCCGTCGATCTCCCTCTACTTGCGTATCCAATCCAATACAAAAAATAAAAAAAAATAAAAGTAAATAACTTGGAAATTCAAATTTATATTTTGTATTTGATTGGATACAAACTTGCGTATCCAATCCTATACAAAAAATAAAAAAAAAGTAAATACCTTGGAAATTCAAATATATATTTTGTATTTGATTGGATACAAACTTGCGTATCCAGTCCAATACAAAATAATATAAAATTAATACTAAGTACATAACTGGTAAATTCAAACGCTCATTTTGTATTGGATTGAATACAAACTCCGGTATCCAATCCAATACAAAAAAATAAAAAAAAATAAAAGTAAATACATTTTTTATATTCATATTATCTACTAGAACCCCTGTTCGGACATATTTCTGTAAGTTACAGGTTTACAATTTAAAAAAAAAATTTCATGAAAAACAGTGCATCACTTTTGGTACAGAAATCTAGACCTCAGTGTAACGCTCAGGTGGTTAAAGCTGCTGGTATGTAGAGGGTTTTAATATACAGAAGTGAAACTTCCTAAAGGACGTGCTTTCATATACAGTGAATGATTTAACACCAGTGAATAGTTACTGTCATATCCACTGATTTTTAAATAGGCCTTTTAATAGCCAGCCCACACATAATGCTTAAAGTGGAACTAACCCACTCACTACTCACCTATTCTCGCCCCATTTCAGGGCTCTGCTATTTTCCTTTTTCTTTTCTTCCTTCCTTATTTTCAGCTATCTTGATTGGCCATGCCGGAATGATGTCACGTGTCACCAATGCTGGTCGGAATTTATTCTTGACATACAAAAGGGAGAAGCCTGGATTTCTGGATTTCCCCAGCAAACAAAGGTGACGCTGCAAAAAATATTTGACAGCTGGGTGGTGAGCAGGCAAGTAAGAACAGTTATTGCCAAATGGACAATGCTTATATTCTTTTCAAAGTAGAACTATAATTCTACTTTTAAACATGGTTTCACACAGGATATTTACCTGGTGTGTACCTTTTCTTTTTAGACCACATTTTTGATATGATTAATAGTAAGAGTTTATTGAGAGTTTTTTTAGATATGTATCAACACTTCTGGCTGTGGGTAATGAGGTGTTGGTAGGGTGGATTGAAAAGTACAAACAAGGAGCCATTAGCGGTATGCTTTATTCAGTAACTGCTTTATTCACAACCAAACACAGGTGGTTAAAGGGAGCACAGCACCTTAAAACATTTGGTTCTACAAGTACTTAGTCATAAGGTGTTGGTATGATGGATATGTTGGTAGTTTTACTGGCTGAAACTGTAAGATAAACATCCTTATCTGCTCGGAAAAATAAAAAAGTCTCCTTATTTAACAAAAAAAATTGAATACCATTAAAATGTAAATAACATTTCCTATATCTAAATGGCAGAATTAGTAGGAATCTTAAATTGAGCTTATTATTGTAAGCCCTTTTCCTAATCATTGGTCAAATCATATTGTGAATTGTTATTAACCATATTCTATTTTAATATGCTTGTAATACTATCTATTTAAAGCAGACCATGATATTCCCCCAAGCCTATTACCGTAAGGAAGCTGATGAAATGTGACATTTCAGACATGTAGACCTGCAACTCCATAGCCCAGTTATCATCTGTTTGTTCCAGTTCTTTTGATGACGTACACCTCTCCTGTTCAAGTATAAGAATATTGTATGTATTACCTTCCTTAAAACAGGCCTAATTTTCCACTTCTAAAAAATTTGGATCGAGCGGGGCATTTTTGCAGAAACGGATAGGTGATGTCACTTCTGCAATAAGCATTCCTACTGCTTCATAGAGCTGTAAAAAGTGTTGAACTGTGCATGCCAGGATACCCAGTAATCTTGACTTCCCCTTCAGTTTCTAGGACTGAATGGGCTTGTGTGGGAGTCACATCTGCCCAATCAAGATAGCTGAATATGGGGCCCTGCGACAGACAGATGAGTATAGCAGGGTTTATTTCCTCTTTAAACAACTTTTTAACAGTAGTCACATGGGCTTATGAACTTTCTAGCACAAAGGACACTAAATTAAAAGCTAACGTTGTCTACATCGTGGTTTTACTTATTTTTAGTTTTCACGCACATTGTCTAAGTGCATGGCCAGACACAGCATATGCAGCGATGTGCTGTGTTTACAATCATGGATGGAATAGTCACACAGTACACATTAAGAATGCACTACTTTTGTAAGTGGTACACTGCATTTGCAAGGCTTTAAAATAAACAGGTGTTGACCCTATTTCCAAAAAAAAATCAGGTTACAAACACTTCCGCATGAAACATGCCTATAAAATATAAAAACATTGTGCACATAAAATGATAGCATAAGGACAGCATCAGTAATACATATGCTCCAGATTCTACATAACTGTAGAAATTTCCATTATTTGTACCTAATTCATCTACAGTGCATCAATCTAAGTTCAGTAGCCTATAGCAACTAATCATCATTTACTTTACTTACATCACACCAGTACAAGATGGATGGCTTGCCATAACTTTTATACCTTTGAACTTTGCTCCTTGTTTTGATGAGTAAGCCCAATGGTATGGACAATATCAATCAATAAACAAGAAGTCTTCCCTATTTTGTCTTATGAATAATGTTCTTAAAACTGAAGGGTCCTTAGAGCAGTTTTTATGCTAACAAGCTTTGTCTCCTGTTTGTCCATTAACCCCCTCACTCTCATCTTGCATATTCCATTATTCCACTTGCATTATTAATGAAAAGGGAAAGGAACAGATGGGAAGCAGGATGTGTCCCTGTGACCCCCTACTATGTTTCTATTCTCTTGACACTTTCTGTTTCAGACCAGAAGTCTTACAACCTTACACCCCCTTAGGGGTAACCTTGTGTTCAGAGAATACATCTAAAGGGCTATAGAACCAGATCCTACAGTAATGTCGAAAGCACGCTGGGTAGCTAGGAGCCAAATATACAGTTTCAAAGATTAAGAAATATACTTTTTTTCTAATTACATAAATATTTATTGATTGCTCTCATGCATTATATTACATTATTTCATACATTTTAAATTGTGCACTAATTTGCTGTTGTAAATGTACACATATTTTAAGTTCCAATTTAGGAAATTATTATTTATTGGTAATATATATATGATATCAAGCATGTACCGGTTATATCCAATATGTTGCAGGCATCTAACTTCATCAGATCACAATTCGATAAACATATAGGATATTAACAGAGAATAAAGAACCACATATATACCCAAAGTTGTATCATGTAGTTAAAGGAAATGTGTACAGAAAAATCTTGTCATCCCCAACCATACCCACATATATTATTATATTTAATACATTTTAAAGTGATTATTTTAACATACATTAAAAAAATTAAACTATTTTAATACCACAAACCTATACAGCAATTTACTTTATTAGCAAACGTTATACTTGAATCAGTTGTGCTGCATCTGTACAAAAATAAAAAATTTTCCAGCCAACTTTTTGTTCGGTACCTTTTAGTGTCTCACGGTCAAACCATGTTACTAATTTACTGCCCAGTTGTAAAAATAATATTTTATAATGAATCTATGTCAATGCACAGGTAAACTGCGAATAAGGATTTTAGACCTAGACTGCAAATCAGACTATCCAGGGAAAACACAATACAAGCTCTAAGCATTCAATTTTGAGCCCCTTTGAGGAGGAAGGTGAGTTTGTAATTCCTTGTCTAATATATCTCCATTATTTAAATACAAGATAATAAAATGAATAAACACACAGCACTTTGTCCAGCACAAAATGCTAATTATCCATGGAATGGCTTGCTGAATTTATTCATACTTTGCATCCTCATTTGATAAGTTGCTGAGTTTGATTAATGCATCTGTGAAAAAAATATCTGCAGTATGACAGTAAGGAAGCTGAGATTTAAAAACATTAAATGTTAAAAGAGTATATGCAGCATGTGGGGTAATGTAAGAGAAAGATAATCTTTAATTTTCTGTCTTTTACATATAAAAGACCTAGTGCACACAGTCTGTGCATCTGCCAATGTCTGTGTTCCTGCCCTCACAGGGAGGATTTTGGAGAAAAGGGGAGGGAGTTAGGGAGAGACTGAGAAAAAGGAAGGGAGAGAATAAGAGACAGTGAGGAAAGGAGAGAGAGAGAGAGATAAGGAAAGAGGGAGAAGAGGAGGAGGAGCATATACTGATGCAGTCAGCTTGCAGCATCCTGATACACATACATATATATCGCACTGGACCTACACCCTCCCTCCTTGCTGCAGATTTCTGTGTGTGATGTGAAGAAGAGAAACACACAAGTATTCACTGCTGT
Organism: Pyxicephalus adspersus; assembly: GCF_032062135.1. NCBI lineage: Eukaryota > Metazoa > Chordata > Amphibia > Anura > Pyxicephalidae > Pyxicephalus > Pyxicephalus adspersus. Next base: position 116,313,180 of record NC_092858.1, read on the forward strand.
GGCACCTGTCATCAGCCTACAGGTACAGCTGGGGTTACTGCTATTAAACATGCTTTCAGTTTCTTACTCCTATTTTGTTCATTGGCAATTTTATTTAGATTTTGGCATCTATGTATAATTGGAGGCATTTCTGTAATTTCCTATTTAGGTTTTTTTTCATATGAAGAGATATGTTTAAAGGGACCATTGAGAAAATATGTACAGGAATGCACATCTAGTTAGGTCTTAGCGCTCTTTTTAGGTCAATATGAAAATTACTCCAACCTTTATCCTTGGCCTTGCAATCTCAGGACCAGGTCTTGCATGCTGGATTGGGCAAGTGTGTTAATTGTTCGTTACAAGGTTTTAGAAATATAAAAAATCTAACAATTTAGGAGTACTTTAAAGTAGATAATTCAATTAGAATCCTTAGGTACCCCTTGATATGATATAAACAAGTGTGGCAAAAAATACACGCACTTTGAAGTCAGTTTCTAAACAAGAGATTTTAGAGGTGCAGTGATAAAACATTAGGAACCAATAATCTGCAAATTTGTGCCAGACAGTGGAAGATAGAAAGTATACAGGAAATTAGTAGAGACAGTAGAGGGAATTCAGTGCCATGTGATGGGTTTATAGGTCTTGGTTTTCATGTACATGTAGGTAGCATATTAACTTAGCATATAGTTAGTGTAGTAAGCAAATAGCCTATTGCATCCTTAGAAAGAGTTTATAGAACAGGCCTGTGTGTATTCTACACAAATATAATGTCAATAGTCATGATAACCAGACATTAACATTTATCGAAAATTCTTTAAAAGGCTAAACCTTAAAGCTGTTAAATATATGATAACATGGCCCCTGCTGCAGCTACAAGGTAATTAATTCTACATCCAAAGAGGTGCAGATCATTCAAAGCCATCGACATGAATTAAATATTAATAAATTAAAGTATTAGTCCAATAGTGATCAATATAACATGATCCATGTCTATTTAAGCCAGATCAAGTTATCTTGTTTACTACTAGACTATTGTAAATCTTAAAACTTGTTTCAGTTTTATAATACTTTTACAGCTGTTTTTTGTGTTAAATTATTTCTTATTGCTTGATGTATGCTGTTTCATTTTGTATTTGTCCCAGAAGTTCTTTTGAAATGTCAGTGTGTCTGTGTGATGTACATTTCAATATAGGTACAGCACCTGCTGGAACTTTGCTGTATTATATCTATGCTACCTGGAAGTGAACCTGGTTTTCAGTAGAGATGTGCACACTGCTCATTCTTGGCAGGAATTTACTGTATTGCTTGCTTGACTCAGTCCAGCATGTAATAAAGTAAAGAAGTAGTTTCCAATTAGTATTTTCCTATATGATTGCCTTTAGATACTTTTCTCTTTATAAAACTTCATAAGTCTATTTTAGGTTGTACATATTATTGGTCATTATTGTTCGTAAAGGTAGCCTAGTCCAATGGGTTTAATGTAACTTAGTACTAGTGATTAATTTATGTGGATATACTAAGTGTATCTCAATGTATCTGAAAACAATAAACGTACAATTAAAATCAATTACAGAAAAATATCCAATTAAATATAAATAATTCAGATTCTGAACGTAAGTGCTTTTGAGGACAGAGCTGCAGGAGAGTCTTCAATATATTCTACATTTATTATACTCGCTGGTTTCAGTGATCTTCTGACACTTTAGTTTGGATTTTGTATAATACTACATAAACCAAATAATCCCATGTGCATTTTTATTTTGCATAGCACATTTTCCATATTAAAGTATTTGATAAGATTAGCACTGGAATATTAAAATAGTATGCATTCATTAAAGGCCATCATCTGGTAATTGCACTCCAGCTATGCTATGTACAATACAGAATCCTGACTGCTACACTGTGTTCACTACAGAGACTTATCTCCTGCATGTGTACGCTATAGAAATCTGGCTGCTGCACTGTGTACACAACAGAGTTGTACCGATTGTGAAAGAAATTATAAATATTGAGGACAATATCCAATAAAATATGAATATTAATTTAATATTAATAATTCCTCCTGTAAGTTCTGAGGAGATCGTTGGCAAAGGACATAACACACAATTGCATAATAAAATGGTATATTGTTTACAGAATCATATATGCGGGAAAAGAGTCACATAACACCATTCAAACAATATTATAAACAAGGCCTACAAGCAATAGTTACCCTCCTTTGGCCGGGACCATTTTATGTCCCCTCCCTGGGTCACCTGCCTTCTGCTTCTCCTTCCTGTGTTGTCCCCTCCCTGTGCTCCAAACACTGTCTTTAATCCTGGTCTCATGGAAACCATACAATTGTTGTATATTTGTAATAATGTGTATATTTCAAAGTCCCAACCACTGCAACCACTGTACTCTGTACCCTACATAGACTTGATTTCACAATGTCAGAGTAATAACTGCTATACAATGTACACTAAAAAGTCCTAACCACTGCAATGTATACTAGTAACAGTAGTAACTGAGTCGTAACAGCTGCACTGTGTACTACAGAGTCTCAATTGCCATAATGTGTACATTATATAGTTCCAAATGCTATATTGTGTACACCTCAAAATTCTAACCAAGTAAGTTCTAACTTTTAAACTGTGTACATAACAAAGTCCTGATTGTTGCACATGATGGTTAGGTACAAAGACTTAACTGCCCCATCGTGTACACAACAAAGTTGTAATCACTGTACACCTCAAAGTCCTAGCCACTGCATTGTATACTATACTACAAATATACTATACTACAAAGTCCTGATCATGGTACACTAGGGAGTCCTGCTTTACTTGTACACTACAGAGACCTGACTGCCTCATTGTATACTCAACAGAGTTGTATCCATCGAAGTCCTAACCCCTGCACTATGTACATTACAGAGTCCTGGTTTCTACACTGGGTGTTCTGGGAGGACCACCTCTATAGCAAGTAGGAAGTGTTTTCCCCATTTGCAAAATGTTCAACCAATTTAGAGAAACAACATTAAAAAAAACCACAACAACCTATTTATTATACCACATATAATAAACTATTAAACACATACTAATACACTACACAAACATGATTTAGAATAAATCAGTACTATATTCATATTTAATCCAACACAATGGTTGTTTGGAAATAAAAATGTTTGAGTTGCAATCAAAAGAGAACAGAGGGAAACTCTTCCAGTGGGGATACATGCTACAGTTGTTCAAACTGGACATACATAATTGTTTTGGAGGATCAGGTAAATGATTGATATGTACCTGATATATTGTTTGCCTGGATTCTAGCCATGCACCACTAAGTACTAATTAAATTTGCACCAGTTATTAGTCAACAATCTCAATGTACAATTTAGATTTTGTTTAATATGTTTTGTTTTAATTTTAATTTTTATCAAAAAATATCTGTTTTTTATTAGATTTTCATGTAAGGTTTTCATAAAAACTAATAACTGATTCATTAAAACCATTGAAAACTAAATATTCTCTTTAATAGTGGTCCCCCTTACATTTTAAATATATATTCTCAGTTCTGATCATTCTACGGGGCAGGAAGAAAGTGAAAACAAAAAAAATTAACTATTCTCTAACCTCTCCAAAGATAAAAATGTTTGGCTTGACAATGTCTACTTTTATGAATATACTAAACAAAGGTATTGACATATAGGCTGATATGCCTTATGACATATGTTCCTTCCTACATTTGAAGATTGTTTTGGGATTTTTACTGCACTGAGACACTTACAGCCACATTTATTGTGTACCTTCATCAAAATAGCTTTTTTTTTTTACCCTATCTTGCTTGTATTGAGTGGTTCTTATTTGGCCATACTATCCTGGCATTTTATGCCTGTATTCTCATATATTGTTTGCACATATTTTTAGCATTGATTGCATCTATTCCCCTATAGAATATATAGCTATTTCACTTAAGTAGTAAATTGTTTCACAGTACAAACTTATGTTATTATTTTATTAGTAATTATAATAATTTACAATTGTGCATTGAAAAATCCTTATTTCCTATTTAGGACTCTGATCTGACAACCATGTTCATTTATATAAAACATTGATAAATTCTTTAATTTTTATGGGTTGAAGAAAATGTGTTAGTGTGTGCTTAACATAAATGATGAATTTATCTCAACTAATACATAAAAGCCATACACAGCAAAAGATAAAAGCACCCTGGGCCAAAAACTCACATCAAGACAGCAGATAATCATAACATCTCCAAAACACAGAGATAGATTGTGCCACAAACCCACAGAAATTGAAGCCCCAGAACCAAAATCAAAGCCTGTATCCTTTGCGGTTTCCTAGGCTAATGGTAGAAGCTAAACGCATCCAGCCAAAAATTGAGCACATCCATAATGTGACATATGTCTAACTAGACAAAAAGTTTTAGAGTAAACCTCCCAGAAGCTGTCAATGAGACAAAGACCATACCGCAAGGGATGTAGTTTACAGTTCATCCCATTTTGGGAGAACAGTATTACAGTCACTCCAGGAGCTGGTGTGTGTTATCCTTTTTTAATTACTAGCTCTAAAAGAAAACTAGGAAAAATGGTATGTTGTTTTACTAACTGTATAAAATATGTAATATATATTTTAAATATTATACTGTGTGATTTCTCTGGGTGGAGGCTATCATTGGGAGTCTGGGATGATGCAGGTGGTCATTCTTAAAATTGGCCTGGGCATTTCTAGTGGAAATATGAATGTGAATGTTCTTCCAGGAAATCTATTGTTTTCAGATCATGTTTGCAATCCACCAGCTAAATATTATACATCATATACAGTTCTTACTGAAACCTGTAGGCCTCTTGTCACACATCCTATTGTGTATTAGGTCATACTAAGGCACACATTATTATACAGATCCTGCTGGTTCCTGCGAACACCCTCATTCACATACTAGAACGAACTGAACCAGCAGCATTTTGAGGCTGTGGGTACAAGGTAGGATTCCAGAGGTCTCATTTTTAGAATTTGAGTGCCATGTGTTCTGTCTCCAAGGTGATTCCCGTCTTCTGATGGCAGTGAAAGATAAAGGCACATATGTAGCGATATTCACTGAGTGCTTTAGTGTAATCATTTTATTTTATGTAAAGGAAAAGGAGTCCATCTATCATACTCTTGACCCTTTCACTTACTACATTGCATATTCTTGATACCTCTACTCTTTATTCAATATCATGAATTACATACTCTTGAGCAAAAAAGTTGCCGGTTGCAATAGTCACAGACTATTTTAATGAAGTTATTTTTTGAGAAAAACTTAGACAAACTGTTAGCCCTCTGACATTGTGCAGAAAACCCTTTGGATTTTGATTTTGATCCAAATCCCTTTTGGATTGTTTAAATTGATTGCCCCTTTTCCTGTCAGTGCAATTTGGCCACTGCCAACATTTAAGGAGAGCCTGCTTGCATGGGTGCAGCAGGTCTTCCACAATTCCAACACTTATGACATATATACACTCCTAACTCCTGCAAGACTACATTTTCTCATATAGGATACATTTTCATCAGTGAAGCTGGGTGATCCAGCAAACCTGAAATGGATCTGGTGTGGGATTGAAAACATTTGCTTACAAATAGCAAATCACTTAATAAAAACCATTCCAAGTTTGCTGGATCACCCAGCTTCACTAAAGAAAGTGTATTCTCTCCAGCCTTGGAGAGCTTTAATAAATCAGGCCCATAGTGTGAAGTGGGACACTTTTGGTGTTCAATATTTTCAAGAATTTTGCTTTTAATTTGCTTTTCGTTTAATTTTTAAAAATACAATATACCATAAAATCGACTTTTAAAAAGTAAATAAAATACTACAAAAAAACATAGCAACAACAGTCTATGTGCTAAATTACTAACAAATAAACTGGTAGAAGAAAATACAAAATATAGAAAACTGCAGTGTATAAACCCTAATAAAGAAATTATACAAACTACGAGAAGCTAAAAATAGAACAGGGGGAGAAAATTTTTGCTGTTTGACAATCCATGCCCCTTAATACATTCCTACATGTCAGCTAATATCCAACATGAACACTTGCCAAAAGACATTGCCATCATTTCATTGCAACAAGGACTAAATTGGTCTTTAGATTAATTAATAAATTAACCAGTAACGTGCATTAGGTTTTATTGGATGTCAAAGGAATAAAAATATATTCTCCTCAAAGTCAAAGAAAGTACTATTTAAAGCATGTTTATGAACTTTTTGGACAGAATGTGAAATTCTAGCACACTTCAATTCTAATTCACAAAGTGATATGTTGCTTACATGCACTAAATGTGAAAAAAATGTGTGTAATGTCATGTGACATTACAGTTTTTAAGTAAAATAAATGGATCTTCTCATTAACTGAATTGTAAATTATTTCTATGGAATGGAAAGAAAGAACTATATTGCCCCTGATAGGTTGTCCAAAATGTTTGACCACACTGCACTGATGTGAAACCAGGCCAAGTGGGTTGAATTCCCTCTACATTCTTTATGATAAGTGGACACCAATTTGAACCCTGTTTCATCGCATAATTCCCACTCCATAAAGTGATAGAATCCTAATTCCAATTACTGGCAAAATGCAAATTCATGTGATTGTCATTAATTTGGAAATAATTTTCTGTATCCTTTACAGAATCTGACCACTAGTAAAATGGGGTAATTAATATAGAATCCACAACCACAACATAAAATTGGAAAAGGGTTCCTGAAATGCCAATATCCTCCCACCAACCCATTTAAAATTTGCAAACAACAAAAATTTTACTTCATGGAAGCTCACCACCTCTACAAGTAGAAAGCTCCATCAAACAATATAAAAATGTAAGTAAAAAAAAACAAAAAAAAAACACTGCTAATACCAAAATTTAATTTGTAATAAATATGAGCTATATTTGAAATTTCACATACACAGCAATACAAAAAAAACTGACTGTACAAACCTATTGCTGTACCTTTCTACATTATAAAATCCAAAATATTTTGTAAATTTTAAATTTATCTGTCATGCAAATAACTGTCATAGGAAGCAATAGTATTTATTGGGTCTCTAAATGTGAATATGTCAACTCACTTTTCAATTGCAATGCTAGTTCAAAGATTTTTAGTTATAACTCGGCCTTGTCAGTAATACCAAGCATAAATGACAAAAGTGTAGCTTATTGCTTTGCAGAGATTTTCAAGCATTCAAAAAGTCATGAGTGAATGTGATATTGTTTTTTAAATAGGTACTGTGTAATGAAATGTATAAAATCTTTCAGGTTGAACATGCAATGGAATGTACATCATCAGAACCAACATCAGTAGGGTGTTGCATATATTAATATTATTATTATTATTATTATTATTATTTAGAAACTGGATTTATATAGCACCAACATAATACACAGTGCTGTACAATAAATAGGGGTTGCAAATGAAAGACGAATACAGACAGTGACACAGGAGAGTGATTATTCACAAATTGAAAACATTTATGAGAGTTGTTGATCTTTCTAGGAGAAAATTCACTCCACATTCACTTTCAAGCAATTTTAATTTAAGGTCAGACAGTGCAATACTTGAAATTTTAGAAAACTCAAAAATTACATATCAGACTCTACAGGTCTCAGCACATTAGATATTACAGTGCATAAAATAATAGTGTTTTGAAAAGTTGCCAAGAGAAAACCTTTCTAAAAATTTTACTCTATACTATAAAAATAGACACAGCTTGAGTTTTTAAAGTTGCATCTGAACAAGATAGAAATTCCTAGTACAATTTCCCTTCTTGAGTCGAATGTTAGGCCATCAATTAGAGTTTGCTTGAAATTGGGTCCTCCAACAAGACAGTGATCCTAAGAAAACCAGAAGGAAAAGATTGATACTATGCTGTAATGGCCCAGTCAATGTCCAAACCTCAACCTGATCGAAATGCTGTGCATAAAAAAATATCCGGAGACTTCAATGAATGGAAGCAATTTTGTAAAAATAAAGTTTGCCAAATTCCTAAAAAATTATGTGGAAGTCTTATAAATGCACACAAAAAAAATGATTACTGTAAATTACCCTATAGCTGCTTTTAGTGGTTCTACAAGTTATATGATATTGCTTATCATAGGGGTCTTTTTTGTGTTTTTTTTTTGTCTTTTTATACATGGCTTTTCTATTTTGACTTTGTTTTTGGTAAATTGTGTGTCAGAGGACACTCTGGGTCTGATTAATTAAAGCTCTCCAAAGCTGTAAAATACACTTTTATCAGTGAAGGTGTGTGATCCAGCAATCCTAGAATGCATTTCTTGAAAGGTATTTGCTAGCAAATGTTTTCAGTCTTGGACTAAATCCATTTCAGATTTGCTGAAGCTCCCAGGTTCACATCTAAAAGTGTATCCTCTCCAGCCTTGAAGAGTTTAAATAATTATACAAGCTGGGTAGGACCAGATGATTTTTTATCATGTCCTGATATGAAAAATGATTATAATAGTTTGGGTTCATTTATTATATTTTACATTCATATATTTAAAACGATTATTTTGATTTTTGTAATTGTGGTGCTTAGTGAGTTTCTTAAAAAAACCCTAAAGCTGTTTATTTTCAAACGTCTTCACATTCAAGCACTGTATAAAACATTTGAGCAGAGCAGACTGGCGGCAGGAGGGATTTTTCTGAGTCACTAAGGTTAAATAAATAAAAGAATATTATGTTTATTCCGATACTGTAGTCACATGCAATGCCAAATCCTGTTACATTTTTTTTTAAGTGAAAACTGATTTACTTTGGTTTGCAAAGTGAACATACTTCTTCATCATACTAAATCAACCCAGGTTAGTTATGTATGCAAACTGAAGCTTATGTATTTGAACTCTGCCAAGAACAGGTTTTTATCAGTAAATCTGCTAGAATAATAGCCTAGGAAATATTGTTAAAGAATTTTGAGATCCAAAATATTTGGTCATTAACCTGGTTGAAGTTTAGATATAAGATATTTCATAGTTACAAATCCTATACTACAAAATAAACAAACATGTCTATGTTAATTTATATTCCTGAAAATAAGTATGAACTAAATGCAATATACACAAATATATTATACATCACCTTGTGATTTAACAGTGAAGTTAGGCTATTTGAATTAAGCAAAGTGCAATTATGTAGCCAATTTTTATAAATGGGCATAAAGTCAATTTAAAAGGCTACTTTACAATGCAGCCTTCAGTGAAAAGCTTTAGAAAGAACGTCTTTGAAGGTTTTGATAAAGAATGTAAAGTTCAGGCATCATCTATCACTTCTGCATACACTAATGGAAACCCATAAGTCAGACTGGCTCAGCTTTGGGATCACACACTAAGTAACATCTTGTAAAATCAGATGAGATCATAGAAATTAATTAGAAATGAGCTCTAACAAGATGATGTATGGTGAGTAAGTTATGTCCAAGTATATTGCACCTGATATCTTTTACACTATTAATAAAAGGAAAACCATTTAATATTTTTTAATCACTTACCAATATTTCATGCCAGTATAGAAGGGTTTATTTTATCGCAGGTCAATGTTTATTTGACATGAATTTAAATTATATCAAGCACTATCCTAATAAATGGCATATTTGTTTTAAATAAAAAAAAAATATTAATTAAATTATTTCAAGAAAAGGTAAAATTCTGAAAATTACTTAAAAGAGCAGTGTACATTAGTGTGAAAGTTTTTAGCATTAAGATATTTTTCTTGTTCACATCAGCAGGATTACATAATGTCTAAAAAGTAATGTCTATAAAAAGTGTCTATAAAATAAAATATTATAGAAATTACATTACTATATGAAGAAATTCTCCAAGGAGAATAATAAAAATAAGTACAACATTTACAAATTTACATTTACAGTTAAGGTCAAGAAAAACAGTTTTGTATTTGCTAATATAGGTTACTTATATTTTACCATTCTTAAAATGAAGATAACTTGATATTTATGTCAATATTTTTATGCAATTTCAAACATACTGTAACTCTTATGTTAATATATAAATAAAGCATGATCCTCTCAAACTTTCCATTTCAGTTTAAAAGAGAAAATAATCAAACCTCAGATGCTTATGATTGGGTTCCCATGCCAACAGGAGTGTAAACAAGAGGTTTTGTATCATGTTTTTGCATTCCATCTTGAACCCCATAGTTTGCAAATGGTTCTCCATCTCCCAATTTTAAGTACTGACCTAGGTAGCCAATGAAATTTGTCAACCTGCAGAAAATCTTCCACCATTGGGTTATGATAGTTCACTGTTTTATGGAGAATGGAAGATCAAAATTACTACATGTACACTGCTGTCAGCATTTGGCAAATAATATACTTGACTCTGGTGCTTAACCAGGTTCTAAGAGAGCAAAATTTAACATATTGTATCTACTTATTGTTTAAGAGATATCCAGCCATATTTGGCCTTCTTTTGTCAGTAAGTGTGTGTTAGTTAAAGAAAATAAAATAGGGCACGCATAAGCTGTACACATTGGAATCGCAGGCTCGTGTGAATGTGGAAGTTCTTCTAATAAGATGTACAGTACTGTCCTAATAAACCATCTACTGAATATTCACATCTTGTTCCCTTTCTGCTTTCTCTTTTGACAGGCTGTACTAAAAATTAGTACAACATATTTCTTGTGTGATTAAAGTTTGTTTTGTGATTAGCTTACCAAACTGTGAAGTACACGTGCCCAAGCAAACAAAAAACTGTAATTACCATATGCTGATCTTTTAAAAAAGTCAGCATTTATATTCCAGCCACCACCATAAAAATTATTGTATTCCTCTTCCTATTTCAAATGCTAACCACTGGCTGGATAGACCCAAAAGCAATACAGAAAATAACATTAACTTAGGCATGTCATGATTTAGCGGGTGTATGTTCAGATTTTGAAGTGTATATTCTATAGCAAACCACCCTGGTTAATGAATTAGCCTTATATGCACAAAAATTGAATCTGCACATGCAAATCTTTACATACCCCACTGCAGACAATAAAGAAACACCTGAACATACATTCTGATCTAATTTTGTTGGCAAGCAGTCAATGTTGCAAGTTTGGTTTGGTTAAAATTGGCAAAATTCCCAAAGGTATTTAGTGAATGTTTATCTAGATAAGAATAAAAAAATTATGTTTGTGTGATATTGTCTCTGACTTTCTAAGTGTGCATATAGTGCATTCTTATGAAGGCACATACCCACAACCTTTATCTGCTTCTTTTTTGCTGTCTCTATCCTCTTAAATTACGAATTAGGTAAGTTGACAATGCATATTTCAAAAAAAAAAAAAAAAAAAAAAGAAACATTTTGATTCTCCATAAAAAGTTGAGTAAAATAGGTTGATGTTTTGAAATATATACACTACAGATACATGGTTCTCTGTGTTTTCCTTTGCTTTGTATCACACTTTAAATTATGTTAGTTTCTTAAATAAATGATGCTGTTATGAATGCACTCGTTGGTTCATTTTCTAAGTGCTTGCTGAAGAGCTGTTATCTATTAATTGTATTCCATAAAAAGCCTATGATGATGTGCATTTTCCTTGGGGTGGGAGCCCTGGTGGCTGGTGAAAAATTAGGGTCTATATTTCATCAAAGAAGTAGCACTGTGTGACCTATTTTAATGGATTTAGTGACCTTCCCATGAGAGCAATAAAGCCAACAAAGGATTAGGAACAGAAAAAGAGGGAGGGGTGGGTGTGTCTCAACATCAGTGCCTCCATTACATCACCCTAGGGATCATGTTCATTAAAACCAAATTTATTAACAGAGTCTTCAGCCTGGCAGATTGGGTTTTCTTCCCTATATGCAATAGATACATTTGCAAGTTTGGGATGCATTTTTTGTTATTTTACTATAGATTTGAAAGTTGTGATATCTATAAATCAATAGAAAACATCAACACAATATTGTCTCAACATCCTAAGGAACACTGTATATAAATACATGCAGGGGTATAACAAAGCCATTTACACATACTTAAAATGTAAGAATTAGGAATCTTCCAAAAAGGCTGCACAATCGTAAAAAAAATAGTATAGGGTAGATCCCAGAGGTAAGGGAAATTCTTTCCAATAGGTTTAGATGGGCAGAAATACATTTTCCAGATCACATATTTAAGCCACCCTATTCTAAAAAGTATTAAAGCTCTGTGGAATTTTTACATATGATATTCTACCTCCCGTTCTAAATTCAAATGACCAGTTTAGCTTCTGTATCCTGCCTTTTACACACATACACACTTTTCTTCCCAGTGTCCATACGACCCAGTAGAACAGGCACTTGCTCATAGCAGACATACTCAAACAACAACATACTCAGTCACAACAATTCAAAACTCTGCATTTTTTTCAGTACATATTGCAATCTCTCATGTCATCTCTACTCCTCGCCTGCACATAATAGCCACTACGACACTTCTTTATCATTGTTTGTAACATATCCAACCTTGTCTATTTGGTAACGGGTACAGTTTTGTGAGTCTTTGAGTCTTTGATTCAATCTACCAGTGAGGCTGCAGTGCATTAATAAATAAATCTGAATACTATCTTTCACAATGAAAATTAAGCAATTTGAGTCTACAAAAAGTGCTATGTGCATAGATAATCCATCCATATGAAATACTAAATAAACCAATTTTCCAAACTAACAGCAAGGAAAAGCAAAATATAAAACACAGGAAAAAAAAACAATGTATATATATTCACACACAAAAAAAACAGAAAACAGTAGGGGTCTCATCCTAAATCAATCTGACTTTTTAAAAATAATTAAACTAATTATTAATAACATAAAGCATGGATGAACATTCAAAAGAGATTTGAAACAAAAAATGGAGAGACTTTCACAATTCACAATTCTTAAAACCCATTTGCTGTCTACAATGTCCAAGAATTGAGACAGCTTTCCTAAAACAGACAGGAAAGAAAAAAGTAACAGTTATGTTTAATGGAAAATTAGAAAGCCAAATTGATCTGCAAAAATGTACATTTGTTACATGTGTGAAGCGAATCAGTGAAGGTTTGGGAATAATTATGGAGTGAAAAATTGCTCACACTATAGTTAATTTAGAAAGTTTACAAAAGGGCTCAGAGTGGAAGAATTTTTAAAAGCCTACAGTACCACCTTTTTTATCATGAGAGCAAAACATTTATTAATATTAGGCTAATGTCAAAAAAAGGTTGTCTATAAAAGAGAAGGAAAACACACAGCTTCCCTTTAATATTTTATGTTTTCTCATATTAAAATACTCTGCAGAGATTGAAAGATTCCCATTTAAACTGATAACTTTAGCAAAGGGACAGATGCAGCTTCTTTGGCAACAACTCTAAATTGGTCCTTTTTTTCCATATCAAAGAACATCCAGAGATAGGATCAATATAGCATTTGGTTATTGGCTGGCAGGGTCATGTGATCATCAAATCCAGTGTAACCTCAAACCTCAACTAATAAAAATTCTCTTTAGGAGTTTTCCAACTATCAGCCAGTTGTTGCTAAAAAAATATATGATGCACACATATGTTTAAAAAGGGAAATTTGTATTAACTGGGATACATTTATGTGGGACAGAGCTATAGCAGTACAGCAACTTTGTTGTTTGTTTGCTATTTACAAACCACAGGTATATCGTCATATGGTAATATCTGTATTTTAGGTAAAAACATTTATAAGTGGACTTTATAAGAGGGCATCATGGTATGTGAAGGTTAACTGTTTGTCACAGAACATTCAACTTTTGCTGTAATTGTAATTGGATTTGTTTTATTGTCAACTGAGGGGCACAGCATTTTATATGTGATAACCGTGGGCCATAAAGCCATCTGCAGAAGAAAGGTCAGCCTCCTAAGGGCCATAATCCCTTTTTATCCATCCTGTTATCCATCTGTTGATTTAGGACTTTTCTAAAATTATACTTCAACCAAAATTCCTATTTTATCTCAAATGTCTGGTTTTATTATTAAAGGCAACCTTGCATAGTTTTTTATTTTATTTTAGAAAGATAATAAAATTTAAAAAAAAATACATCAAATGGAAGGACTGCAAAACCCTGCAGCTAGAACTTTGTCAATTTAGCCATGTAATGGTCTAAAGCAAAATGCAATATGTCAACTTTTGTAACATTTTGTAGAGGTATGAACAGAAGCCCAGGTTGTGGCAGATTTCTGAGCTCTGCAATTAGCTGAAATGTGTAAGAGCATGGATCCAGTTCATAAAATAATTTAACAAATCTGTACAGAGATGATAGAAGCTGGAATAGTCTTGCAGGGACCATCTAGAACCACAAACAAGGTAATCGACTTCGAGAATGAGATGATGTATTCAGAGAGAAACCTGGATGATTCTTATCACATTAAAGGACTGAAGAGCCAAAAAGCCTCACCTCCCTTAACTGAAATAAAAGGAAGAACCCTACCACCATAAAATAAATCAGAATTTAGCAGGACCACATAACAGATTCCACTGTGTCATTATTTATTTAACAAAAATGAAGCCAAAATGAAGAAGCCGTGTGACAAACTAGCTACCCCGCATAATTCAATAGCTCGTAGAACCACCTCTAGCAACATTTATGGAATCATTTTCTTTATGACTTTCTTTTGCCCACTATTCTTTACAAGCTTTCTGAAGGTGCCACCAGATTATTTTGTTTGGGCTCAGGTCTAGACTTTAACTGGGCCATTACAACATCTTGATTTTTTTTCCTTATTACCAATCTGTTGTCTATTTGCTTGTGTGTTTGGGATCATTGTCCTATTGCATGACCCAGTTAAAATTTAGCTCTTGCACATTTGACTATAGAATACTTTGGTATACAGTGGAATTTAAAATCGACTCAATGACTTCAAGTTGCCCAGGTCCCATGAATGAAAAACATGCCCATATCATCACCTCTCCATCATCATGCTTGACAGTTGCTTTGAGAGGTGTTCGTGCTGATATGCTGTGTTTGGTTTTCATTAAACATAACAATGTGCATTATAGCCAACATCTCCACTTCTGTCTAAAGGACATGGTTCCAGGGCTCTGTGGTTTGTTTGGATAAAACTTTGCAAATCTAAACCATGCTGCCATGTTCTTTTGAGACAGAGGAGCCTTTCTCCCTAACCCTTTAAAAAAGCTATACGTGTTCAGTTATTTTCCAATTGTACTGTCATGAAGAAGCATATATCTGTTGTCAATGAACTTTAACACCAACTGTGTAAATGACTGACAGATGGAGTGTCCCTCACAATGTACAATTAACTGTACATCCTATTTATATAATATATACAATATATATCTAATCCAGATGTTGCTGTTTTGATGATTTATCCCATTTATGTCTAAATCCTCTACGTATGTCTTTTCAAACACAAAAAAGATCTCAACATTCACCAATATCATACTTGGGAGTCTCACATAGTAATTATTCATAATTTTAAGAAACATTTTCTTTCATTCAAAATTCAATGCATTGCAAGTTTTTAATGTAAAGATTTAAAACACTTTCCGTCTACATGACATGTCTACATGATGATGCAGAATGATTCACTTTTTCCTCAATTTGTATTTTGAAATAACTTATCTGTGTATTACATTTGAGAACAAAATGATTAGTCACATTGATTTTTTACTGACCTAATTACTGTTGGATGTCCTCTGAGCCTTTTGCAAAACGTTATTGTTTTCTTTTCCACATATTCTATGTTATACATCTAGGAAGTGATGACAATAACTACATACCTAGTATTACAATTCACTAATTGACCGATTTTATAAGTTTCACACTTACCTCTTCCTCACTAAAGTGCAGCCATCCCTCTCCTGCGCATGCTTGCAGTCCTGAAGCTGGGCATGCCTCAGACTGCACTTTCTGTTCGTGCAACAAGTCTTACTAGTGCTGAGCTCCTTGGTTCTGTGAACTAGTTCCTGTACACCTGCTGCTTAATCCAGTGTTTCCTGTGTCCAGCTTCTGTGATAACCCTTCATTGTCCAGTTTGTTGGTTCCCAGCCAACTTCCCTCTGCTGTTCCTGTGTTCCTGTCTGCCTGTGGATTTCCCTGCATCATCTGTACCTCCTGCTGTTTCCAGTGTCTCCAGTGTGCCCTGTGCCCGCAGTGGCCCTTGTGTCATTGATGTCTGTCGCCTGGATCCCTGGCTATTGACCCCTGGAGTGTGACCTGACCTCTGTTGCTGCCTGTCTCGACCCCATCTTTCCTTGACTATACTTCTGCTTAGTGATTTGGTACGGTGCTTTGCCCACCTTGGTGTGCCCAAGTCCCGCAACCTGCCGGTGGCTCTGGAGAAAACCTGGTTACTGCTTAGACTCTGGACCTTGGCCCTTCTCAGGGCTCACACCCCCTCCGTGCAAGCCACATGTCCATCTTGTCCTTAAACAGTTATGCTTTCCTGACTCTTCTGCCTGTAAATGCAATATCACAAAATAGACTCCTAGTTTTAAAATCTCATTAATGTCAGGATGCTGATGTAATATGAGTAAGTATTTCTTAATGATCTCCATAATCCTGTTAAATCCTACACTACTTCTCCTTGAAAACACAAGCTTTTCTTCCCCTCGGTTTGAGCAGTTTGCTTTTTCTTTTGAAATAAATTCTGTCATGTCTAAGTATTAGCATACTCATATGCATATTATATCAATTATGGATATCTCCTCTTCAAAAACCTTTCCTACAATTTATTGGTCTTATTAAATGCCATTAAATCTGTACAATTTATTTAATTTTAGGGCTCTAGCTGTTATATTGAGCAAACTGTTATAATTGTTGTAAAATATACATTTTATAGACGTTTGCACAAGTATCCTGTGATGTTCAAAATCGGAACAACCATCTTTTTTCTGTTTTAAGGAAAGTTGTGATTTAGGAAACTTTGTAGGTTGATGTTAACTCTACCAGGTGTCAGGGTGGGCTAAAACTTTAAATACACTATAAAATACTGAAAATACACATATATGCAGTTTAGTCTATGCTCATGTAGCTTTTTAGACATGCGTGCTAGCTAGAAAGATAGAATACATGTGGAAGTCAGTGCACTTATAGGAATGTCAAAGGTAAAAAGGGAGAAATTGTTGTGATAAGGCTTAACTCACCTCAAGGTGACCCACAAAATAAATGTATTCACATTATATAACTGTCAGGAGACACTTATCAGGCCAGCAATCTCATGCTGTGCACCGCCGCAGTATTGAACCCAGTTTATTCTGTCACTTGCAGCAGCAAGGAAAATGAGGATTTAGGAGCATATCTTGCTTCCCTTTAGCTGTGCAGCTTGAGATGCACTTTCTTGGCATCCCCAGCATACACTCTAAGGTTGTGCACAGCTGAAGAAGAATTTAGGAGCAGATTAGTCCCTGGCTCAATCCTGCGCTGCCATTGGCTGCTGGGACTTTATAGCCTCGCTGGTCCCACTCAGTGCTCCTATTTGTTATTCTCCTTCCTGCTGCAAGTGACAAAAAAAACAGGGTGTGATACTGCATTGGCCTGATAAGTGTTCCTAACAATAACCCTCTTAAGTGTGAACAAAGCTATTAAACTGAAACAAAAGGTTAAAAACGGCCAGTCCCACACACATACATATCTAATTCATACATATTTACATTATTTGAAGTTAATAACCCCTTATATGCATATCTATTTAATTGCCACAGCAAACACTTTTTGATTTGCATATCTTTCTGTGAAGACATACCTCTTATGACCCATTTTGTTCAGAGAATATTGCAACTTGCTGACTACACCACATCTGCAGAACATGCAGTGTCAACTTACTAAGACGTAGAAGTGAGATCCAACAAAATTTATTCCAGGCTTGCACATTACAAAATATGCTTTTTTTGTCTTTCCTCAAGGTGAAAAGACTCTTCTGTTTACAGCTTACATACTCTGTAAAAGTCACCTTTTTCAGAGATAAAAATTGAAGTAACCCTGAACACCGGGAAACCAATTGACCAATTATGTATGTGAACATGCCATACATAATAAATTGATAGAATAAAGTAGGCTGTGTAGCACTAATTGCAATGTACTTCCCTGTAAATGATTGAACATTTTAAAAAATGTATCAAAGAGACCAAGCTCAGTTTGTCAATTAAATCTAATCTACTTTTGTAGACGATTTTTAAGGCCTATTCTTTACACACGGTTAGAAAAAATCATGTATAGTCAAGTTCAGTACAAGATAACTGTTCATTTCACATCAGGGGGGCTTTCCTTTAAACTGTACTCATCCACAATATACATAACACTGGGGAACGCATTTTTTGTTGAGTTAGATCTTACACTTGCTTTTGACTAATTTTTGGGTGGTGAAATCAGAAATGACCCCAGTTTGCTATCACATCCAGTTTTTACGATACAGGGTACCCTCCATACAAATTTTACATTCAATGAAAAATAATGAAATATTAACTTGAATGTACTGTTTATTTATGTTCATACAAAGGGTTTATTGTTACTCTATGACATTTTTTTTTTACAGTAAAACATTTAAAAACGAATCGGGTAAGCAGTTAAGGTAAAAACTTACGCCTATAGCTTTTCCTGGAGTGTTCAGTATTAGGACAATACCGCCGGGTGCTCCAACAATAGTCAGCCATCATATGTACATCTCATCTATCCTAAAACCGTCCTTCCATGACCCTCAAATCTTGGTGGAATCCCTCACCTTGCTCATCACTGACTGCATGGGAAATTAGAAAGATGGCTATGCAGAAAATGCACCTTGATGTTCATATTGCAACCAAGCATTTTGTAGCTCTCCAAAAGTTTCTGGACAATTTCATTGTAATTATTTGCTCGTGTGTTTCCAAGAAAGTCCTTGAGAATGGCTTTGAATGATAACCAAGCGTTCTTTTCAACTTCTGACATTGTCCTGATGTCTTTGATGAGCTACCGAATTTGTGGACCATCAAACACACCGGCCTTTATTTTTTCAAATGACAGGATTGGAAATGCCCAAATGAGGTACTTGAAACAGTCTCCTTCAGTTGGCAAAGCTTTATTGAACTGCTTCATCAGACCCAATTTCATGTGCAGAGGCGGGAATATAATATTATTTCTATCAACAAGTGGCTCATGTAGAATGTTTGGATTACCTGGTTTTAGGGCAGATCTTGGAGGCCAATTCCTTTCCACCAAATGCCTCTCACGAGCTCTGCTGTCCCACATGCACAGATAACAGGGATACTTAGTGTATCTGTGTTGCTGACCAAGAAGAAAGCATACCATTTAAAGGTTAACACAGATGACCAAATTGTGTTGGTGATATTGCAAAAACTCAATGACTCTTTTTATGTCAGAATATTCTTCACAAAGAGAAACTGAATGGCCAATTGGGACTGACCCAAAAATATTGCCATTGTGAAGGAGGACACACTTTAAGCCTTGCTTGGAGCTATAAATGAATAGTCGCCATTCAGTTGAGTTATAGATTGGAATTCCCAACTCCTCCATTAAACCAAGTATGTTATGGCAATACACAAAGCCACTGTCAGTTCCAAAGTATTGCAGAAATGCAATTTCTCTTGTTCCTTTTTCAAGTAAGTTTTTCTCTCGCACTCTTGATGTTAGGAGTTCTGATGGTCCCAAATCACGTGCCAAATCAATCAAATCATGCTGATCAAATCCCATATGAACAGAGTCCTCTTCAATTTCAAACTTTTCATCATTGCTGTCACCTAGTTCATCACCATAATCATGTTCTTTAAGAGAGGGTAGTGTAACGAAACCAGCACTTGGATTTCATCTGAATGAGCCACTTGGCGTATAGCCGATGATAGACTAGGATACTCTATGTTACATTTATTTTTCTTGTTTTGTCCTGAAGTTTTCTCTATACAAAAGTAACAGTCACTGAAATGATCTCCTGGCTCTCGCCAAACCATAGGTATACCAAACTGCACCTTATCACATGTTCCCTTTGTCCACATCCATAAACCCTCAACATGCTGTTTGCACACCTTATGAGGGGCCTAAGACTTATCTTGATCACCAAGTTTAACTTTGAAATATGCCAAATAGGCTTGCTCTACAAATGTGCTGATATTCGCCCTTTGACTGGGAATGGTGACACTGCCACAGATATAACAAAATGAATCAGAGTTGTTTAGTCACTTACGACGAGAAACAGCAGAGCCAGACATTATCTGAAAGAAAGGAAATACGTGTGTAAATAGAAAAATAAATTTTGCTTATTCATTACCCAGAGCAGCGAACAACCTCTGACCACACTGTATTGCATGCAAATGAATAGCCTTTAAAAATCCATTCCACAGTAATCGCATTAATATAAGCAGTAGAGAAAAACTTGACATGATAGAAGAAAACTGCACTTTCAGAATCAGCATACCTATTTTAGTGTAAATAAGCTTAAAAATTAAAGACAACAAAAAATGTGTTTAAATTATTTCCCAGTGTAATAGATGCTTACAGTAATGCTAAAAGGTTTTTATGCATTTTATACCTTCCAACTTTGCTCTCCTTCTTTCAGAAGATCAGCCCCAATTCCCCATTCTTCCCAGACAGTTAGGGGTTTGTCAGACTTTCTTACCATCACAAGGTGTGTAGCCAGACTTGCAATGTTTTTTTATCTATTAGTAGACAGTCCTTTAATATTTTCCCCTTTTATGTTCCTCACAATGAGAATAGCATTTTTATTATCATACTTCTTTCACAAATAGGAAAAAATGTATTCTTACAGCAGTACCTAACACTACTGACAGCCATTTTCATGAATCAAAAAGAAATTAGAGGTTATCTTAGGTTATCTTAGCACAACTACTGTATATGGTAAATTACTTTAATATGAAAGTTCAATTTGTAGTATAAATGTAACTCTTAGTGGCCTTTATGGAGCACCTAATAGCAAAAGCTGTTTCCTCGGTTGCTTTTCATGACATAATGGATTTAATTATTTGGGCTTAGGGAATGATGAGGTGTATTTTTCTGTCATTTCAAAGTGCCCTGGGTTACTATTTTAGTACAATGCACAAAATTGCAATGCATAGTTCTGGATGAGATATAAACACTAACTAAACATTTGAGGAACTCAATTTTAATAACCCCACTACCTATGCTCACTTATTTTACTTGTATTTATAACTTAAAATATGTGCTGTCCAGTCCCGGGGGCTGTACCATATTGCTTAATACTATGTTGGAGATGTCTACAGCAGTATTGCTTAATACTAAGTTGGAGAAGTAGACAGCATTTACATTCTGACCTAACAGAAACCCGATACACCTGCGTAAAGAATGTTCATTTCTGCACCTGATACCAGTATATGAGAGGAGAGTGCAGTAGGCATATCTCTTCATTGCTTCTGATCATGTGATGACCTTCCTCCTTTTAAACCAGCTGCAAACCAGCCAATCATTGGGAACTTAGAGAGTTTCTTGTCTGATTTAATGCAGGTTAAGGGATAAAAGGCACAAGGAGAGGCAACAGTGCCTGCAAGAAGCCAGAAATGCAGAAACAGATAGATAATAGGCTGCTTTGAGGGTCTATCACAGAGCTCTTCATTGGGGGCCTGTACTGGGGGTCATATGGAAACAACAACAACAGCACTTCAGTTTACACAATTCTTGCCTTTTTATAAAAGCAATGTCATAACATATTAAAAAGCCAAAATTTCAGGACAATGTGGGTTTTTCCTCAAGGCAACAAAGTGACAAAGGTTCCCAGCACAGACCTGAAACAATGACTTTTTAACATGTTGTTTGAGTGTTTTTATAATAAAGCAAGATTCCTGTATTTTGGAGTGCTTGTAATTTTGTGTTATGTTTCCATGCGTTCCACACAGCACCAACCAGTTATCATTTCAAGCTGTTTGTTTACTATAAAGCGTGCATTCTTTTTTAAATAAAAAATACATTTTTTTTAATCAAATGTGCTTTTTCTTCATTTCTCTTTTATAAACTGACCTATCTTTGCTCTGTTTGTGCAGAATCACCATGCTGCATTATTCTGCTTTCTTCCTGTGTTCCCTTCTCTTGCCCTTCGCTGGTAAGTAACAACTTCTTCTATTCTAACTTTAAATACCTTTTCCACTTTTTTCTTTTGATTTTAAATAATTTAATTTTCCATCATTTTGAAAATTCCACCACTTCATTACTGGATAGCTATTTTTTATTATTATGCTATTCTATTTTGGATTAAACTGTAAAAAAGGGCTGCAAATGGATACCTTTAACAACTCTGCTGCCACAACCACAATTATTGTGGCAGGGCAGTCAAAAGGCAAAAAAACAAGCACAGGCTGCATTAGCTTATAATAAAATTTATCTTCTGGCTCTTGTTTTACTTTTTTCACCGCTCTGGCTGCTGCAGTCTCTAATGAAATTCAGAACTGGTCTTCTAAAAGTACAAGTTACTTGGGTGGCCTACGTTTATCATGTTACCAGTGGTTACCTCTAAAGAAAGACTAAGGACAGTAGTGAGTGGTTCAGTAGCAAACAAGGTGCCAATCATCAGGAACTGTCTGATAACCACTGTTCCCACCTCCTTTCTGAACAAATCCTTAGAGTGGCAGTAAATGAAGGCAAAGGAGTCTGAGGAGTTAACTCATGAACTTCCAAAAAACTTCCAAATAAAATAATTAAAATTAGAAAAAATCCATATACAGTGAACAATGTACATTGTGATACAGGTACAATAACCTAACACACACAATTATGGCAGGTGTTCCTTGTAGACCTAAAAGTTATTTTGAGGGGTTTCCCATGTTAAATACTTGGAGATTTTCCATGAGAAACACTGACCTAGGGAGTCTGCAAAGCCTTCCCAGTCCACATGTTAGAAACTCATTCATTATTGCCCCTGCAACCTCTAAAACTCTTTGTAATGATGCTGACAAAGCTTTCTATGCAATCTACAAGACGTTATTATTTTATATTTTAGTTTTAGTGTCAATCTTTCTCCCATCCCACTCAATCCAAATAGCACAAAAAAAGCATCAGATACTATTGCCAAAAAAGGCTCTCTAAAGCAAGGGATACGAATAAATGCAATTCACTTTGTTAAGCTAACACACCAAACCTATTTTAGTAAATCAATCCCATTGGATGCATACATGGTTGTGTAACAACGAATCCTATTGCACCCATCCTAGAGCTTCTGTTGGCTATGCAGAAATCAGATTACAATATTGGTATGAGAAAAAAATACTATAAATATGGGGGTTTTTGTCTTCAGTATACAATTTTTCCTGAAGGTGAGCATGTATGCAAGACAAAAAAGAGGAACCTGCCACAAGGATGTGAAAAACACAATAATCAAAACACAAAAACTCTGTATGTATTCTCAAACAAGTTGGTATGATCTGATAAGTCATTTTGATAACCTTTGGTCATAATTAAAATACCATTTACATGAACTAGTTTAAATTTTGACTAGAATTTTCTCTTTCAGCCTTACAATCTACCAAAGGACCTACTGGAGGATATGGTCCAGTATTTGAGGAGCAACCCCAGAACACATTGTTTCCAGAAGGTTCAGCTGAAGAGCAAGTATCTCTCTCCTGCCGTGCTCGGGCGATCCCCCCTGCTAACTACAGGTATTTTTTTAAGAGTATGTATGCAATGTATCCCTAACTGCTGGCCCCTGCTGCCATCAGAGAGCTACCAACGCTGCAGACTTACTTTCTTTTACCATTTATGGAAACGCGTGGATACCTTCTACCTCTCTTTCTTATCAACATGGACATCAAATATCAATGATATTACTTACTACACTGGGTAACACCGGTCTCATGGGATACCCTTAGGAAGCCGCTAGGCGAAACTCGTCGGAAAAGAGACATACAATACTTACCTTTAATTAGCCTTACCTAGTCAGGGATTCTCAATGTATAGTTATTGGTCCATATGTCCTATGATAATTAAATGGGCATGACCATATACTACAAATTTTGCAATATTGTTATTTGCCTTTCTGAAATTCACATCAGTACAGTTGTATTTTTGCCTTAAAACCCCAGCTTTTCTTTCTTCATTTCACAACCAATTGAATTTACCACACCAATATCAAATGTCAAACATTCGACTGTAAAAGTAAATTCAGAAAGAATAATGATCCAGTGTGTCCAACAAATCCCTCTCCAGTCAATGGCTGTTTGCCCATGGCTACCTCAGCCTTGCTCACTTCCTGTTACATCATAGCGTTTTCACTGCCTTCACCCTGCCTGTCAGCCCTGTTTCTTGAAAATACTAGTTTTCAGAAACCTGCATGGTCGTCATCACTATGTTGGTTATGAGGCATTTTTTAGACTCATTAACCCCTGAAGTCCATCTAAATCCAAGAATTATTTATCTATATTGCGGCCTGCTTGTCCTTAGATGTGCTAGTAGTATACATTTATTTTTAGAAAAGCTTGTTTGTTTATATTCACATGGTAATCCTGTCAGTAACACACTTCTTGTCCTAGAGTGACAACACTTACTGTCCTAACCTTTCATTCATTCGATATCAGTTCTTTTATTCATTAGGACTTAGGCTACGTACACACGTGCAATAATTATCAAACCATTAACGACCGATCAAGGAACCTTGAAAGGCAAATATAAATAGGTCAGTTGTCATCTTTAATTCCTTTGAGCCAAGCTGTGTTTTAGTGGACTTCTGGAAGCCAATAGGAGAATGGCTGACCCATAATAACCCCCCCGAGCGGTAACCCAGAGTGTGACTTGGGGTAAAAAAAGTTGCTAAGAGCAGTAACCCCGAGTCACACTCGGGGTAGCTAAACCAATGTAAAACAATAGTTAATACAGTCTTACCTGATCCGCCGGCATCATCCTTTGTGATCCTCTTCTTTTTTCCTCCTCCGGCCCACGTCCTCCGCATTTGATGAGTCACTGGGAGTTCCCCGTGACGTTGGTGCATGCGGACGTTCTGTTCGGGGCATGGCAGGGAATTCAAATCTATTTGTATTGCATTCAATACAAAATAATTGTATTGAATGCAATTCAGTGAATTTATATGTGTAAAAGCAGTACAATGTCTTTCATGAACATTTATTTTACAGTATAATATAATAATATGAGTATAATATATTTTTTTTTAATTAAAAAAAAAATTGCTTTAATTTATTTCATTTATTATTTTGACATGATTTTGTGTTTCAAACTTTATTATACCCATATTAATATATTATACTGTAAAAAACAATGTACCGCTTTATAAATCTGGACAGAAATGAACCGCCAAGCAGGTTAATGAATTGAGTATACACACAAATAATGGAAAAGCCAAAATCTTGATGGAGAAAAGATCATGCAATTGGTAAGTATAATCCCAGGTGATTTGCATATAGTAGGATGGGGGAATTTTTTTAAGGGCCAACTTTGTTAACGGTGAAGTTGTTTTTGTAATTTTTGGAATTATACATTTTGACTAAACAGGAATAGTTAGAACTTGGCTCAGGTTTTTTGCCAGCATGGTTACAACGGGAATTGAGAGAAAGAGGTTCCACCCCCTACCATTCTCTTCGAAAGTAAAGGAAAATGTTTTAGAATAAGATGCACATGAGCTTTGATTTTTTTCCCGAATTTTCAGCAGCCTAAAGCTTCCATTTTTTGAGCAATGACACATGTACATTATAAGCAACCACCAACCCACTAGGGCAATAAAGAGGATAGTGGTCTACCCCAACCTTGCAGCATAATTTAGTTGTAACCAATCACCCTCTGAGCTAATATTCATAATACAGCTAACTGTATGAGAATTAAGGATGAGTATTTCTGTAAGTACCATACCAACTAAAACCATAGGCTTTACCGCTAATCTGCATTTCAGAGGTTTTTTATTTTTGATCAGAGAAATCCCTCTGGGGAGGATTACCACATTTACATAATTAAATTAATAATTTCTTAGGATAACTGCTGGCATGATTAATATCAACACCCTGGAGGGGATCTTAGGTCTATGGGCAACTTCTTAATTATAATTGTATGAAGTATTTTATGAGAAGAACAATCATCAAAGGAAATAGTTTGATTGGAGAAGGGAGATCCTTGGAGGAGGAGGAGATAGTGGAGACTTTTGCTTTATAATATGGATTTTGGTCATTAAGAAGGCCAAGAAGAGGAGAAGGAACCCTCTGTAGATCCCTAACTGAAGAATAAATATTGCAACCATAGTTTAGCTATAATATGTACTGAAATACATAAATAAAATGTACATATGTACTGTAATTCATATCCATAACTGTTATAATGTCTCACACCACACCCCTGTGCTTTATTTTACCACCAACCCTTTTTTATTTGAACACATCAGTACCCCAATAAATTTAAACTGCCCACTTATACTTCAAACATATGCTGCATACAAACACACATTATATACACATCCATCCACTGCATACACACATACACTTTGCTATTCCTGCCTGCTGTGGAATAGGGACTGAGTTTTGGAAATAATTAATCTGCACAGCATTCCAACCCTTTCTCACACTGCTATTCTGTCAATTGGGGTCCTGGAAATCTGCCCACTTCATCCTTCCAAAGACCCAGCCCTGGAGTCAATGGCAGACATAACCAACAGTGGGCCCCTGTGCAGAACTAACTAAGGTTCTACTGCTAAACTGGCTTAAGGCCCCTATTGCCCTTGTTGGCTGAAGATGTTCCAGGACCCTTAGACAGTGGCACACTCAGCATCTCCCTATGACTGCCCCTGCATTGAGTGCAGTCATTTAGAGTTGAAACAGAAGGCACAAATGAACAGGCTTCGTGACACATTTCGCCTATTATATAGCTTCATCAGAAAAACAATCTCAGCACAATTCTTAACAAACAAAAATATATTTTATATGTATATCACTGCATACATTGATTGGTAATGCCCAGCAATATGAACAAAAAATCAGCAAAAACTACATGTACTTACTTTAGTTTTTAGGGATGACAAACGACAATCACCAATTACTCAATCATTCAAAATGAATGATAAAGATATCTTTTGTTTTGCAGGAGGTAATATTACAGGTATCCAACTGAAAAAAGCCACACATTTTAATAAGTGGGAGTGAAAGGAAAAAACACCTATTCTATTCATACCTATATATTTAATCATGCCCCTAAAAAACATTTATTAAAAATCAATAACCTCATAATTTTCTCATATAATATTATTCAATTGTGCTACCCAATATTCATAAACTATAACATTACCTCCAATAACAGTGACTATCACCCCATAATTTAACTAATTATAACCTCATGATCCATTTAAAAACATAATCCAACATAAATAGCTGACTCTCAGTGATTACATTAATCCACAAACCATAAAGTATCAATAGTCATCTGATTTTTCCCTTAACCCCACTCAAAGCTGATTTCAATTCACAATTCAACAGAGCCTCCAAGGTAATTTTGTTTTAAAACTGGGATCAGGTTGCATCTGTCTTATCATTAAACTGGTCATGCATCATGGCTTCCAATCACCCATGTTTTTTTACCATACATTGAGTTTCACTGAACATTACCCAGCTCAATGCAGTGACAGCTTCTTTTTTGTTTAGTAATAGATATTGTCTGAACGATTTCATTCTCTATCATTGTACTTACCAAGGTAAATAGTGCGGTCCCAGCATCCAGGTGTATCTGGAAACACCCTTTTGCTGACAATTGTCAAGCTGCAAAACCGGAAGTTAGTGGGACGATGACATCCACTGCTGCTTGTGTTTCACCCTAAGGAGCAAGCGTCTCATATCCTGGGTGGTCACCAACAAATATCCACCAATTACTTCCTAAGGGTTTATAGATCACCATGGGTGACTAGACTCCTTCCCTCTCCACCCCCACCCCACACAGAGATATACTTATGATTTAATTGAATATCCCAGCATAATTTATACTGATGAGCAGGTAAGTATTGTTATATTCTATTGTGAGTGAGAAAAAGTAACACATAATGTAGACTGAAAAATTGATTAAGTTATCTGTCATTATTATCATGCATTTATATAGTGCTGACATTTAACAGCACAATTTCACTAAGTGCCCTCCGAGTGCTCACAATCTAACATATCTTAGATGATTTATCACCCGGAAGCCAAGTAATCTACCACTACATTTTTGTGATGCAGAATGAAAACAAAATGTTGGTACAAAGCCCACACAAACACAAACGTCATACAGATGGTGTCCCAGCCAAGATTCAAACCTGGGAATCTGTGCTGAAAGTCCACAGTGCACATCACACCACTACTACTGTTCATCATTTTATACATACTCTAAATACTTTTATAAAGCAGTGAATGAGATATTCACTAAAACATTCTCTGATAGAGCATCTCCTAGACCCATGTGTAATTAATACCCCATTAGGAAATATTTCTGAAAAGTACCACAAATTGTTAAACAAAAAAGAAATGCTCTGTCATTGACATAGTCTTTTTTCATCCTGTTTGCAGATGGAAGCTGAATGGTACTGATCTAAACCTTGCTGAAAACTCTAGTTACCGATTAATTGGAGGGAACTTGGCCATCTCTAATCCTACTCAGTCTAAACATGCGGGGACCTATCAGTGTGTTGCCTCTAACTCCTTTGGTACCGTGCTCAGCAATGAAGCCTCACTGCGATTTGGATGTAAGCAGAATACCTAGAACAAAGCATTAAATTGCAATTGAAGCCTCAGCTTGCGTAGACATTATACTAATAACTATCATTTTTATAATATTACCTCGACTTTCCTAATATAGCAATTTTGAAAGACATGCTACATATGATTGTGCAGTGCAATAGGTAACAGTCATCCGTAATTACACTCAGTTATAGAACAAAACGGACTGTTCCCCTTTTCCTCTGCAATACAAGTCTAGTAGATGACACTTTCTCTGAGGTGTGGGGTGGTTAACCTGCCAGCATTTATTACCTGGCAGTTGGAGGGTAGTCACAACAGAACTATTATGAGATAAAAATATAAACATGTGAGGCGTATATTAGGCTTAAAGCCTCAAATGAGCCAGGCGCCGGCCAATAACAGCCTTTGACACTGATGCATGCACCATGGGATTTGTACCACATCAAAAAAATAATCAACACTTAAACAAAAATTAAACAGTACTTTTACTAAAAGTGCCAAAATAATAGACAAAGGGAAAATATAGGAAATACCCACAATGCACAATGGCTCACATGATCATACGGCTTGTTCACATGGACGATTATCCACTGGTGTTGTAATAGCTTCACATCACATGTAAACTAGGCTGCCTACAACTATGTTGTTGTTCGTCCATAGCAGTGCACAGCCTATGGGTCAGGCGTAGAAAAGACAACTGCCATCTGTTTTTTTTTACTTCAATTGTCCTTTTTGTGGAGGGTATCCTTTATTTCCTGTCCTATACATGAAACAAGAAGTGAAAGGCAATTTCTCTAAAGTGAGAGTTGCAGTTGAGACAGATGTTACTAGAACAGGTTATTGTAGCCCATCACCACTGAAA
Organism: Pyxicephalus adspersus; assembly: GCF_032062135.1. Classification (NCBI taxonomy): domain Eukaryota; kingdom Metazoa; phylum Chordata; class Amphibia; order Anura; family Pyxicephalidae; genus Pyxicephalus; species Pyxicephalus adspersus. The sequence continues at coordinate 116,342,630 of NC_092858.1, forward strand.
AAAGGAAATGGGTCATGACATTGCAGGTACACTGTCTTGGTGCCTTTGGGTGCCATTTAAAATGAGCTATATTACCACAAAGAGTGCAGACTCCTTTTATTTTTGGCCTCACTACTTCCTATCACATGTTACAGTAAGTGTCATTACATGCCATAGATTTATTCAAACCGGGTGAGCTCAGCTATAAGTCACTGAAGTTCTTTGGTGCTTCCATTTAGTTTCATTAGTTGCCATGTACCCACCAAGTCACACCACCTGTCATATAACCTTATTACAGGTTTTGCTGTAGATGATTGTTTATTCTAGAACAATGTACACTGTGTAGTGCTAGTGGCTGCCTAGAAACCTGCCTACGACCAAAAAAGAGCAAGAGAAAATGCTGACAGTACTTCTGAATGACAGGCTATAGGGATACACCAGAGGAAGAATAATCTGCAGAACAGCTAGAATGAGATCAGGGCACTATCATCTGTATGCTGGGGATGTATTGAGGCTGTGGGCACCTTCAAGGCAGCACAGACTAGAAAGCATGCTTCTCCTGTGCGTTGTCATCACATGCACCCCTACCAATTCACTTTCCTTTGACCAATTGCAGTACTATCTTTGTCTGGGGAATCCACCTGGGCTACTGACTGCACCATTGTGTGCTCTGGTGACATTTAGTAGTCAATGTGCTAACTGCAACCTGGGCACAGCACAAGATGCAACATGAGATGCTGTGCTCTGGTTAATAGGACATCTGTCATTTTGACAGGTGCAATGGCAGCCCCTAGTGGCCATGGTGCCTTAGTTCATGGCCTAGGTAGTCTAGTGAGAAATCCGACCCTGATTTTGGTTACTATTTCCAACTTTCTTGGCCCACAAACGTGCTACTCTTTGCCAGTTGGGTATTTGCTTCATTGCTAGTGCAATCACATACAATATAGGACCGGCAGCCCACCATTATATTTGATGATGTCAAGGGGGGGACCCCACATCAGGAGCAAAAGAGAGGGGGAACAAGGAATAAGATTAGTTTTTCTTTATATTACATAATTCTGGGCTAACTGAGCATTTAATCCTTTGTACATAAAAAACGAGGGGCAGATTAATATATAATAGCTTTAACAGGAGTTCAGCTTTATTCTGTTAGCATGTTACACTTTGCTTAACTACATTATTTGTTTTCTGCAGATTTGCAGGAATTTTCACCAGAGGAGAGGGATCAGGTGAAGATAACAGAAGGACAAGGAATTATGTTGCCATGTAACCCTCCACAGCACTATCCAGGTATTCCCTATACCAAAATTATTAAAACATATTATTATAAAACAAATATTATACAAAAACATTTTTTTAGGAGAGATGTATTTGTTGTGTACATTACTTCTTCACTTATTACAACGAGGAGAAAATAACTTTTTTATGTAAATATGAAATACAATTTTTCACTGGCAGTGAATGAATTTAAATGAATGAGTGCAATCAGCTGTGAAATGTGCATGGCCTGCACTGACATGCGAGTGCTCGAGTCCCAGGTGCCAGCCACAGGGAGCCGACTCAGAGTGAACCTGGAATTAGGCTTTGAGCAGACTGGCCATGAGGTGTGTTTACTACTTTCACATGCCAATAAACTGCTGCCATGGGAGAGATGCTACAAGTAGTTTTTTTCCCTGCAGCAGCCCCATGGAGAATGAATGGGGGCAGCAGTGAACAGACCATTGTTTTTTTCTTTAAAAGTCCCAAAGTTTCATTTTTTTGCTCTGTGGCTTTTAAACACAAAAGCAATTGTCTATAACTAGAGCTTGCATAGGAACAATTTCAGAACTTTGGCTGGGGACTTTTATCAACTTTAACTCTCAACTGTCGCATAGCAGGGCAATTCTGAACAGTAATACAGGTTGTATTACACATTTACTGCAAGTTTTTAGTCTGAGCCATAAATTATCCCCACAGCTATCGTACCACAGCTCTGTGACACAATAAACCTGACCCTAACCACTCCTTAATTGTTCATCTGTTAAAAATGAAAATCTCAGTCACCTTTAGTAAATAAAAATCAATCACAGAGCAATGAACATCTGTCGCAGTTTGCTGCCAAGGATTACAGTAACAGAGATTGTAAATACAAAATATTACTGTCCCGAAGGCAACACAGATTGATTTGTACAAACCTCTGGTGCTAATTTTGTTTGATAAATGCTTCCAATTCTATTTAGCCAATTGGCCCCTTTGGACTTTTGCGAATCAAAAGTCTCTTGAGGTGTCCACAACTAAAAAGCATTTTAAGTCATGGTTACCTCAAAAAATTGTTTTTCAAATATATTGTTCTTCAATGTGTGCCTGAACTTAAATCAAAGATAAAATGAAGATTTACTAAGGTGCGGGTAACAAAACTCACAATTTACTATTCACTGCACAACTGATCAAGGTACAAAAAAAATGGCTGACCAAGATCATTTGAAAGTAAGTTTTATTTCATTAGACTGGAAATGAATCTAAAGTAAAAAGTCAGTTTATATGTACATACTGATAATGTCATGTAGGAGGGTGCAGTGAATATTAGTCAAAAAGATTATTCAATTGAAATTGAAATGATGTAGATGGTAATACTGAAAAGGAGTGTACAAGTGTACAGTAAACTCACAAATATGATAATATAGGAAAGGCAGTTCTTAGATCCCACATTTCCCTGGCTATGCCTTCTTTAACATAGTTGATTCAGGTAAAATAAATCAAAATTGTTTTAATTTACTGTTTTAATTTAACAATTTTACAGTTTTTGTTTAATGTTATATACATATGGGTTTTGTTTCTTGCAGGTTTGTCTTACAGATGGCTGTTGAATGAATTTCCTAATTTCTTGGCCAATGACAGTAGGCACTTTGTGTCGCAAGTGACAGGAAATTTGTATATCGCACGCACAGATGTTGAAGATGAAGGAAAATATTCCTGTCTTGCCACCAGTCATATTGCTTTTACAACCAAAAGTGTTTATAGTACTTTTACTCCACTTTTGATCATTCCAGGAGGTTAGTGGATTTCTGATAATATTTTTAGAAATTTGTATTGCAATATCCATTACCATATATATTTTTGGCTGATATCAACACATTTGAATACATATGTTTTTATTGATATTTTGCACTCTATATTCTTTTGTGCAATGGATTATATATATTTGCATATATCTATGTTACAATCTTTTTTATATATATATATATATATATATATATATATTTATATATATAATAAAATTTTAAACATACAAAAAAATGTTTATAGGCTTTCCATAGCACATGTATTTATTTTGTACACAACATGGATCATGTTGTAAATGACCTAAAGAATTGTCAGGCTACCAGAGACAGATGTTATGAGAGAAATAAGGCATGTTACCAAGGACTACTGCAATCAGAGACAGGGTGCTCACATTATTAGACATTGTTTGTTTTTGTTTTTGTGCTTTGTTTCAGGGATAATGTTACTGATCATAACATTGCAATACACTATTTGATATGTTTAATAGACTAGATAGACTAGAGATTGGATTTGATAAGAAACATTTGTATTTACCCAATCAAGGATACTCTTGATTGATATTTGTTTGCAAATAAATTAATGATATTCGCCCTTCCCAATTATCTATGTGCCTGACTAAACTTTGGTTTGCATTTGTCAATTCTCACTACCAGACAGCAAAAATATTTGTGTCTGCTATCCCCTTGTACCCTAAAAGGAAATTGGATGAAAGAACAAGAAAACAACTGAGCCAAAGGTTGGAAGAGTCCAAAAGGAACATGCAAGAACCACATAAATCAGCAATTTGCAAGTCAAAACCTTTCCTGATCACCAGATCAAATAACAGTAAAATTTTGAAAAGAGTTCTTGACCCAGTAGTTTAAAGAGTCCAAAGGCAACTCTAATTGTAATGTTAGAATCAGTTGTGTTTTTGTTTTGGTTTTGCGGGTGGCGGTTAAAACCCCTCCCCATCAGGGAATTAGAATCACCAAAACTTAAATAAATTATATTTTCTTTTCCATATGTATTATAAAATTGTAGTGCATATATATCTGCAATCTGTAAACCCAACATGAAAGTTCAACAAAAATGATGTAAGACATGCTATTTTACAGCAATGTAATGTATAATAAATGTACCAGAACCAATTAGTGTAATGTACATTCTACATTATATTGAACATTATGAAATATAATATAAAATAAAAATTTTAATGTTTCACAAGATACATATATTTGTTGTTTAGATATGTGGTGTCTGTTAAGATAAGTAATCTTTGTCATAATGCTGGGCTAAAAACAAATGTAATGTTTTGTGTTTTGTAGCAGAGCCACGATTATATGCTCCAAGTATTAAAGTGCGTTTCCCAGTTGAGACATACACCCTTGCAAAGCAATCAGTGACATTGGAGTGCTTTGCTTTTGGAAAGTAAGTTCTTTTGAAAAAATAAACCATGCTAGTGGAAGTATTTAGGATATTACTATGCTTTTATTATCATGTCATCAATAAAATGTACATACCATGCAATAAAATCCATTGTACATGTGTTGGTATCTGAAAAAACAGGCAGTCCCTAGAGTCCACGCCACAAGGTGGCTACACTTTATGATTGGTGAGAGTAAGGTATACTATACACTAACCCCTGACACAAGAATATCTATGTACTATAATATACATTATATACACTCGGTTTACCCAACCACATAATATACAAAATATATTGCACATTTCATGTTAGAAAAATAATATTGTATTAATTTCATATACCAGGCAGCTCCTAAAATTGTAGGTCCTAATTGTATACATTAAATAATATAAAAGTCATTCTTGGACAAGTATAATATTTATACTGCATTTAGGTTATTCTTTCATTTTCATTACATTGCTTCTATAGTGTCTATAGGCTGCACAGTATTTGAGGCCATTAGTTTAGGAAGCAGAGACCGTTACTTTAGAAAGTAGGGCTCGTCATAATTGTTTTAATTAGTCTCTTGCTGATGTATTGGGGATGTTCATCAGTTTCTATGAAGGGTGAAGCATGGGTGATCCAGGGTGGCTGTGTGCCTTAAGTGAAAGATGCTTGGCAGTCTGTATTCCAGGTGAACAGTCTACATGTGTAGAATGGGGACAGGTAGGGTCATATCTGCTTAGCTTGTCAGCAGTATTCAATGTGCATTATTTTTTATTAGGTAACATTGTCTAAGGCAAACCTTTGATACCTTTCAACCCTCTAGAGGCAGTTTTGGAGGGAGTTGTGGACAGTAATTATTATGTATGTAAAGGCATGAAAATACAAAGGTAACACAAAAATTGCATAGAATATGGGCAGCACGGTGACCTTTGCAGCGCTAGGTCCCAAGTTTGAATCTCGGCCAGGGCACTATCTGCATGGAGTTTGCAGGTTCTCCCCGTGTTTTCGGGGTTTCCTCCGGGCGCTCTGTTTTTCTTCCCACATCCCAAAAACATGCATTTAGGTTAAAACAAAATTGCCCTTAGTCTATATGAAAGACATATGACTGAGTTAGGAACATTAGATTGTGAGTCCCTTTGAGGGACAATTAGTGACAGGACTAATATGATGGCGATATATAAATACTGTGTAATATTAATAATATGATAGGGTGAAAACTTCTGGATTTCATTGCTGCCTGTGTGTCATCTTTGGAGATTCAAACTCACAGCTGTGACCATTGTCTCTCGTATATAAAAATATAGTAATGCTAACATTTTTTAGCTGTCACAGGAACAGAAGGAAAAGACAATGTTTTATTGTTAAAATTGTTCTGGACTTTTAAGAGAGCTAATTTTATTCCTTCATGTTTATATTCCTTTGTAGGAATTGAAGAAAATTTTCTCCCACAGAAAGGAAATAAAAAACTTTAGAGGGACTTTACTTCTCCTTACCATAAAAATTGTTCTGGTGGTACATTTACTTTAGATAATTCAGTTAACTGGTGGAAACCCCTTAAGTGAGCTTTTCTTAACAATTAGCATAACGTACATGTAATATAATTTTGGTTAGGTTTAATAATTATCTGATAAATGCCATTACTTTTTATGTAACTGTTCCTATATTTGTGTCTACTTTTCCATTTCCCTCTAGTCCTGTGCCTCGTATCAGGTGGAGAAAAGTTGATACCTCACAGTCGCCCCAGTGGTTTGCATCAGACCCCGTTTTGCATATTCCAAGTGTCAGTTTTGATGATGATGGGACCTATGAATGTGAAGCTGAAAACTCAAAGGGTAGAGACATTTACCAAGGACGTGTGATAGTACAAGGTGAGGCGCCATTCTGTATAGATGGTATCCTTTAACAAATCCTCAAAGAATATAAAAACAAAAGGAAGAAAAAAAAATCACCCTCTAAAATTTTTTAAACCAAATCGTGATGTCACAACATCTTGGCAACATTGGCACTATCCTTTTTATTAATATTATAATTATTAATAATAATAAATATTTGAACATACAGGTTTAAAAAGCAGTTGTTCAAACATCAGGTAACAAAGATTTGAATGCAATTTTTCCGGTTTTCTGCTTTCAGAAAATATATAATTAGTAGGGTGTTAGATAGAGGGTAATTTCAGGCCTTAAATGTAAGTTTAAACCTGTAAGATACAAAAAAAAAAAATGTTCTGGTATGGAAACAGCTAATATTCCTGCAAAGCTGACTCTAGAAATATTGTTTTTTACTATGTCAAAAATGCTTGTGGTCTTCTGCAGATGCCACTCCATTTCCCAAATTTTAAATTACAACTGACGTGCCAAATGCTTAACCATTCTGTAATCTGTATTATCATTAAACTTTTTTTTCAAATAGCCTCTTGGACAGAGAAGTAAGGCAAATAGCCTTACTTGGAGAGTAATTTTCATCAGAAATAAGGCAGTTCTCCTCCCAGTTCTCCCTTTGACTATCCAGCCCTGCTTTTGTAGTTAGTAGAAGTTTAGTAGAAGTTATTGGCACTATCTATTTCCTGTGCAGCTCAACCTGAATGGCTTCAGATTATTTCTGACACCGAGGCAAAAATTGGGTCTGATCTACTCTGGAACTGTGCTGCTTCTGGAAAGCCACGTCCCACAATTCGTTGGTTGCGTAATGGTAAACCACTGGCTTCCCAGGTGAGAGGGTTTATTTACCCACATTCTTATATTATTAATATTAATATTTGGTATAATATGTGTACTCCTTTCATTCTGTTTTTTGTTAAGTCTTAAATCAAGTTGTAGATCTGTAGACCACTCAGTTTGAGTAAATATAAATCTTGATCTTGAACCCTACTTTAAATGCTTGGTTTGTATATTCAGGTTTAAATCAATTTAGCTAATGGATCTTTGGCTAGAGGAGGAGCAAACTGTGTTCAAACTACTACTGCTAAAACTACAACCAAATATTGCCTGTCTGTGTATAGCTGCAGAGATGTATAACCTGCATTATTATCATTTTCATGAATTATTGGCTGAATCCAACTGGGCTAGAGGGTAATATTTAGACACAATGCCAACTGTTTGTGCTCCGAGAGGTAGTAAAAGCTAAAGCTAATGTGGGGCAAGAGTAAAGCACAACTTAAAAACAGTAGTAATATGACCATGAGATGATCAAATAATAAACAGAAGAAAAACTAAAAAAGACTGCAGACCATGAACTGGTCAAGAACAGAGGAAATATTAATGAATTAGGAAAAAAAGAGAGAAAAGACAGTAAGCTCTGAATATGGACAGGAATAGGCAGAGAAAAAAAAGAGATCCAAAACAATGTATTGTGAATGGTAATGGTGGGGGGATTGCTGTCACAGGTCCTGGAGAGATAGTGGCAAGGTTTCAGGTGGGAGCCTTTATCCATGTACTGATGTTCACATTGACACTGCAGAAAGTAGGTGATACATTTATCATTATATGTAATACATTTTAATATACTAAAATATACTTTTTATAAGTAAAATACATATAAAAACATTTTTCCTCACTTTTGCTACTTGGCACACTATGTACTGCATTTACAACACTGGAAAAAAACCCTTCCAACTGATCTAATTCTTTTCTTTTGTGGGCCAGGTTTTACTTCTGTTAGAGGCTGTTGGAGAAAATCTATATCTTTCTATATCTAGAAATCTCTCTAACACAGCACTTAACAGCTGTAAAACCGGACGGGGATTTTTAACCTTTCCACATTCTTTCCAAAACTATAAAGGAGTTTTGTTTAAAATATATTTTAACACTAGCTTATTTCTCCAAACACATTCTTTAGCCTAATTTAAATGTAAAATGTGCAGCTACAATCAATTTCTACAAATGGGCAATAGGAAAAACTTTTTTTTGCATGAACTTCTAATAATTCTTCCTTAATCAAATGATATTCATTTATTATAGAACCTGTGTTATGTCAACCTATGTTATTTGTCATACATTTATAATGTCCTTAAACAGCTGCTGATTCTTTGTTTGTAATTGTTAAAAATCTGTAACAGGCACGAACAGAGGTTATCAATGGACAGTTAAAAATCACCAATCTGCATCTACAAGATTCAGGCATGTACCAATGTGTTGCAGGGAATAAGCATGGCACCATTTATACAAGCGCAGAACTAACAGTGCAAGGTAAGGGATGTGAACCACCAAATACTAAGCTTATAGCAGATATTTGTTTAACCTTCAAATACTACAAAGACTTAAATGATTTCAGTAGTAAATTCAAATCCACTCATTGTTACATTTTAAATGTCTAATCAATGCAATATGTATATAATATGGGTGATAAGTATTACATAATCATTCACATACCAAATTACCATTAAAGTCACATTGATCCTGCATACCTTTGCCAAAACATACTAAGAAGTTGCCATCCATTCCGCTAGCCCCATTAAAAGCTAAACTGAACTAGATTATGATCAACGATAAACTTACGTGCACACACCTCACATCTTTGAACCTACCTGGGACCCGTGGTCCGCTTACTGTTCCTCAATCCCATTTCCTTCCTTATGTATATCCCCCAACCTCCACCACCCCTCCTTACTTACCCCATACCCATTTCCCCTTTCCTATCTCTGTGTATTAAACAGGTTATTTGTTGACAAGAGATCTCTTCAATGTACCTGTTGTAAAATTTTGCAATAGTAACTAATAGGATCCTCTCTGTATTGATGTAAAAAAAATGCTATTGCTTTTCCCATGAATGTTTATGTCTTACAGCTCTTTTGTTTACCTTGTTACCTCAATTCTTTTTTGTTTTTCACTGAATTAAAATGTATTGAAATCAAGTCACATTGACACTGGCTATAAATGCTGCACAATTTTTTAAGAGAGATACAAGATTTGGTGATCATATAGATTGCTCATTCACCTAAAGACCAAGGTAGGTCTGGATACCTTAAAAGCAGCATGTGAAATAGTTATTATCCATAATAAATATTCTGTATGCCCAGGACAGGGAACTAGACAACCAATTAAATTATGTTACCAATACTTGTTATTAGATGTTTAGAATAAGATTAGCTTTATCTCATATTTTGATTACTTCACATATATATTTGTTAAAAAAACTTTTTACTTTTTTTAATATTCTTCCATTATTTTTGTCTTTTCTAACAATATGAATCATTTTGTATCTTTGATGCAGCTCTGGCCCCCGATTTTCGTTTGTCACCAGTAAAACCATTGATCCCAGCAGCTCGAGGTGGTGAAATTACCATACAGTGCAATCCTCGTGCTGCTCCAACTCCAGTTATCCTTTGGAGTAAGGGAACTGAACTTCTGTACAACAATAGCAGGTAATAAACAAAGCCTGTACTAAAAGAATAAAGAAACTGCCTTTGCTTATATTTCTTTTTAAAAATACCAGTTTCCATGTTGCCTTGTTGACCCATTGGTCTCAGTACTGCCTGGGGCACTGACCTCTGTGTATAGATCAGGAGTTTTCACTTCATTCTGTCTTTCTAATCTGTATGCTTGTTGCAGAACAGTAACGCTGAAGAATCCCCTCATCTTTCTACAGGTTTTATTTAAATGAAATCTAAATCAAAGGACAAAAGTGCAACAGTAAAATTCTGCAGTTTTAAAGTCTTCAGAAGTGGTGGCTGGCCTCGCACAGGAAGTGTGTTACTAGCAGGATACATATATTTGTTGGTTATATATATATGATTTAAAGTAATTTCCATGGCAGAAAAAAAAAAAAAACATCTCAAATATGTCAGACTCCTTTTTTTACATTTTTGAAGCTGCCACATTTTGGTAAATTGAATTAAAGCAAAAAATTAAAAAATAATAAAGGAAAAAAAGGAAATGAAAAGAAAGAAGAAGAAAACAACAAAACTTTTTCCCAAGTCTTTGGTTAATAAGGATAATACTGAGATTCCCAACAGTTTTGTAGAACAAGTCTATAATGATATTTTGTGTATTGATATTTTTTTTTTACTATGTATATTTTTACCCCATGTTTAATTAAAAATGTTTTATAGTTAAGAATGCTTACAATTACAAACATTTAGTTTCTTTATGATCAAATAAACCCATTGGTGAAATGGCAGTTTTAGCTTTCTTGCGGTATAACATTCTATATTACAAAAATAGCCTATGCTAATATTAATATTCTTCCAAAACAATACTGGGAAGTGCTAAATGGTTATAAATGTAAGGCTGATAATAATTTATAATAATATTAATAATTCCTATACCTGGAATCTGTATGTCACTAATATAACGTTCATGTTTCATATAGCTTCCCAAGAAAGTAATTGTGGTCAAGTAAGTCAGGTTTTTAGTATTTGAATTGCAGAAAATCCCTAAATTAACAGATTAAATTAGGGATATATTTTTGTTTTTGTTTGATTGAACAGCACTAAGTCACCTATGTCACTAGATATCATGAAAATGTTAAAGTGTATCTTCTTTTTGTCAACTAGGGTGACCGTAACAGCCAATGGGACACTAATATTAAAAAACATTTCCCGTACTGACGAAGGAAACTACACATGTTTTGCTGAAAATATCATGGGAAAGTCAAATAGCACCGGAATCCTCAGTGTAAGAGGTAAGACTTTAGGGGTGTGTATCAAGTGGTTTACAATGTATTTAAACTCAGAGATGCACAAAGACTTTAAAATAAAAAATAAAACAATTTAAACTAGTAACCATTTTTAGATTTTTTTAATATACACTGACTGGCCACTTTATCAGGTAACAACCCAGTAGTACAGAGTTGGATCCGGATTAAACTGTTGTGATTCTTCATGGTTTAAATGCAACAAGGATCATGCTATCATGTCAATATGGACCAAATTTAATTTCTTCCATATTGACATGATATCATCACGTTATTGCTGTAGACTTGTCGTCTGCGCATCCGTGATACAAATTTTCCATTTCTGCATCCCAGAGGTGCTTGAATGGATTGAGATCTGGAGACTGTGGAGGTATGTTGAGTTAGGTCATCATAATTTAGACAGCATTTGGAGCTTATTTGAACTTTTCTTTACCTGTTATCCTGCTGGAAGCATGTATCAGTAAAAAAAAAAAGGATGAACATTGTCAAAAACAATAAATAGGTAGGCTGTGGCATTTACAAAGCCTTAATAGTGTTAATGCATTTCTGCACTAACACTGTTGCAAGAAGTAGCCTTTTTTGCTAATGACAAGCACACTTTAGGCTCAGTTAGATATAATTGCTTTGTTCTGGTGCATTAACAAATTAATATTAGGGTCTCGTTCCCACCACAGCTGTGGTCCACATTGTAAAATAAAATAGTGCATTTGTGTGTATTCTGTTAGGACAGCTAATATCACACGCAAATGTAGTGTTTCAAGCATGTGTTTTGTGTTGTTTTGTGTTAGCAAGGTAAAATTGAGGTGCAAATGGCAATCCAGCATACGAACACAGGTGCTGTGCTTCACCACGATGCACTAGTTGGAATAAGCCATAATACATATTATGTTAAACATTACATTTATTTTGAAGAGAATGAATGCCAGTCAGGGTATATTCCACTAAAAATAAATGGTATGTTATCATAACAGTGTGTAATGTTTGTCATGCTTGGGAAAATGGAGCCTCTAGGGGGCGCAACGGCTTGCACAAAAGTGAAATGTAATTATTTTTAGTAATATGCATTGACATACACTTTATTAAAGTACTTGTATGATGAACCACAAAAATTACCTTTCAGAAGCGACACGGATCACTTTAGCTCCTTCTGGATCTGATATTAATCAAGGAGACAGTGTTGTATTGCAGTGCCATGCATCCCATGATCCAACTATGGACCTTACATTCACGTGGGAGCTTGATGGGTTACCAGTCAACTTTGAGGAAGAGTATGAACACTACCAAAGAGCCTCAGCGGTAAAACCTAATATTGCAAACATTGTTATGAGTTTAGATATTGTAGCTTGTTTGTTATCAGGGCAAATTTATAAGTACCTTTAGTAACCAAAATGTTTTTCCTGAAATAATCAGGTAAAACGTGATTGATATAAAAAATATCATATAAATATAAAATTAAATATCCTAAAAATAAAATAATGACTTCAAAAATTTAACCCCAGGTCACAACAATTGCATTGGATGATCTGGATGACATTTGTGTTTATTGAACATGCATATTACTATATAAGTAAAACACAATATTACTTGAATTTTGAAACAAAAATGTAAAAAAAGGTGATGTGCTAGATGTGTCCTAAGCAGTCCAACTTCATTTTATTTAAATGTATTGTTACGTTACGGAAACCATTTTTTTCTGTGCTTTGCAATGTAGTACCATGGAGAGAATAAAGCTCTGCTAAAGTAACTGTTACTTAAAGTTGCATTAATGTAATGTAATATTTTTTACAAAAGACTTTGTAGGGTATATTTTCTGTTAACTATCTGCGGATATGAAAATTACCTACATGTTTTAGAGTATCTGAAAAACATTTTAATCATTTTCAGTATTTTTTTTAGAATAAAGCCCCTTAACAAGCCCTTAACCTTACCCTAACCTAGAGGTGGCAATTCTAGTGACAACATACAATGGCTGTCATTTCTGTGCCAGTACAGAAAGCCCCAGTTTCAAATATTGACTTTAGGTAGCCATTTTTGTAATATTTTTAGAATGTTAGCAAGCAGTTACAACAAAAGTTTTACAACAAGCCTTCACTGACTTGATGTGCTCTGTAGTTTTCTGTAATGTTTTTCAATTTTTAAAATCTAACAGTTTGTTGTCTCTAAAGGATGAATCTGTTGGAGATCTTCACATAATCAATGCTAAATTAAGGCATGCTGGAAAATACACATGTACAGCACAGACCGTAGTGGACCGCACATCTGCTTCAGCTTCTCTGCTTGTGCGAGGTAACAACATAATGTATATTAAAGCATGATGACCTTAGTGATGGCTTCAAAGAATTTGCATTTGCTCACATAAGTTATTAGTGTCGGTTAAGATGTATAACCTTGATATTTTATTATCTATTTTAAAATAAAAATAGAAGCCTCTTAAAACAATTCTCAGTGAGTGTTTCTGTTGTACGAAAACAAATAGACCTTTTAAATATCTTTAACCCCCTGGGCAGTTACCCTGAGCCTGGTAACGCTTTTTGCATGGAAGTATGGAATGATTTGGAACACTCGGTGTTCGTGTACCCGTCCCTCTTCAATTCCTGATGATGTCAGTGCATGCGCCCGTCGATGGGGGTCGAAGCGGTAAATTCAAATATTTTGTATTGGATTCAATACAAACTCCTGTATCCAATCCAATACAAAAAAAATACAAAATATATTTATGTGGTTTTGTCTATAGGTATGTGACGTTGGACTCTTTTTTAAAATTTACCACACTAGGGAGGTGTTTTAGAAAAATATAGTACTATACAGTATACAGAATTATTGCATTTTCAGTATTTTTGATTCATTTATGCATTCTTGTTTAGGCTGATTTTTGTGTTTTTTTATTTAGTTTTATTAATAAATAGTTTTTTTACATGATTTTGTGTTTCTTTATTACATTCGGGATATCTACTAGACCCTTGTTTGGACAGGTCAACAATTTAAAAAGAAAATTCATGAAAAACAGTGTACCGCTTTTGGTACAGAAATCCAGATATCAGTGAAATGCCCAGGAGGTTAATGGACTCTATTTATAAAACAGGTAATTCCCTCAACCACTCCCTGGTGGGAACCAATTAATGCCATTGAAACATGTGGACCTGGAAGATTCCTTGGGGGGGAATGTTTGAGGGAATGTCAGATTCCCTGTTTTATATATAGAGCCCAATGTGTTGAGTGAGGTTTTTGAGGTACTACCTCTGCAACTGTTTTTTTATAAACAGATATTAGAAGGATTTAGTTAAAAAAACGTTACGCTTTGCAACAGTAAATGTAAAAGACTCCATTTAATTTCATGCAGGCCCCCCTGGACCACCAGGTGGTGTGGTTGTCAGGGATGTGAAGGAAACAAGTGTTCAGCTGAGCTGGAGCCGAGGGTTTGATAATCATAATCCTATTAGTCGCTACAAGGTACAGGTAATGGAGCCTGAGACAGAAATTTGGAAAACAGCAAAAACAGGTCAGTTCTATTTAATTTGTTAATATAAATGTGAATTGGAGGAGCTTTTAGGTGCACACTCATTTATTCCCATTTTCAAAGCTGTCAACCCAGGACGTAATCTACCAGGGTGGTCAAGTAGCATATACTGCATGCCTTGTACAAAATGGGTGTGGCTAATTTAAATAAGAAAATAACTAATTTGATTTAGGGCCAATTTTACATTATACTGAAGATGGTGAGAGACTTCACACATTCTGTAAGAGACTGTCAAAGATGTCCAGGAACTGTGCACATCTTCTATATAAATAGTAAAACAGAAAATTGAATACTTACCTACAGTAATTTTCCTTTTCTGACATGCTCCATGTCAGCCTACAACTGGGTTAATACCCTTGCTCCTCCTACTCCCAGGATTGTAACTCAATAAATTAGAGGTAACCCTAACACCTGTGTTCCCTAATTAGTCGTCCTCTTTAATTAGGGTGGGATCCTATGCTGGCACTGAGCATGTCAGGAAAGTAAAATTACCGTAGGTAAATATTCAGTTTTCCATTTTCCTGACAGCTCCATGTCAGCTTACAAATGGGAAATAACTAAATCATGCCAGGGTGGGTTGCTCAAAAATATTTCATGCAGTGAGACAGTAGACAGTATTTTCTGCCCAAACTCAAGGTGTGGATAGATGACCAGGTTGCTGCCTTACAAATGGTATCCAAGGACACTTGCCCTGCTGCTTCCAAGGATGTTGAGATACTGCAAGTCGAATGAACTGTAAACCCCCTAGGAATCTGTACACCTTTAGCCCTGTATGCCATAAAGATGGTTTTAACAATCCATAAGGCGATAAGTCTGCTAGATGTTTTTCTTTGTTCATGCCAGAAGGAACAGTAAAGAGGTGCTTTCCAAATATGTCTGCAGGGAACTGCCCACGTCAAGGTCACTTGTTGTAGGACTATTTGTTTGTGCTGTAAGAGAAGGAGTTTGTCTTACAGTAGAATATCGTCTAAGTAGTGGTATATTCGTATGTCCATCTGACACATCAAGGCTCTTACTTCCAAATGACTTCGGAGAAGATCCCTGGGAAAGGTTGTCAAGCTGAATGGGAGACACATAAATTGAAAGTGTATGGGCCTTTTGCAAAACGAAGAAACCTTTGGAAGTTTTTCTGTATTGGATCATGAAAATAAGCATTATTAGATCTATAGAGATCAGCCAATCTGCTGGTTGAATTGCTTGTATAATCATCTGCAGCAACTCCATCTTAAAGTGTTCCTTCTTGATTGATTTGTTGATGGCCCTTAGGTCTGTGACTGCTTGCTATTCACCCGACTTGTATTAGGAACAGAAGCAAAAACAGGTGCATAAATGTTGTTGGTGGTATAATCACCCCTTGAGCCAGCTGAGTAATGACATAGATCCACATGGGGTGCTTATTTATATTGCCAGAGGGGACTTTGGTTGTCACAAATTGTATGGTTGGCGTACCAGTGAATGACCATGAGTGGGCTTGGAAAATGGTTTCTAGGACCCATTTGTTGGAAATTATGTTCGTCCAAACTTCCTGAAACAAGGCTTTTGAGAACGCAGTCAGTGCTATGGCCTTACAAGCCTTATTTTATTAGCCAAGTTTATTGAGTTACAATCTTGGGGATAGGAGGAGCAAGGGGATTAACCCATTTGTAGGCTGATATGGAGCTGTCAGGAAAAAGACTTTGCAACTGGTTGGTGTAAAAAATGTTTTCTTCTAATTATAGAAGTTTATAGAAGATTCACCCAAGATCTACCCAAAGTTAAACAGTGGGTGTAAATTTTATACACACATTAACCTTATCATCAATATTACCCCCATTAACTGAGTCTTTTTAAATTGGAAAAAAGGATGCACCCACAGAAAACAAATAAATAACCAAAGTCATCAGTAGTGCAAGCATATACTTTAGTCAAGTATGTATAGAAATGCAAGGTAAAAAGTTTCAGGGGTAACTCTCTCTCTTTAGTGTCATGTGATGTCTTGTCTTTGTCAAATGTACTGTTTACTTTGTCCTGGAGCTTTTGCAAGTTTTCTGTATTTATTAAAATGACACAACAGCCATTTACTTTGTGTGGTGTATAACCTTATATTACTTATGTATTTTTGGGTCTAAGAGAAAACACCCATCTAAAGGTACAAGCACCCATGTTTGCTTTTAAAGTTTAAAATTAATAATTTACTAAGGTGTGAAAGATATTAATTATTTATCTCTTCAAACTGAACACACAAGCTACACGACATGTTTTCAGTAAAAGATTGCTGCTCACTTTTCTGTAAAATAGGAAAGCAATTGTTAGATTTCAGTTTTAAAAATCACAGCAAGCAAGGTCATTTGTCCAGCAACACCCCTTTTCATAACATTATATCAATAAATCAGCTCCCTAATATGAGGGGGTGCTGAGGGGGTGGTGATGCACTTGGTACAGCGTAGTTGCAGGTTTTCCAGACCGTTCAAATGAAAGTCCTTTGGTTGGGCCGCAAACCAGCTCTGGGCAGCATCTTTGACATCAGAAATGTCCTCAAAACGTTGCCCCTTCAGGTGTTTCTTCAAATTCGGGAACAGATAATAGTCCAAAGGGGCCAGGGCAGGTGAGTAGGGGGGATGGTGGACCAATTGGAAAGGGTGTTCAAGTCGGCAGCCACAACGTTGAAAGTGTGCACAGGTGCATTGTCCTGCAAAAAAAGGATCCCTTTGGCCAACTTTCTCCCGGCGTTTCGTCCTAATTGCCTCCTTCAGCTGGTCCAGGAGCATAATGGCCCTGAGGTAGGTAGTCCACCAACAGAATATCGTCTTTATCCCAGAAAACTATGCTGTGACTTTTTTAGCCGATTTCTGAGTTCGGAACTTCTTTGGCTGCGGGGACCCGCTGTGGCGCCATTCCTTTGACTGTTCCTTGGTTTAAGGATCATAGATGTGAAGCCAGGTTTTATCCTCGGTCACTAACCTAGCCAAAAAGTCCTGTGCAGCTTTAAAATGGGCCAAAACGGCTTTGGATGCTTCAACTTGTTCCTTCTTCTGATCACTGTTCAAACATTTGAGCATGCTCCCATGGGATTTCAAGTATCTGGCCTTTCTTTTTTGCGGATATTCGCTGGTCCTCAAAAATCAGCTCATGGACATCATCGCAGGTTGCCGGGTCAGTTAACGTTGGGGGGCCCCAACTGCAGGGCTCATCTTCAACAGTGAAATGAACTGAAAACTCCCCCAGTGTTTGTGACATGTCCTTTGCTGACTTCCCCTGGCGAAACAAAAACTTCATGACGGCCCGTAACTCCAACGACGTGAAACTTGCTAGTGCCTCTGCCATCACATATTCTCACTAAAAGAAAAAACAGTTTTAGGAATTGCAAGGACCTGATATTTGCACAATTACATACTAAGATATTAGGCTGCCATATGCCCCCACACTCATTTTTCTATTTCATCTGAAAGCCAGGAACTTCTCAGCACCGCCTCGTACATAAGGGACCATTTTTCATATTATTATTTCTGTTTCTCCGTATTTACTAATAATACTTTTGCCTAATCTTTCTGTTGTCACAGATCCACCCACTGTGGAGGGTAATGCAGAATCAGCTCTTGTGGTTGGCCTTACACCATGGACTGACTACCTTTTTCAGGTAGTTGCCAGCAACATTTTAGGAGTAGGGGAGCCAAGTGTCCCTTCTTCCTTAGTGAGAACAAAAGAGGCCGGTAAGATACTGATTTTGAAAGGCTTTGACCTATGCAATGCTACACTGTATGTAGTGAATGATTACCTTTAGAATAAAAGTGTGAAAATAGGTGTTTAGCAGCTGGAATTATTATATATCACAATCATTAGATATATATCACAATCCAACCAGTTTGATGACCTGGATAAATATTGATCACAGTTCTAAAATGAGTACAATTCAATAAATGACTAAAAGTATCCTTGATATCATTGTTGAATCAATACATTTACTTGATTATGCACTTTTGGCCTTTGGAGTTCTGCTAGACAAGATATTGGCACCCAAATGTCATGAAAAAACAATAATTCTTTAAATGTTGGTTTGATGTATGCCTTAAAACTAGTTACAGTAACTGCCTTAACACTATTTGGTGTTGCAGAACCACTATGGTTTTGAAGGACATTTTCAGTGAAATTTTTCTTTAGCAATGCAGATTTGGCTGTGAAATGCACTTCTAAAAAATACTTTCCTTGAAAGCCATAAAGATTATGTAACCCCCCCATGCAGTTTTAGGGTATTCCCAATACCAGCAATTTATAGGATGTGTGTTTTATCTTTGCCACCCTTGAAATTGCATGATAGGACCCCACAAAAGTGATTATTCAAATCAGTCTCTCATTGATATTGATACAATTTTGCATGCTCTCATCACTAAACATTTGCAACACTGGGTTGTGTTTGGTATTAGAAAGTACCCAGTCTACTACACATTTGGATTTTAGATAAATTATTCTAGGCTCTTGTAGATAAGTGTCATGCATAATATTTTCTACCTTTATTCCAGATTACCCTGTAAAGAACAAATTACTTTATTTATTTTTTAAACTTTAATTTACATGTCTCCAACTAAGCAGGGACTGGCATATGACTAGATGCAATTCCATTTTATGACTGTCAGTCACCACTGGTATTCAGAACACAATAGCATTTAGGAATGTTGTGTCATGCTAGGAAAGCACCTTTAGAGAAGGAGATCCTAGTCATCTGTTTCTAAGGCAAATATTTGGTTTCTACAGATCTCTTTTATTGAGTAAGAGTATGATGCAGTGCGAAGCAGAGTAAGGGAGTTAAGCATTTTATGATTATTCCAAGCCCAAACTATAGCAAACAGTACAAAAATCCACTTCTGCTAGTCTGAATATTTCTAAAAACTAACAATTGAAATGTTGCTTCAATGAGTCAATCTTTTTGTTGTGTTTACCATTGCAGGTAGCCTTTGATAAGTGTTAGGAATTGTATTAAATACACATTATCATTTTTGCAGCTCCTAATGTGGCACCATCAGGGCTGAATGGAGGAGGAGGTACACCTAATGAGCTTACTATTAACTGGACGGTGAGGTTTTGTTTGTGCTAAAATTCTGCATTCTTAAGTACATTTTAGTTTTGTAAAGTTTTGTAATTTGTAAAAATGGTATCTTTCCTTCAGGGTTTGGTCTATGCAAGGAATAAGTGTTGACCTATTTTACAGTCACATTTTAGCAGCATCATCTCACATCAATGTTATTGTACTTTCCACTTTCATAGTATGTTGACATACTAATGACCCGTGTTCATCAAGACTAATTGTTAGAAAATGAACACATAGGGCTCTTTTTTTAATGTTTTTGCAAAAGATTTGCACTGCTTACACCTATAATTTACACATTTCAAATTCATCCAGTTAAAACATTTTTTGTAAATACATTGTGTGGGACATTTTTTTTCATACCCTAGGCAAAAACAAGTTTTTAACTCTTGCAATGTGGGAAGTGCCCAACGACAAGTGTCAATTTTTTTTTTATCCTCAGCTTTAAGCTTTTAACAATAAATCAGTATTGTACTGTAAGATGATCTGGACTTGATAGTTGCACCATCCTAGTACAAGGTTGATCCCATGACTTCAGTGTGTAAAGGATGGTGTCTGAGGAGGACTTGCAGAGGATCAAGAGTTTACAAAAGGAGGACAAGGGAAAATGGGAAGTCATACAGTCCAGGGTCAGTTACGAGGTGATCCACAGATAATGCAGTGCAGGAAAGTCAAGTAATCTCACCACCAGCAGGTTAGACAGGCTAAATGCTACAACAGAAATCTTGTGCCTGGGAGCTGAGAAGGATCAATGGCATGACAATAATAAAGCCAGGAACTACTGTGCTCATTGGTTGCAGTACATACTCCTAAATCACCTTTAGCTGTAAACATTCTCAATTTTGGGAATGCTAAAACAGACACATCCACAGCTTAAGGGAATCTGGGGATGTCACAAGCTGCAGAGCAGAGAACAGAGAGATAATTGCTTGCTGTGGAAAGTGACGTTGTTAAAGGAAGCTCTTGACTGCTGGCAAGATATGCGTCACCTAACATGTACTTTATAATTACATTTCAAATGTCTTCTGCTTTAGTGTGTAAATAGAAATTAGGCTATGCACACGTTCAAAAAAGAGGAAGTAAATTACCTGGTTGTCCTTTAGGAAAAAAGAACAAATATATTAATAGAGTATTTTCCAGTAAAATATTTTGTACATTTCTAAAAAACACAATTCTGGTGTTTAACCCCTCTAGCGGTATTCCCGAGTGTGTTTCGAGGTAGATTTTACTTGCAAAAAGCGGTAATCCCGAGTCACACTCAGGGTCGCCAAAAACAAAAAAAATAAAAAAATACCTTGTTTCTTTGGCATCCCCCAATGTCGTGCTTGTCCATGCAGGTCCTCAGAACACGTCTTCTTCCTCCGGCGACTGCAGAGACATTCTCTGGGGTTTCCCGGTGACGTAGGTGCGGGAGGGAGGCACGACGGGAAATTTAAATCATTTTGTATTGGATTCAATACAAAATAACTGTATTGAATGCAATACAAACAAATCTTTATAAAATTTATAAATAATTATATTATACATGCTACTGGACTGTTATATTACAGGTTTTTGTATTTTTATGCACCCTTGTTTCACCAGATTTTTTTTTTATTTAACCTCCCTAGCGGTTCATTTCTTTCCGGTTTTATATGTCTAAAAGCGGTACATTGTTTTTCATGAAAAGTTATTTTACAGTATAATATATTAGTATGAATATAATAACATTTGACACACAAAATCATGTAAAAATAATAAAATTGAATAAATTAAAAAACCTATATATTTAAAAAAATACATATACTCATAATATTATATATACTGTAAAATAAATGTTCTTGAAAACAATGTACTGCTTTTACACATATAAATCCAAAGTATTGCATTCAATACAGTTATTTTGTATTGAATGCAATATAAAAGGATTTTGAATTTCCCGCCCCGCCCCGCCGGCAACGTACACACGCACCGACATCACCGGGAACTCCCCGGTGACTCATGGGATGCAGAAGCCGGTCGGAAGAAGAGAGAAGAAGACAGAGATCGCAGCGATGGACGACGCAGGACGCCGGCAGATCAGGTAAGGCTGTATTTACTATTAACTCCCATAGGATTACCTAATCCCCGTGTGTGACTCGGGGGTTACCGCTTTTAGCAACTTTTTTTTACCCTGAGTCACACTCGGGGTTACCTCTAGGGAGGTTAAAGTTTATTATTAAATTTATTAAATGTTGGACATATTTCAGTGAGTTATGCCTAAAAATTATATGCCTACAATGTAAAATAAATTTCCATGCAAAAAATGTATTGCTTTTTTCATGAAAATACGGACAGAATTAGAAAGCCAGGGGGGTTAATTAGGCACATTTAGAAAGCATTGCTAAAGAATAAATACATGAGGCCAGTTTAATACAGAGTTGAGAATCTTCACCTAAAATTAATTGTATTTATTTAGGCATGCAAAAAATCATTCCTGTTCACTTTGAATATACAGCCATGTTGCAGATGAAACAGGTTAACTGGAATCTACTCATCATATAATTGGATAATTGGAATCCACACAATTACTAAGATTCTTAAGTAAATCAGCCAGTTTAGGTTGACTGAAACTGATTAACTAAAGTAGAAACATGTTTGTACAGGACAAAAATCTGTACATATAACTACTATGCTAAAAAAGGTGGGAAAGTGATACAAGTAAGCTGTCCCATACCTTGCAAAAATTAGCACTGCTACAATACACAATGTGCCTAATATATTAAAGCTCTCCAAGACTGGAGAAGATTGACAATCATAGGAGAACTTTGGTGATCTGAAACCTTTCTTTTTTGCTAAAACCTGAAAAAGCATTTGATAGTAGTTGCAAATGTCTTCATTCCTGGACTAGATCCATTCCGTGTTTATTCGATTACCCAGGTTCCCTTGCGATAATCTATTTTCCCCAGTCTTGGAGAGCTTAAAAAATCAAGCCCAGTGTGGCTATCTTGCATCATCAGTGTCCCTCCCAAGCAATATTAAAATAATACAAAAATAATATAAAAAATACAAAATTACTGGCAGATGTGTTTTCAGATGTTTTGTCCAAGTTTTTTCTGCAAAACCATGCACAAGCTGGCATGGTTACGGACCAACATACTTAGGTGTCCCTAATTACTCTTAAACTACTGCCTCCTTGGAGAATTATGGGCATGTTACATTTTCCACCTTTGCTACATTTGTTTTTAATGTAAACAAGAGATTCTCACCACATAACTTTGGCAAGTCAAATAACTTTGTATGCCAAATTTCAAGCTGGCATATTATATAAAAAGCATTTCATATTGTGTTTCTTGATGTTACAGCCTCTTAGCAGACAATATCAGAATGGAGATGATTTTGGCTATATCATAGCATTTAAGAGAAAAACTGACGACATCTGGCAGACATTTAGAGTACCTGGTGTACAGTCCCATCAGTTTGTATACCGGAATGAGACAATTACAGCCTACACTCCCTTTGATGTCATGATCAAAGCTTTTAATCGAAAAGGTGAAGGTCCATACAGTCTGGAGACCACTATATATTCTGCAGAAGATGGTAAGATTTATTTTTAGATATAACTACTACATTTTCTCTTAAGATTAAAATTATCAGGTGAGTGCAAAGAATATAGATTGACAATCAATGGGAGGATAACTGGCTTTGAAGAGGAGTGAAAGAGGCAATCTACATTGGTTTAAAAAACCTTCTTTGAACAGGTGTGGGGCCATCTGGTTTCCACCTATATTGTCGTTTTAACATCTGTATCCTGGAGTATTTACAACAATATACACCTTCAGCCATGCAATTTGAAGTTATAGCACCAATGCAGACTTCCTGACACCAAGGGTGGTTAATTGATACAGTTTTCAGTTTTTGTTTTTAACTTCCTAGTTAGACTCTAGTAAAGAGACTTAATAACAGACACAAACCATAGATTGAGAAGAACACCAGCTTTGCCCCATGTACTGGAATTAAAAAAAAAAACTTTTTAAAGGTTTATCACTATAGCATTGCAAATCCCTGCTTTCTTTTTATCACTAAACCAGTTAAATCAAGGTAAAGTGGATTATTGTTAAAATCTGATTGTTTTTGTTATGAACCCAACTTAAACATAAAAATATTATTTACACTATGTTATATAAACTTTTACAACCATGATATTGGCAAGTGGTTTTAAATAGATTATTATTAATTAATAAAAATATATTATTAATAAAATTATTATTATTAATAATAATAATAATAATAATAATATTGATGATAATAAACTAATAATAATGTGTCATTTTGGCCTATGATTGGTGACTTTGCAGGGGTCTTTTAAGGTTTCTTTATCAAAGAAATAAAAAATGTTTTCATTATCTCAGACCCCATAACACCAGGGGACCTGTACCTTCTTCTGTCACCCACCATGCACTCCCTTGCAATCAGCAGCAGCTCTGCCCAGGAATCCTATCCACTGGTCACTTTTTTCTCTGAACCATGTGACTCCCTGAGACC
Organism: Pyxicephalus adspersus; assembly: GCF_032062135.1. Taxonomy (NCBI): domain Eukaryota; kingdom Metazoa; phylum Chordata; class Amphibia; order Anura; family Pyxicephalidae; genus Pyxicephalus; species Pyxicephalus adspersus. The sequence goes on from NC_092858.1 coordinate 116,366,750, forward strand.
TGCCCCTCACCCCAGAAGACTAGAGTATTCTGCAGATGTGCTCCATCTTTTAGGGGAGTGAAAACACCACTTGAGCTGCCTTTGCTCCAGCACTTCCTCTGGTAGTGGGTTTGATTACCTGCTCGTCACATGACTTCCTCCATACAAGGAAGTGAATGTCAACAGGACGTTGCTTGAACAAGAAGTTCTCCTAGGCTTTGCTTTCAGGTTCTTGTCTGCATTCCCTAATCCTAATTCTGACTTGTTGGTATACCAACCCTGGCTCTGTCTTACTACTTCTGATTGCCGCCTGCCCTGACCTTTGGCTCCCTCTGAGTATGCTTCTGCCTCACGCTCATGTACTATGTTTTGGTTCTACCCCATTAGCAGTTACCAGCCCCCTGTGTGTGTGGGGGTGCAATTTGGGCACCGCTTTCTAAAGTCCATCACCTATTGCGGGGTTTGCTAGTGAAGATGGAGGCTGGTGACTCTACACCCTGTACACGTCTCTGCAAAGTGGGCTTGTAACACAGAGGCTCTACCATCCAGCCCTGAAACACTGTGACAGTTTTTTCAGGCCAAGGACCCCATTGACGTGATGCTACCTGACTCCATGCAGTCTTTGCAAAGCGAGGTTGTGGAATTCCTTCATAGGTGTGATGAACCCCTGAATGAACTTCAGTCAGCCATTAATCTGATTTTACCTCTGCACCTGCTCCTGTGACTCCAGTTTCTGCTACAGTAACCCCAGTTATTGTTTCTGCTTTAGTCCCAGCCTCCATGCAACCCTGCTTCATGCTTTGAATTCATATTCCACCTTGCTATTCTGATAACGCCAAGCTCTGTCAAGGATTTAATAAACAATGCCAAATCCAGTTTGAATTACAGCCCTGGAACTTGCCCACGGAAAAAACCAAGATGGCATTTTTCATTTACTTGTTGACAGGGGAGGCCCTTGTTTAGGCTTAGCCCCTCTGGGAAAAAAGCGATCCCATTTTCAGTGAACCAGGCCAAGCCTCTTCTGCACCCTTCGAATTCCTTGGCTTACATCAGGCCTCCCTCACTTTGGCCAGTACACTGTGAAATTTCAAACCCTGGCTACAAAATTAATTGAAATAATGATGCTCTGGCATTCTGGAAGGCCACATAAAAGATGAACCTGCATGCTGTGACCTTTCTTTTGCGCTTGATGACTTGGTGTCCCTCTGATTCAGGTTAGCATTCACTTCCTGGAACGAGCACAGAAAACCAAGACAGTCTGGCACCCCATCAAGTTGGCTCCAAATTTTCAGAACTCTTCTCCTCTGGTGGTTGGGCCCATGTAGGTGAATTCAGCACGACTTGCTCAAGAGGAATAAGCTCAATGCAGGGATCAGAACCTCTGCATGTATTGCGCTGTGGAGGACCACTACAAGGAATACTTCCCAAACACCAGTGCCTAGGGAAATTGGGAGAGGATTCCCTAGGCAAACCTCCACTTTTATAGATAAAGTTTCCTCTTGTGCAACAACCACCATTTCTGATCCCAAGCCATTCAAGACTCTGGTGCAGCTAGGAACTTTATTATTCAACAACTGGTGTCTGAGTATAATATTTCTGTGGTTTCCTTATCAAAACCTTTATTGGTCCCCATGGTATATGGGACAATTTTGCCAGACAGTATCCAGCATGCCACCATTTTATTCACTTTGAAACTCAATGCTTTTCAATCTGAGACTATTTCTTTCCTGGTTATCCCAAGGTAATTCATCCAGTTTTGCTCGGGTTACCCTGTCTTCGAGAAAATGCCCCTGTCATTGAATTTGTAGCTCTAGAGATACCCACTCATAGAGTACTACATGTTTTCAGGAGTGTTGCCCCAGACTCCATCCTGTTTGTAAAGTTTGCTCCTCAGCCACATCCCTGGTATCTTGGTTACCAAAACAATACAGGGAATTTGTGGACATTTTCAGCAAAAAGCAGGCAGAGACTTTACCACCACATCGTCCATTTTTGGGTTACAATGTATCGGCTGAGGGTGGATGGACCCTGCCAATATTTTCATACATATATTCATGACCAAGAAGGGATGCAATTGTAAATTCTGGTCACCAAAGGCTCTCTAGGCCTTCCAGTTACTACAGATAGCCTTTGCTGCTGCCCCTGCTTTGATTCACCTGGTCACCTCACAGCCTTTCTTCCTAGAAGTGGATGCTTTGTTAGTTAGAAAAGATATGGTTCTTTCTCAGAAGAATGCTTCTGGCAAGCTCAGATTCTGTTTGTTTTCTAAATAATTTACTCCTGCAGAGAGGAACTATTCTATCAGACGCTGCAAATTACTTGCAGTCAAGGTTGGCCTAGAATAATGACGCCACTTGCTAGACAGAGCTGGTCACCCAGTGACTATTTACACCAATCACAAGAACCTGCTGTACCTAAAGACAGCGCAGCACATGAATCCTTGCAAAGCCCAATGTGCACTTTTTTTCTCCCCATTTGACTTCATACTCACTTATCGGCTGAGCTCCAAGAATGTCAATGCAAATGCCCTTTCTCGTTCCTTTGAGATGGAGGATCCCCAATCGGAACCAACCTTCATCATAGACCCTGTTTGAATTGTGCCTATTGCTCCAGTCCAGCTGGGTCAAATCCCTCCTGGGAAGTCCCTTGTTCAAAAGGGTCAGCACCATTTGGTCCTTCAGTGGGGGTATGCCTCCAAATTTGCTGGGCCTTATGGGCAATAGAAACCTTTCAAATGCTGATATCCAGCAGGTTTGGAAAAAGGCCCAAGAGACCTTGCAATGCTCTTTAGCGTGCTATAAAAGATGGTGTGACAAAAATGATGGTGTGAAAAAACCTTTTCCTGTGCTGTCCTAGATTAACCCTGTCACCTACAAGCTCCGACTGCCTCCTTCTTTGAAAATTTCTTCCATGTCTAACCTCAACCACTTCTCTAAGAAGCATGTACCTGTGTTCTGTTCCAGTTGCCTCCGAAAGAGAATACGAGACAGAGCAGATCCTAGACTCCAGAGTCATCCGGGGCTCTTTACAGTTGTCACGGAGTCACAGGGCAGGGTGGTGGACCCTCTGTGTCACCAGCCCACACGTGCACAATGTACAGTGTCTAAGCAAGGTTGCGGCCCCCGTGCACACAGAGGCTGTTGACTGCTGACAGACAAGAATAAAGCTTGATCAGACAAGCAGCAACTGGTGACACAGACAGGTACAAGTGAACCTGGGAACAAACCGAAAAGGAACCCCTTGTTCAGGCAACTTCCTGTTGCCAGTTACTTCCTTTTGTAGGGAAGGTCATGTGATGGAATTGAGGCCATATGACCTGCAGGCATCCTACCCTACCACATGGAGACAGGTGCTGGAGACAAGGGGTAGATGTGGTTCACATGTCCACTAGCAGGTGGAGCGTGTCTGCAGAATATTCTAGTCCATTGAGGTAAGGGAGCAACTGACAGAGAGTAACATGACCTGGCCCAGGAAGTGAGCAGAGGAGGAGATCCCTGAGCAGAGATGGTGCAGACAGCAGAGGAGTGCAAGTTGGGTAACACTGAAGATCCCGCAGGCATCTGTGACAACAGTATTTAGTACATTGGAAAGACTATGGTCCTGAGTAACGTACCTTGGTCCCCTTAAGGAAACTTCATGCTCTTCAAGATGTTTCACTCAAAATTTCCCAACTAACCCTGGAGGGATAGGTTGGGGGGGGTGGGCAGGTACTGTCACAAATCCCCACAGGACCAGGGTATCTGTGCCTACTTCTATGTCACCCACCTAGCACTAGAAACCCACCCTAGGAATCCTATTCACTGGTCACTTGTTCCCTTACCCCAGAGGACTAGAGTATTCTGCAGATGCGCACCATTCACTGGTGGTGGAGTAAATGCCACCTGAGCTTCCATTGCTTCAGCACTCATTCTGTTGGTGGATTCACCAAGTTACCTGCTGGTCACATGATTCGTTCTATAAAAGGAAGGGAATGGTAACAGGAAGTTGTCTGCATTCCCCGATCTTGATTCTGACTCCTTGGTATACCAACTCTGACTCCTTCTGACTATGCTTCTGTGTGGAGTTTGCAACCTGTGTACCACCTACTTAGGTCCATCACTCCTTGTGTGTTGCGCTGGTGAAGTCGGAGGCTGGTGTCTAAGATTCTGCATCCTGTATGCGCCTCTGCCAAGCAGGCTGGTGACACGAAGGGTCCACCATCCCGCCCTGAGACATTGACACTTAAAAGGTGTTTTCATCATTTGGACTGCTTTATAGATGGTATGGTTATTTGTGATTGCATTGCAATATATAGACATGTCTAATAATAAATCTAGCTATACCTCATATTAAAAGGTATCTATCAGACTATTTATTATGCTGAGATAAGATAAGGAAGATGAGAGTCCTTAGACAATGCATTATGTAAATATTCAATACAGTTATGCAGGTATGAAATGCAAATTATCTTTTATATTTTTTATCTGTACAAGATTGAATAATTGCAGTGAATAGTCATTCAGTTTATGGTATCAAGATTTTTATCTCATTTGGTAACTGAAAGACACCTTCAAAGCAGCAGATTTGTCTAAAGTTTAGTGGAAAAAAAAATAACAAATATGAGAGAACTATAAAGTATTAATTAAAATTTACTAATATGTAACTGCCCATGAACCCCAATTTTTGAAGGAGTAAAAGATGGATCTGTAGCGCTACAAAAAGCCCCATATTTTTTTTTTTTTGTCAACCATCTTTGCTACAAAAATAGGCTATTTTATATAGTTACCATTTATTTTTGCAACCGTTTAAAAAAATTATCACCTAGAGTAGGATAAAGCTTTGAATTACATGTCATAGCAGTTGAAAAAACAACATGCTTGTTAAATGAATATTACAAAATGTTCTCATCTCCTAGGTTCTTGTGTCCTAAAAACGCACAGCATTTTTGCTAAACGGAATCCCTCCTATTGTTTTCATCCCCACAACATAAAGACTCATTGTTTATGTAGTCCAAAAAGGAACTAAGTAGTTTAATTATCCCCTGTATAACACCGGATGCAGATGAGCTCTGGGTTTTTCAGCACTTTAAGGGACAATTTTATAAAGTTGTGTATCTGATATTCACCAAACATTTGCTAAGGTGAATATTCCAGTTGTTTTAAAAAAACTTTTTTTATTAAATATTTTTAAATTCTTTGCTTTTTAAATGTGCCCTTAAGTGTAACAGTTTTCAAAAAGTTTTATTATATTTGCTGAACAATGGCTGATTATGTTTGTAAAATAATAATTTTAGTTATTGTTCTTTAGAGCCAAACATCTCCCCTTCCAAAGTTAAGGCTACAGCAATATCATCAACAGATATTGAAGTGGAATGGAACTCTGTGTCACCAAATAATGGTGTTTTGCTGGGCTATGAGGTAAGAGGAAACAGTAGTGAGTAATGAATAGATTTTTATGTTAACCATGAAAAGCAGCTGGCAGTTTAAAAGAATTAACTTAGATGCAAATAAGTCTTGTCTACTGTAGCTTTGGAAAGCATGTCTGAAAAACAATACACAGGTACTTTAAATCAAACAATAAGGGCCATTTCAGACATTCAGGTGGCTGCAGTGTTGTACTGCAGCCTCAAAGATTCTCACAACCTTTAAATGGGAGCGCTTGGGAACCATTTTGTGCTTGCATTTGCTTGCGGCTGCAGTTGCAGTTGAATGGGTCCTGCAAGCAACAAGTTGGTTCTGGCTGGGTGGGTAATTTTCTTCCTCTGTAGGAAGACCTGAACATGTAAAAAAATGTGGTGTGGTGTGCCACTCCTGGGGGCTTTTTGGTTTGTATCTGGGAGCATCTAACAGCATGGCTTTCCACCACATATGTAAAATGCAAGGGATTCAAAATTAAAATTTGTAATAGTTAACAGCTAATATCATAATAAAGAAATGGCACAAAGAATCTAAAGGATCTTTTCTAAAAACATAACATTTTTGTTTACCAAAGTTAAAAAAGCTTTCAAGTGTCCATAAAACCAAATGTTATAATATCTACCCAATAGCACTTGCATGGGTTTAGTGGATTTCTACTCATTTTACATCCTATATATTATAAACATATGCCCACAGATTCGTTACTGGAAAGCTGGAGATAAAGAGGCAGCTGCGGATAGGGTGAGATCCCCCAGTCTGAATACTTCTGCAAAAGTGAGCGGACTGAAACCAAACACTCTGTACCATGTCACTATCCGTGCTTATAACAGAGCTGGTACTGGACCACCGAGTCCAAGTGCTAATGTAACTACCAGCAAATCACGTAAGTGTATTATAGAAAGACAATAAAAATTTTAAATTTTCAGAATGTTTTAATTTCACCACTTTTTGACCTCTTTTGTTCGTCAGCTCCTAAGAGACCTCCACGCAATATTTCCTGGACTCTTTCCCGCTCCAGCATTAATATCAAGTGGGATCAAGTTGTTGCAATGAAGAATGAGTCCCCTGTAACAGGATACAAAGTAAGAAAGTGCTACAAGTAAGACTTGCACTAATGTATAGAAGTTACAGTTCTTAAAACCTAGATGAATTGAAAACTATGAAGTCTGCTGTTCATAGAAAATGGTATTAAAGTGTTCCACAACATCTATTCATATCAGTATTTCTGTACAGCATATAATGGTTGCTGGGGTAATACTACACCACAGTTTACCTTTGCCAGCCCTTGCTGACACATTTAAAAAAAAGTAAAAAGGCATGTAGGGGAAGAAAACAAAATTACTTTTACTTTGGCTTCTTTGGTGGATTATCATTCTAAAATGATCCCAGAGAAAGCAAGATCTAAAAAGATCTGCATTCTCTCCTCAGATATTGTGAGAAGGAGGATAATAACACTTTCATGTGGGGGCATGGATAGTATAAAGAGTACATATGGTATTCTTTCTATTTTTTTTGGTACAGGTAAACTGCAGATTTTACTTTAAATGTGCAGGGTTCAAAATAGGTTCACACATTTAGCAATTTAACAGTCCTAATATGTAGCATTTTCCAAGTCTTTTTTTAACTATCACTATTTATCTGTGTACACTTACTTCTGTATCGTATTTATGGAAGTAGCTGTGGTTGTCAAACAGGTTGAATATCAAACATATCCGCCTTTGTTCATAGTGGATTGGGAGGGCTAGCAGAAAGAGCTTAATTATTTGAGGATAGCTGGTAAAGTGACTAAAATAAGTGACATGGGTTCTCTTCTAAACTGGGAACTCTCTTCTCCAATGGGAGAAAGAACTACCCGGATTTTCTTTTTTCAGTCATGTTGTGATCACCCAAAAGTTAGCTTTGATATCTTCTTTAGGTCTCTGTTGTCCATAGCTTTCAGGACAATATTATCCAATGTTGTGTAGTGTTATCTGCAATTGCACAGAATTTAAACATACTGCTTTATGGTAACACCTAACTTATACAAAAGGATGTGGCTATAGGTGAAGTAAATACAAGTGTACAATTAAACATATATTTTATTACATGCCTTCATTTTGTTTACTTTTTTGAAATATTTTATAAAGCATATTAAAGTAAATATTCTTTGTTAAACAAGTATCATTTTCCCAGATACTGTATAGGTTGGATTCACAATTAACTCCTACCCTGTATGCAACAAGTAAGACAAGAGCAGAGCTTCCACTTCCTGAAGGTGCCAGTCATGTGACAATTCAACTCTGTGCCACTGGAAAAGGTGGAGATGGGGAGCCAGCAGAAGTACATATTCCCAAAGATTCAGGTATTGGTGCTTTTACACATGCCAGTTGTAGTGAATTAAAATAAAATACACTACCTTATAACCAGTCAGAAACCAAAATATTTTTAAATATAAAAAGCAACAGCAGTTGCTATATTCACTATTACCTCGATGTGGTCCTTTGCCAGATAGATCTTTCTGAAATCTGTGATAAATGCTTCTGGTCGTCTTACTCTCTGCTTCCTGTTTTATTAATGTAATAGTCACTGCAAGCAGAAGCAACCACATAGACTTCCACATAGCAACTAATTCAATAAATAAAATAGCAAGGATGGGAAGTAGAGAGTACACTGATTTTGTATTGTACTGCATTCAGATAAGGGTACAAGTGGATTTTTGGAGAGCTGTATTTGGGAACATAACCACTTCCCACTATCCTTCCTTTAAATATTTTATGGATCTCATTTACCAGGTCTATTAGAAATAAAGTATACTACCATTTTACGGTCTATTTTTTTAAATCCAGTTGACTTAGTTAACATAACCTGTACAACTTGTACCTGTACAATTCTGGTAGCAAATTTCTTTTACCAATTGTAGGCAGGATGGATAAGGATGAAAAGTACTTACCTTAACTAGTGTAGAAGACATTCTGGACTTGGAAATAGAAATACATGCCTTATAAGAGTGATCATAGGAGCTCCACAGAGAAAGGGGGTGGGAGGGGGTTCTGCCTTCTGTATTATTACAAAGTTCGGAAATATTTTAGATGAATCACAAAAAAGCAATGTTCAGAGTAAAACATGGACAGCCTAAAGGGTTTCAGCTGATATCCCACCTAAAGATCCATCCTGAAGTGCCATAGTTACCTGGCAATTCTAAGATTTCCTTTAATTATATCCACATTTGCTGTGAATAATGTTCTGTTGTCTGTTTAACATTCTATGTAAAATGCAGCTTCCTTGTTTATTCTTTTTATTATACTTGTCTTGTTTTATTTTTCCCAGGCACCAGCATGATGGTAGAGAACTCTGCTCCTCCAATCCTGACACAGGCTCAGGTGATCAACTCTGCTGCTGTGTTACTGCTTTTAAAATGTTTTGCAGTCTGAAACATCTCATTTGTAAAAGCTTTGATGGAAATGTGGCAAGAGCCTCTCTCTCCTCCTTGAAGCTGAAACACAAATATCCTCAACAGCCAAAGGCAGCAATTTTATGTAGTTGAGGGTTAAAGATGGGGAATGACGCTTCTGAGATTTGAGTGCCGTCTAGAATAGCAAATCACAGCTTTAGTCCTTGGTAACCACCAAAAGTGCATGTTTTTCAGAGTTCTGTGTAGAAGCCTAACTTTCTTATTGACAAATTTAAACTGAGATAACAGATATCTCGCATTTGATACTTAAGGCCTGTATGAAACATGGGAAAACATGACCTGTTGGAGGCCAATAAGGACTTAAACTATCAAACAATGATCTAGAAGAAAAGCAGTTATTGCACCAGAAGTGTTTGATAACAATGAAAGTGCATTTACCTTTAGAATGTTGTGGGAAATGGGGAAGGGGTGGGGTTGGGGCTAGTAGAAGTCCCAAAAGCACTTTTTGATGAGACACATAGGGAGTTCATGTCTTATTAAGCCATGTATACATGATTTATAAACTGCAAGATTTTTCCTACAGTTGCTTCTGCTTCATTTTTGTTCTCTTCTTCTCAATTTAATATAGAAAAATGTTTTTCAAACTAGGTATGTTGGGAAACAATAGTACTTGTGTACAAGAAAAGCAAGCAAAATATATTTTCCTATAAATCCTGCGCATTTATTAATTTTACACAATCTGTTGGAAGTTGTGTGGGCAAAACACTCTCAAGCCAAAGACATAAATCCATAAATTTCGCTGAAATCACACTACTGAAAACAAGATGATTTTGTACAGTGAGTCACTACATTTTGGCTTTCTATACTAATAGTGTACTATTAAATTACTGTCCCAGATGAAAATGGAAATGACTAAATAAGGTGTTAAGCAACCCTGATACATGTCTAAACCCAACAACCAACTAAAAGTGAGTCTATCACAAACCTGAGCAATCTAGACTTGGCAAAAGCATATACAAATGGTTAAAACATCTTCCATAGACCTGTAGCCAATAGTGACCAATAGAAAGGTAAGAGAGGAAGCAGTGATGGGACCAAGCTCAATGTTCCCTGGACAAATTAAGATATACATTAACATAGAAATATGTTAGTGTATAGCTGTGTACAGAGATTTCCAACATATGCACCTTGACCTTTCAGTGTGTTGAACTCAAGTCCTACACCTAAAGAAGTTTCAAAGTAGGTTGCATTTGTGGGAACACTGTTACAATATTGCTTGGTGAAGCCTTTGGTATTAGGTAACCATGATGACCCTATGAATACTGCACCAGGTTATGAGCAACTGCTGGATCTCAATGAGCTTTGTGGCAGTAACACACACAGCTTGATCCAGGAATCATAAATTTAATATAAACCTAAAAATAAAAAATAAAGAGTTCTGAACTCCGATTGCTGGATTTAGTGTGTAATATGCTAGCCATTACATCATAGAACCCCTACTAGCAAGGAGAAAGCGAAGGCTTGAAATTGTTGCAACACTTGAATATAGATGGTTTTGCTAATAGTTTTACTGGCTTTCATATGGGTTTTCAGCACCCATTCATAGCAGCCTAGGTGCATCCACCTTTGCCTTTCAAGATCCAGGACACCAGATTTTGCTTTGTTTGGATGCAACAGGGGATCGTATGAGAACAAGAAGAACTTTGAAATGAAGAGGAGCCTGAACACTCAGTTACCTTGAGAGCATGCACCACAGCCATTCAAGCCAGTTAAGGATGATTGCTAAAAAAAAAAAGTCAGCTCCTTCGAGAAACACTTCAGGGACCTGTGAACCAAAAGCATCGAGAGAAACACAGCCCATTGTCAGTTCAACTGACCTCATGGCTTGCTGCCAAGGAAAACGAAGTTCCCCAGTTTGTGGTTTGTCAAGGATTTAACAGGTCCACCAGTGGGAGGAAGTGGAAGAACCACTAGCCCACTGTCAAGGGATTTCTAATGTAAAAACCATTTATTGTTGACTACTGTCCTTAAAAAGGCACACTTTTTTTAATTTAAACATCATAGAATATAGACTTGAATTTAAATATATTCAGCTGACATGATAATGCCCATCCTCAGAGGAATCTTTTTTTCAAAGAGAATAGGTTGAAAAAGTGGTGAGGTCGTACTAGTTTTAGTGTATTTGAGACTATAGCTCATACTGGGTTGGTTCAATCTCCCAGGGCTATCGGCCCCAAACAAAGTGCCCCCCAGTTGTTCTTGCTGGCAAACTGATGTAATGTTACCTAATTAAATGAAAGGAAAGAATGGCAATTGAGATCTGATCTGTTCAATCACTACAGAATGCATTTCCCTTCTGGAAGGGTTCATACCTTAATTGGGGCACACTACATCATAGTTATCATTGAGACCCTTGTGCCTATGACTTTAGGGTATCAAGTCACCATGAATGACATTGTCCTGCAGCCTTGTCAGATTCTTCCCAGAATGACTGGCAGAATATGTTTATTCTACAATGTTAGAACCATACCTTGACCCCCCAGATATACTAGGTCGGTGTGGGAAGGAGACTCTTCTATAAATTTACCTTCCACACAAGTCTTTCAGTGGAGATGAAAGGATCCCAATGGGGGAATATTGTCTGGAGAGGCCACTTCTTCCAACATGACCTGGATGACATAGATAGCCTGAAGGGTATACAACTGGAAAAAAGGTTGCATGCTAAGCAAAGAATTTCAGAATGTCTCATTGTGGAGGAACAGGGAAGAAGGTATCTAATTGATGGAAAGAAACAATTTTGTTTGCAGAACCACTTTAAGGAGGAGGCTTCATGTTAAAGGATTTGTTATTTGACTCATTAAACTGTTTCTGTATCTGACTGACATCAGTTTACTTGAAATGAATAGGAAGAACCATCCATAAAACATTATTCGTAAAGTACAGGGATAGTTACCCCCTGCGACAACTGGGTCTTCACATGCATAATTTACTTTATCAAGAGCAGGCCTCCTTATTTGGCTCTCTCTTGTATCATTAGGAGTCTTGGGAAATGAATCCTTACTTCTCACTGGTAATTCTGGCAACAGCATAATCCAGTTTGTCACTGCAGAGGTTCTGCCTCCCATAGGAAAATCCGCACCAGCCTTGCTTGGAGATGGAGTCTGCCACTCATGGCTTGAGTCTAAGGGCCCTTAGCTGGTAACTGCAAAAAAATAATTCTGACTCCATATCCGACCAGCAACCAGCCCACATTCTCAGATGTTTAATTACAGTAGATATCTCAGGTTTACCAAGTTTGCTATATCAAACTTCTGCTCAAACTTCAAGTGCTTCAGAGACTAAATTCTGTGCAATGGTAGGTTTACAATCTGCAACAGCTGTTAGGATGACCTGTTTAAGATCAAGGTTCATACTCCTCTGTAAAGCATCACAGAAAGACATGACATTGTGAAAGGGAGACCTATGGCTGGCAGGGATAGACTGAATGCATTCTGGGCTGAGGTTGTCAGAAACATGATAACTTGATGAGCTAGTAAAAAAATCTTCATTACACAAAAGGCTGGTATGGTGTGCCACCTACCTTCTCTGGCTAGGCTGGGCTTTGTTAAAGAATGGCTCCATGATGCACATGTTTGAACCGGCAACCTATAGACTGCATTGGAACCTGTGTGATAGGATGAATATTGATGAATGCAATTGCAAGGCAGGACATGATGGTTATTTTGTACTAGAACCTTCGTGGTTCTGGAAAAACATTCTTTGGACAGATGAAACGAAGATCAACTTTTACGAGAATGATGGCGAGAAAAAAGTATGGAGAAGCCGTGGAACAGCTCATGATTCAAAGCATACCACATCATCTGTAATACATGGTGGAGGCAGTGTGATAGCTTGGGTGTGCATGGCTGCCAGTGGCACTGGGACACTAGTGTTTATCCATGATGTGACACAGGACAGAAGCAGCCGAATGAATTCTGAGGTGTTCAGAGACATACTGTCTGCTCAAATCCAGCTAAATACAGTCACATTGATTGGGAGGCGTTTCATAATACAGATGGACAATGACCCAAAACTTACAGCCAAAGCAACCCAGGAGTTTATTAAAGCAAAGAAGTGGAATATTCTTGAATGGCCAAGTCAGTCACCTGATCTGATCTGATGTTGAAGACTACCGTATTTTCCGGCGTACAAGACGACTTTTTAACCCCGAAAAATCTATGACAAAGTCAGGGGTCGTCTTGTACGCCGGGTACCAGTACTTACCTGCAGCGTCCGGTGTCCCCGCGAGTCCCTTCTCTGGTCTGGCGTCCCTGCGAGTCCTCCTGTGCCACCTTCTGTCTTCCTGCTTTTCAGCTTACACGAGTCCTCCTGGGCAGGCTCGCGTTGCTTCACAGCAGGACTCGTGTAAGCTGAAAAGCAGGACGTGAGCCTGGATTGGCTCTCCAGTGGAGAGCCTGGATTGGCTCTTCACTGGAACACGCCCATTCATTAAAGGAACGTGCCCATTCATTACTTAGAACTAGTAGTGTACAGTTCTTTCTGCCTCTCAGTTCTCACACAATAGTGAGATCTGACAGGCAGAAGGAACAGTACAATACTGGGCATATAACACGACCCCCAAATGATTGGTTAGAGTGGGGGGTCGTCTTATACGCCCAGTCGCCTTATACACCGGAAAATACGGTAAACTTCGGACAGAAATGCCCACAAACAGCAACTGAAAGCCGCTGTAGTAAAGGCCTGGCCGAGCATTAAAAAGGAGGAAACCCAGCATCTGGTGATGTCCATGAGTTCAAGACTACAGGCTGTCATTGCCAGGAAAGGGTTTTCAACCAGGTATTAGAAATGAATTTTATTTTCAGCTTTTTGATATGTCCAATTACTTTTGAGCCACTGAAATGAAGTGATTGTGTTAAAAAAGGGTTTAATTCTTCATATCTTTATGCAATCTTTTTGTTCAACCCACTGAATTAAAGCTGAAAGTCTGCTGTTCAACTGCATCTGGGTTGTTTTATTTAAAATTAATTGTGGTAATGTACAGAACCAAAATTAGAAAAAAGTTGCCTGTGCAAATATTTATGGACCTAACTGTAAAAAGCTTTCATTGAGGTGTCTCACCAGAATAACCATTAGGCGGATTCCAGGGTTCACATTATGATCCAAACATAAAGAGAGATTACCATACCTTTGAGCCATAGATGGGGAGTGTGTGTAATTTGTTGCTTACATTTATCAAGCACTATACCATGGCCCGAGGAACCAGCAGCAGGGCTCCTCTCCAAGGTGACCTCTAGCAACCATACAGGGGGGACCTTATCTGGATGATAGATAGCCAGTGATTTACTCCAACCAGGTAGGTGGCTACACCAGTGTGGACACTACACAGTAAAAAAAGGAACACTAGGGTATGGACCGCTTTGAATTTATCCACTTAGGTCCTGAGAGTGTAAAGGGATAACCCCATCATGTGCTGACATGTAGCAATCAGGAAAGTATTTGTGCTAAAAAACAAAACAAACACCAAAAAAAAATCAGTTCCATTCATTGTTTTTACAATAGGACATGCAAATTACCAAAAGGGTAAACAAAAAAAAGGGGGTGGGAGAGCTACGACATTCAGCTACCTCAACTTCCCTGGGAAATCTCAACTTCAGGCTGCCGGACATCCACTTGCCTATCTAAACCTAGATGACAAAAGGAAAGCTTACTTCAAGCAGTTAATTGGGTATGGGAAATTTGGTTGTGTATGCCCTCTATAGAACCATTGTCTCAAGACAAGTTGGGACAATATGGTGCCAGCTACAGCAGCCTCAATACAGAGACTATTTCCATCACTAACGTCACTGTGGCGGTAAACACAGGATGTGGAGTGGTGGCTGACTTCTGTGGGAATGGGCTTTTTCACAAAAGAAGGGCCCAGTGGACCTTGACAGACCCCACATGACTCTTTTGCCTGATGTGTCACATACAACTCTCTAGATGTGGGGGTTACCTGATGCCTCTATTAGACAAAAGGAGGAAGGCTGGTTGCTGGTGCTTCCCATTCCATTTGATCGTACACAAATCTGGAACTACATATTTGCTATGCTCTCATTTAGACCGAACTGATCTCCACAAATTTCTAGTCTATGGCTCTTTCCCTCTGAATGATTGGCTGTCTCTCCCTTTATGGCATAATATGTGACACGACAGACTTCTTTTTATAATGTTCATGGCAATCTGCCTAAATGTCAGTCTTCCATTCTACCTTGGCTTGTGTCTGGGTATTCATTTTCCCTATGGGTTGTTGACTAATAGACTCTAGATTGGAGGAAGCCCACATTTCTGGGTATGGGCACAGTATGGGCACCTTCTGCTCTTGGGCACAGTCTGGCGGACTGCTGGGTTGCTCTGTTTACCCAACTGCTGCTGGTTGCGCTCTCTAGATTCCTTTTCAAATGAAACCTACAGAGACTTTTTTTTATGGGACTGTTCCAATTAACCTGTCTACTTATCTGTCCTTGATTGTTTTTTTCCCTGTGTAATGGTTGTTTATGATACAGATAAAGACAGGTTGTTATAATAAGGAATAGTTTGTACCACTGTAACACAGGACAAGGGCTGGGGGTCAAGAATTTTTTTTCCTTGTTCCACTTCCCCTCCCTTGGTTTTCTTACCACCACTTTACAGTTTTTTACCTTATTGTCCTCTCCTTCTCCCTTTTTTGCTCTACCATTTGTTTTTTCTCTTCTTCCTTCTCACCAACCTTTCATCTCCTCTCTCCTTTATAAAATTAAATATTTGAAAGAGAAGGCTAAACCCTTTGAAATTTAAATCGGGTGAAAGGACTGCTCTATTTTGGTTTGATTGGTGGGGGAGTGGGTTGAAGCGGCTCCTCGTCCTCTAACCTTTGCGTTATGAGTTTCCTGGTTTCCTCATGTGGGTACTTTAATCTTCAAGTTTTATTTTTGCATTTGTTATTTGGAGGCAACACAGGCCTCTTATTTATGACAGGGCTGGGTGGGGGTGAGGGGGGTTGTACTCCTGGCTAGCTGGAAAGCAACAAACAAAGCCTTCATTCTAAACTCAGATTAAGTTTTTGATGGACTCCAAAGGATATAGGACACAAGTTAAAAGTAAATAACAGTCAGTTATCTCAAAACTATACAATAAACAGAAACTCCTGAAAAAAAAAAAATTACATAATATAAACAAAACACAAGGCAGTTTTATTTCCCCCACTTTTGAGGGACAGACAGAAATCCATGGGATCAAAAATCTAAAATCAAAAGTGCCAGAAACTTTTTTTTTTATGAAGATTGGAGAACGTTGTTTTTTCATGGATTCTCCATTTTCATACAGTGTTGAATTCTATTTCTGGCAAAGTCCAAAAAAGAGGGAGCCATTCAGAAATTTGATGAGTATAAAGGGCAAAAAATGTCCAGCTGTTCAGTAAAACTGAAAGAACATGTTTCTTCTGGCAACGTAAAACAAGAAGTATGGTTTAAATGTATCCAATTTACCACTGATAAATTCTCTGAACAGGTTCATATATTAAAAGTATATCTGGTATTAAAATACAATGTGACTACTGCTCCTTGTTCTAACACATGACATGATTATTGTCACTGGAATGGATCGGTCCAAGATTATTGGGAACTTCAGAACAACAAACGTGTGTAGATTTTCATCAATCAGGCAGATTTACAGGAGCTCAGAAATTGCACCACCTCCTAAGAATAAGCACACAAGATGAAAAGTTAAAAAAAAAACAAAAACAACCAAAAAAAAAAAAAAAAAAAAAAAAAAAAAGTGTAGATTTTCATCAATCAGGCAGATTTACAGGAGCTCAGAAATTGCACCACCTCCTAAGAATAAGCACACAAGATGAAAAGTTAAAAAAAAAAAAAAAACAAAAAAAAAAAAAAAAAAGCAGAGCAAAACTGTCGTGACAAGAAGGATGAAGCAGCTAAGCAATATTGAAACTGCTAGTTAATTGGTGACAATATTGTAATGTAGTGGTTATAAATAAAAACCTAATTTGCTTTACTGCAGACGAGTTACAAGGATTCTTATTGTTCACCACTTAAAGTGAGTTCAAGATGCATTCTGTGCAAGCCATTGGAAAAGCAATGTTACTTCATGCCTTGAAATTGTTCCATAAGAGAAAAGTTGTGTCTATGGTTCACTCTTGTTTTTACCAGCAATAAAAGCATTTTATACTAGCAACATCTGAATAAATGTTTCAGAACCCAAACAGGAGGAATACACTTTCACCTAATATTTAGGCTGATAAAATCCAGCTTGCTGTAAACTGTCAAGAATTAGTAAGGTATAAAACCCGATATGAAAATGGACTTTGTAAAGCACTGTGTAATATGCCGACGCTAAATAAATACTGGTTAATAATAATAATAATAATATAGCGTTTAGTGTCATCAGTGTCCATTGTTGCCTACACATTTTAAAATTCTAGATCAATGGTCCAAACATCCTGACTGTAAAAAAAAAAAAAAAAATTAATAAAAAATGGATAGACAATGCTCATAAAAGACAAAAGCTGCTTTGCCTGTGATGGTCTATTTTGCTGTAGAAACACATGTTCAATATAACATTAAATCTCTTCAGTTAAACTGCCTGGCTCCTCTTTCTGCAATGTATTACAAGGTAACCTTGCAGAATGTTGTTAGATACCTTGCAAGGTATCTAACAAAGATTGGGCTACCCCGATTCAGTCATAGTTTCAGGTAGAACATCTACCATTCATCCATAGCTTTGTTTACATCTTTTTACAAACAATCGTTGCTGTTATACAGTAAACAATAATTTGAAAACCTATAAATTATACAATTTAACTTTTAGCTTTGCTGCCTCTTTCTAGGCATTGGCTTGGTGACCTGCCAGACTTCAAATCTGCTATCACGACAGGTGAAAGGGCAGAATGCAGTTAGAGCGGTGGCAAACTAAAAGTAAATCTTTTCAGTAAACAACCTTTTCAGGTAATACATAACACTATCTTGTGAATGGGGAGACATCATCTTTCTTTTCACGAACTATACAGTAATATTATGCCACAGTTTTCATAGCTGAACTAAATCATTATGACATAGAAGTTCTTCTTGATGAGATCAAGCATATGGTGTAAGAACAATCACAATGGTACCTGCCCTATACATTTGATGGGTATGTTTATGCCAAGACAGGAGCTGATCTCTTTAGGGAAAAAAAAATAAATTAGCTGCCTCACTGCACCCAGATACTCTAGCTTAAATGCATACTAAATCACTGTTCTGTCCTTAATAGCAGAATATTTGTTACAGGTCAATGATTTTTTAAAAATAATTATGTATGGAATCCACAGAATGACAGCTAAGATTTTCAGGAGATTGGGCTTAGTGTTAACCAGGGGAGAACTAAAGCGCTTTGTACAGTCTGGGACTATGATTCATGAGGCTCCAGAATACATGAAAACATGTCATATCCTTTGCTCACTGTATCCCAGTGGAATAATTAGCAACTGTCAAATATGTATGTGTGCATTTTTTTTACAAGTATTGTGTCTTATCAATCAGTAATGATATGGCAAATGATTATATACAGCTTTGGGGAAAAAAATAAGATACCACTGCAATAATGATCAGATGATTTTTCAGGTTTTATCTTTTAAAGGTGCAAGTAGTAAACTGAAGAGCTTTGCCTTAACTTTTTAAGAACTGCTGAATATATTTTAATCTCCCTGGCGGTATCCCTTAGTATTTTAAAGTTCCCATCTGGTCCCGCCTCCCAGCCACATGCTCGCAAGCAGATCCCCGGCCGGCATCTGCTTCCCCTGGCCTCGCATGCTCGCACCGCATCACCAGGGGAAGAAGATGCCCGACATCTCTGGAGGACACCGCGGGCACCGCTTACCATGTAAGTTAATAAACTCCCTTGCAACTACACCCCGAGTGTGGCTCGGGGTTATCGCTTTTGGTATGGAAAATTTACCCCGAGCCACACTTGGGGTTACTGCCAGGGAGGTTAACTAATTTCAAAATAAAAATATTGTTCTTTAGAGTATAATTTTAAAGGAAATGATAATACATCAAAATAAGAGAAATGGTGCAGTGTTTGCAGAAGTTGAATATTTCAAAGAAAACAAATCCCCTGTTCACCCTTAAAACAAATAGCAATAATGTTTTGTCTTTCGGAAATCAGCATTTAATGGAATAACCCTGATTTGCAATCACAGCTTTCATGGGTTTTGCCATGCTCTCCATCTTTTTTTCACATTGCTGTTGGGTAACTTCATACCACTCTTTCTGCCAAAAAAAAATCAAAACAGCTCAGCTTTGCTTGGTGATTTGTGACCATCCATCTTCCTCTTGATGTCATGTCAATAGGGTTCAAATCTGGAGATTGGGCTAGACAGCACAAACTCTTGATTTGGTGATTCACCAGGACCTTGATTTCCCTGGCTGTGTGGCATGGAACATCTTTCCAATTCCAGCCTTGCTGAAGCACCACCAGATCATCACTGACCCTTCTCCACATTTTACAGTTTACTGTGGGTTGTAGGCTTCTCTAGCTTTCCAAAAGTGTTGGGCAAAGCTGAAAATTAGACTCATCAGAGAAGATGACCTTACTGCCTGTAGGAGCCTGTTTCAAAATGTTTGTGCTATGCATTTCAAACATGTCTCAGTTTGCCACTGTGTTTAAAAGGTCATTTGTTGTCAGCCTACGTTTCTTGAGTAGCATTCAAATGAAACGAGTTCTTGTGTACTGTCGCTATGAAATTTCATCAATAAATAAGGTTTAAATGAGGTGATCACCTATGAAGTACCTCAGAAAATAGAAGAAGATGTGCTTGTGTGGGAATTTACCAGATACTGGCATAGAATGGTTGTCGTACTCAGAGATTCTTATTTAAAAAAAAAAAAAAAGATTGCAGTGGTCTCTTTTATTCCAGAGCTGTATATATATTTATAGTGAAAAAATTGAAAAACAAAAGAGGGGTATTACAATTTACAGGAAATGATCATTGCAGTGAGGGAAAACAAAGATGGTAGAAAACAAAACAAAGATGGTACTAGTCTTAAACCAAACATTGTGGGGCAAGAAAATTCACCTTCTTGCTGACACTATAATACATTAAAGCATACTTAAACAGCATTCACTCTTTGAAATAAAATTCTTGAAAAACAACTTTATTTTCACTCATGGGGGCTTCCGATCTTCTACAATACCCAAAAGTATCTTGGTTTAAATATATTTGAAATAGCATTATTGTATTTACAGGAAGGAAGGAATACTATGCATCCTTCTCTAATGAAACTATGGACTTTGTTTGTAATAGGTTTCCCGAAATAATAATTGAAGATTATGAAAATCAACAATAAACATAAGTTTTCTAACAGATGCCCACCTGTATTGTATGGTTTAAGAGCAGTTTGCGAGGGTACGACATCTGCGTGAAGCCAGGGGCACAGGAAGCAGAAGTGATATCTGCAACAATTAGTACTGCCCTTACCTGTCAGTACTTGTGGCAGCTCATTCTGAGCTTTGCCTTTCATTGCAGCATCCAGAGACATGCCCCTGTCACCCTTGCAGGTTTTCGGATTAAATTGAGAGTCTTTCTCTTTACCTTTAGCTCCTTTAGGCCGTCCAGACTGCTTCTTCTTGGATTTACTGTCTCCCTTCACACCAAGTAGGGGATGGACTTCTACCATTGAGTAATACAAACAAAAAGAAGAGATTGTATTGAATAAATTGAAAAATAAAAATGTTAAGGCACAATTTAAGTGATGTAAAACAGGATTTAATAGTACTGCTAAGCTGAATGACTTCTAGACTAAAAACTTGTTTAAACAAATTAAATATCACTTTAAGATACTATATGGAATACAATAAAGCATCGATCTTCACAAAAACAGCTTGTACCTTTTAATACAATTGAATCTAGAATGTATTATTTAATATAGAATACAACTAAAGGCTCCAAGGTATGTTTCTCACATGCTCCTCTCCCAAACACTGCAACTCACACTGGGACAGTTCAGAAACAGGGCTGTCCTTGAAACAAGCTGGCTACTGTTCATGTTCCAACACACATAAAATATAATTTGGTACACACAAGTGACTGGGCTTGAGGCAAAGTATGTAGTTACCAAATTCTAAGGAGATTTAGCCTGAGAAGTAAGACTTTGTGAACAAGGCCAAAACTAATGATGCCCAAGTAATTCCAGTTCTTGGAAATGAAGTCTTCAAGAAAAGGACGGTAAAAAAAAATAACCTATTGCTTTAGTTTTCGACTCCCGATGTAAGAATAAAGCCCAGTGCATAGCTGTATTTCTACTAGTGTGAAGTTCAGCTGAGCTATTATACAACCTGATATTCATATTATTGTAATCTGGATTATGTACATTACAAAAAGTGTTTTTATTTTATTTCAGATATAATGTTTTTAACAAGTTCATTTGAGTGTAAACAAGTGTAATGATATAGGTGTAGGAGAGTGCTATGGCCTGATGTGTGTCCTGTCTGCACTCTCCATATATGCTCCTATCCAGGGCTGAACTTTAACATCATTTTGCACACTACCTTAATACTAGGAAGTTAGTTAAGTGGCCTTCATGGCCCTGGAGCCTCTCACTGCCCTGTCTTCAGCAGAAGATCAGCAAACAAAGATAAAGGCAGCAACGTTTATGAAAGGGGACCTTATCCATAATTAGGATGGCATGCTGAACACTCTTTTCACTAAAAACATTCAAAACCTTGTCAATAAAATTGAGGAATGCTTGATTAAATGTTCGTGCTTGTGACTTAAAGTGGAGGGTCCCATTTTTATTCCTCACACAACAAACTGAATAATTTCTGGAACGCACTCCAGCCACAACTTGCACCGCCCTTTGCCCAATAACAGATCTTCCCCTTTTGGTTCTCATTGAGATTTTAAAACCTACTTGATCAAGAAAGTAATGTTTTTTCCATCTTACTTAGCAATGAGATCAAGCATTTTGTTACCAAAGCTAAGCCTTTCTTGAAGAGAGTGGGAATTGTTGAGCCTTGCAGGAATTAAAGAAGTTCTTTTTAATGACCATTGGAATTTATCAATCCATCCATCTATTGTTAAAACAGATACATTAATTCCAAATTTGGCAAATAATATGTGGGAGGCATCACTTTCATTCAGATAACTGTCTACTACTCTTTGACGTTCTGCATTACTTAATTCTCTGGCCATAAGGGTAAGTGCAATACTAAATATAAAGCTAATAACTTTGAAGATAAAAAGATGAATATTATGGTCATCTTAAAACTTAAACGTTTCAGTATAAATCCCTGAAACAAAGATATTTCATTTTAAAATAATATAAAGTTAAAAAAAAAATATTAGATGGCAAATCATCATTTTATTTTTATATATTTTTCTTAATGTTTCTTGAGAAAAACTTTTATGGTAAAAATATTGTGTTCTATTTAATTTTATAATAAATGTATTGATTTATGAATAATTAGGGGTCTAAATTTTTGTGCAAAGTTTGAATGCAAAAGTGTGAAGATGTGTCGACTCCACAGCCCTGAATAGGACACATTCAGGTGTCATAATTTTTTATCCAAGACACTAGTGGTATAAGGTCAAAGCGAAAAGTAAAACTACATTTTTTTTTAGATTGTTGTAGCAGACTGGAACCAGGACAGGCAAATATTTAAAATATGTAATATGCTAGCCCCCACCACCTCACCACTTACTGGTTCAAAACAGACAGTACATGTTCTTATACTTCTTTTGCATAAGTTTATCTCTCTAGCAGTATAAGTTATTAATTAAATAAGTTAATAATTATTAATGCTCACTACTCCCAGTAAAAATATATCCAACGTCTTCCTATTATCATTTGTGTTCAAATTTATTGGGAGTTTTTTTAGTAGCTGAAATACAAGATACTGTAGTTTGTCAATCATTCACCTATAATAGTAAAAACTTAAACTTACCATCATTAGGCACTCCTTGCAATTCAATCATTGTGGTTTTTGGTTTCTTTTTAGGTGGCTGACCTCCATCTGATGAAGCTTGACGTTTCTTTTCTCCAGCTCCAGTTCCATCTGTTGGTTAAAAAAATATACACACATACAAAAATAACCTGAATCGTCTCTGTGTTTCCAATACCTGCTGTTTAAAAATCCTACACAATGCTCTCTGGCAATACACCAGTCTGGTTCTCTGTGTCAAACAGCAATTAGGAGGACTGGTGTAGGTGGAAATCTTGGACTTGTAATAGACTATAGCTAGGTAAAATTTATCCTCCTTGGAGTAAGGGCAATCTGCTACAACTGGCATTCTGATGGCATCCTGTTTGCTTTATAAGACTTGCACCCATCATCTGTAGGGCTGAGCCTAATGGTCTTACCAGACAAATTTTTGTCAATTCTCCTAAGGACACCCAGTGAAAGATGCAACCAAGAAGGATGTGGGAAAAAATTAAGTCAAATTATTACCAAAAACAGTGAGGCAAATCATTTTATGCTCAAAAGAAAATGAAAAAAGGGAGTCTGTGTGTATATGTATGATATTGTATGTCAAATGGTATTTTTTTATCCACTAAAATCAAAAGGGATTACACACACACACAACAATTCCAATTTAATTTATTTATTGCTTTTAGTCTATTTCCATAAACTGACAGTCACATCAAACCTCTTAACAGCATTATTAGCAGTATACAATCTGCAAATAAAATGCAAAGTAATCAAAGAAAAATTTCAGACAGTTCAAGCTATATGCTGTTGATAAGGTGAGAAGCAAGCAAATATCTATAGAATGTCTAACTGCATTTAGCAAATAATGAATAATGAACAGGAAATGTTGAAGTGTTTTATATATGAAAAATCCAGAATTCCTATAACCTTTGGGTTACCTTATGTACGGACCTGTAAAAGTAAAAACCCCAGAAAGGGGACAAAATGAGTAATATGATTTTACCCTTTTATCACACACAAAAAACAAAAGGTTAGAAACCCTCCATTCAAAAAGATATTACGTGCAGAGATGCATGTAAACTATTGCAATGTAATTATTGTCTTCTAATTAAATGCAACTATAAATGTCCTGGTATTTTTGTTTTTATTTTGTCAGGTCTGAAACTCAGGGAGAAGGGAATGTTTTTTAAACAAGGGAGGCTGCTATTTATAAGCTACTGGAATCACCTATTGATCAACTATTATTTTTAATGTTTGCTGTGGTCAAATATATACAAGATCTATTGCATTAAATGTGCTTTTTTTATTAGTTTTTTTTTAATCAGTTTAGTGGTTGTTGCACATTCCTTTGCTTTGAGTTTACTTCCTTTTATCTTTATACATTAGGCTTTGTATAGTTATATTTTTTTTTTTAAGTATTTTATCTGAATTTATGAGTGGCTATGACAATGACAATATTTTTAGTTTTGGATTGACATTGAAAGACCTGAGCTTCAAAAAAATTATGATTTAGCATGTGAGACATGGGACACAGTAAATAGTCTCGTATGCCTGCTCCTGCTTTGACACAGGCATTCTTGTCTTATATCTGGAGACTTGAAACCTAGTTTAATGGATATCCTGAATGCAGTTAAGAAGTGTGAAAAAAAAATGGGCAGCGTTTAGAAAGAGATTTTACTAATATGCCAGGGCATGCAAAGGATGCATGAACATGCTGTTGCATTGGAGGGTAAGATGAGTGAGATGGAAGACAATATTGCTTGGAAAGGAATGGTATGGAATTAATCACAACCCCCTGCTGACACTGTCAAGGATCAAGGCCTTGTAATCAGACTGCAAATTTTGGTTTTCCTTTGGTTTTTTAGTTTTCCTGACTGTACTGAAGGTCCCGGTACACCAGATTTAATTTTTGTGAGCTGGTATTAGCAAAAATTCAGTTGTGACCTTTTTTCTTGGCTGTTCGACATTGAATGTGCCCACAGCATGCACACCAGACATCCACTGCCATGAATCATGGCCCCCCCCATATTCTGAGGATTCTCAATAATAAGGATAAAGAAACATTCTTTGATATTTGATATTAAAGGAAATGTTTTCTTTCCCATATTTCTCAGCTGAGATATGAAGCTCAGTTCTCAAGTCCTGACAATTTCTCCTGCATTTGTTCCTCTTATGTCCCTTCATCTGACACATTAGGCACTTTATATGAAAACATCACTTATCCTCAATTGTAGCTGCTTCTTCTGAAATGTCTCCACCTACTCCTGGTGTCCACTCCAGGCTCCACTCTGAGCGACCTGCTGTAGCCACACAGACAGTCATGAGATGTGCTACCAATATAGAGGGGTGCCCCTCAGATGCTGATGCAGTACTATAAGCTTCATTCCTTTTCCTATGGTTTTGCTGAGCATTATTTAGTTACTAGCCTATAACGGACCTTGTGCTGTTTTTTGTCCTTGGTAGTAATTATCAGAAAAGTTCTGTAAATTATTCTAATGCAAAGTACATATGGATCAGCTTTTTGGCTCTTGGCTACATGGAGTAATCTGTATAAATCTATTACTGACAGCTCAATGCAAATTACATTTTAATTGAATTTTTTTTATTTTCTACACAAATACCAACCATAAGAACTCTGGGATGGTATTTGTATGTGGGTTGTATACTTTAACATGTTATAAATTTTATAAAAAAAAAAAGTTGATGCCCGGTTAGTTACCAAATTTAGTACATATCAAGGGAGTAAAGTATAGGCTACAAACTCTATTTTAGGATGCTCTCACGACTTTTGGAGGAGCAGATTGCACTAAATGGAATGTAATGTATTGTTTGCCTAAACAGAGTTTTCTGACATAAATGGGATGACTTTAATACTGTAATCTGACTCTTCCCTCTGTTAAATGGAGTCTAGTTTCCGCAAACCCTGTCAATATTTTAACAAAAACTTAGTCTGGATAGCCACAAACATTTATAGTATTCCTAAGATGCCTGTGTTTGCAGTTACCATACGAGTCCTGTGTTGCAAACTTCTAATAACTCCAAAAGGTGGTGGGAGCCAAAAATCTTGCTGATCTATGTGGGTAAGTTTTATGTAGATCCTAAAGCCCAAGTTCTTATACTCTTCTGTATACAAGTGTAAAAAGGGCGATTTGTTAAACCTGTAATTTCTTAGTTTTTTTTTCCTATTGAGTTTGTGTGTTCACCAATAGCTAGTAGTGAAGATTTTATCTTGACTCAGATTTATTCTGCCTAGCTGAACCAAATGTGTTTCCCAAAATAGGCATAAAGCTTTCCTGTCCACCACCTACTTGAACAGGTTAGCTACAAGAGATACTGGTTATTTTAATGCACAGCCTATATGAAAAGTGCGACATGTAAGTGTTGACTCCCTATGACTGACTGTCAGTGGCATCAACCAACACATAACTATGTTATCCGTAGAGGCACTCACAAGCTTATGACCATCTCTGCTCCAGCTGCCAAGTACAAAAAAATATATTGGATTTCTAAAATTAGTATTATGGATGAATGCAAATGCCATGAAGAGTTTGATACCACAAGCAAAAAAATTCTGCATAAATACACCGCAAACACAGATTGAGTTTAAAAAAAAAAAAAAGGCATTCGTGATAATCTATAATAATGTCATTTGAATTGCAGTAGATTGTTATTTATAAAATCAAAGTAAAAATTACTCACCATAGAGAACACACAGGATGAATGTGAGCACTTAAGATCTTAGCAATGCCTCGCGTTAAGAAGTCCCATATAACAATACGGCCGTCATTACAACCCACAGCAAGAAGCGTCCCCCACCTATTAAAGGTACAGGTGAGGGCCATGCTAATGCAATCCAATGTGCCATCTGCTTCCTATGCAAAAAAAAATACAATAAATGTCAATAGATTGGTAATGAAAAATTAGCACAATGTTTACAAAAGTAAAACGTTCTAATTTCTGATTTAAACACAGCTTTAATAGTGCCAACTTCAGAATGGATTTAGAGACTGGCAAAACCTACAAGAAGCTATATATTATTTCAGAATATACAATAACTGATATGGACTGAGAGGAAAACCAGGTGAAGGTGATAGAGAAAATTAGCCTGTGAGGCCTGGAGACTCAATGTTGGATGGAGGTTTTACCAAGTACGCCTCCCAAAATTTGAAGATATGCTGTGCATACTTGCACATTATAGCAAAAAGCACTTGGGGTTTTACATAGTGATTTATTAATATTAAACAGGTTTCATAGCGCCAACATATTACGTAGTGCTGTACATTAAATAGGTGTTGCAAATGACAGACAGTGATGATTTACTTATTTTTTTTTTAATGTTTTCTTCTTAAATCATAAAGGGGTATTATGCATTAAGTAATACGTTACAGGTTTGATTTACCAAAAGTATGACAAAGCAGGGGAATAAAAATTGAGGCAAACTGATTAGTCAAGATGACTTGGGTGAGGGGGGTAGGGTGTTGGATGCTATTCGAAACAGCTAATATTCTTACTGACCCCTACAACCATATTATATCCTGAAGACTTAAGAGTCAGTGGGAGTAAGCAGGGCAAGTAGTGGGAGACATGTTGATACACCTCATATTTTTCTTTATTAATTTGATGTGCATACTAAGTAAAATTTACTCACCTCTGGGTAGTTCTGTCCAAAAGATTCTGGAAAAAATAGAATGAACACAACGTTGTAATATACACAGCAAGAAAAATAGCACTTATTTTCAATTTTTTTATACCCTAATAAATGTATTTTCTATTATCTTGATATTAAAAGAATACTAATTATACACAGAAAGGGAAACCAAGGAAGTGAATATTTATCAGGGGCATAAGGTGGAGTTTCCAATTATTGCAATAAGTTGACACCTTATGCAGTTTAAGTTAAAGCAGCCCATGACACACCAAAAAAGGTGCATGTACTTTGTTTTTCCATCGCAATGCATGGTAGTGTAACACACATCCATTGTCGAACAGCAGTATTGAGCCATTGAAAAGGAATAGCACTGCATTGTACTAACATGCACAACAGAGCCATAAACATTGGGTATGAGAGGCTGCCATGCCTTATTTCTGAAACTGCTAGCTGCCTGGCCAACATGTTTCAGTTACAGGCATGGAATAAGTGTGATCTAAATTTGTATTAAAAAAAATAAATAGAAAATTGTGCCAGTTTCTATTCTTGTACTGGGTTAGTAAATCACATGCCTCTAAAGTCAAAGCATACCAAGGACGGCCAGAGAACTACATTTCCAAAAGAAAAGTTCAGAAATGGCAGTCCTTTTAAAGAAACTTGGCGCTGAATAGAAAAAAAAACAATTAAAAAAAGTCAGACTACATTTTGCATTCCATAACAGCTTCTGAAGCTCTCCTGAAAAGGCCGAGGAAACCAGGGAGTTCTAATGCTGTCCAGTTACAGGATGGGTCCATGACAGTCTGGGTTCAGAGGAGGTGGGCTGAATGATGCTGTCATTAGACTGTGGATATTTAGTGGGGCAAAAATACTATGGATTTGTTTTTGTTATCTGGACATTTTGCTTGGAGTTCTGCTTTTTACTATATGCAAACCCTCAACTTATCTGGTTTGCTCCAACTGATCTGTTAATCATACCATTGAGTTTTGTTTGATTGGTTCAATAAACACAAATATACTTAATCCGATTTAGCTTAAGGACTGGCAAGCTAACAGTTAATCCCAACAATAAAATGTATTGTATTGCAGTTTACAAGTCCTAAAATACAGTGGCTGCATTTGTTTTCTTTTTAAGTACATTTTTGGAAGTGACTTATTGATCCTGCCAGAAACCAGTGTCTTTAAACATCCAGTGGGTTAAACTAAAGCTGCAACCAAAGTTATCAGCTTTCTTCTGTAAATTTAAAAACAACACCCATCTAGTCAACTGAAATAAGCAAATGTGAAGGTGTTTATAGTCCAAATCAGAAGTGCAGCCTAAGGGTTACATCTTTAGTCTTTGATATGTACAAAACACAAATTAAAGAAAGAAAGAGAAGAGAAGGGGTTTGATGGTTAAGGTTATAAATATGTATTCATAAAAGTTCTTCATACTTAATTACAAACAATCAAAAGATACATGCCATGCTCATTATGTTATTTTCAGGATTGGGATATTTATACTATACATTAACTACTAATGTTATACGTTTAACCGTGTCAGTCTCTTTCACCCGACGCATTTCGCCTAATACCCCTATATTTTTTGGACTAAATGGTATTATTCAATATGAGGATAGACAAAAACAAAATTCCAAATTGCTAATCAATTCTTCTGAATATTGTGGAAAAGGAGAAAAGTTGGTTCTGGCCTTTTGTGTACCTAACTCTCTGTAAGTATTTCAAACATATAAGACAGGTTGATCTCTCATTTATAGAGAAGAAAAAGACCAATTGTCACTTGGAAGAACCACAGATGTGTGTTCCAAAGTAAAGGTTTTAAGGGTCAGGGATTGAAGATCCACGAGCATTGCTGTAGCAGGGTGTCCTGTGTGTTAAGGGGGATAATCTTTTGATTGTATGTAATTATGTATGAAGAACCTTTATGAATACATAATTATAACCTTGGCCATTAAACCCCTTCTATTCTCTTTCTATAGTTTGTGCAATGCGCAGTTCTGGTACCGCTCACTGCCCCCCCCCCTATTCATTTTCTATGGGGCTGCAGCCATGTAACATCTCCCCAGAGACAACAAGCAGTAAATGCACCACAACCTCACCTAAGATGTGAACCTTGCCAAAGGGATAATAATTTAGACTCCACATCTAAGAAATCGTTAGCGGCAATTTGTTTTGGGGTGTTGATTTATTTTTACTTTTAGATTTCATATATAACAAATCTTAATAAACAATTTCATGTCTCTTTCAACATTTCCAGGGTTTTGTCATGGTGGTGGTGTCATACTGTGCTTGGTCCAAAGATGACAAGAAAATCCTGATGTCTTATAGTTCACATAGCAATGTCACAGGCATGGCTGGCGCTGCTGCAGGGTTCAGCCCAGAAATGTTTTTATGACGGGTTGGGAATAAATTGTAATTCATCAGTAATCACCCAAAAACAGCCAGGGTGGGTACTGAAAAGTTCCGGGTGGTGCGCCCAGTTATAGGAGTCCGGGGGATCAAAGAGCTGCCTCAACAACCCCAACAAGATGTGCAGTGTACATTGTAGTCACCGGACTGCCGCTTTGCTACATTTATTGGCAAAATTCAGACATTTTTCATTTTCAGGAAAACATTCTCATTACCATTGTATACATATGGAGACAGTCAGACCTTTCCCAGTAATATACCAAGCAGATTATAAAGACAAGTTCTACAGAATGCACTATAACCAATAATATTAATAATAATAAAATAATAATAAATAACCAGACACTCTCACTAGCAATGTATTCCATACAGGAATTTCCCAGTACGTCAGGAATGCTTCATTGTTACAATATTACACAGAAACCTCAGTGAGGGATTTGTGGAGAGCTGATTGGGACTCAGCCACATAAACAACACCGGGCCTCGCTCATCCATTCTTTCTTTCATACATCCCGCTCCTTTTATCCGGCCTCTCGTTCTGCTTACCGAGTAGCTCCAAATTCATTGCTCCCGTCCTCGATTACTTAGCCGTCCTTTACAGGCGTGCCCCTAAACTGGGGCGGCAGGAAACATGAAAAATGAGGCGAATATGAACTGATCGTACACCAAAGATGTGACGGATCCGGCAAAAACCACAGGCAACAAAATATTTTACAACAGGCACCTTAACAGACAGCCTAGGCCCTCAATGTTGTGTGCAATTAAAATACGGTCCGCGCGGTAGCAGACTTCTATTACAAAGGTTCCGGGAACGCTTGTGTTCCTACAACAAAACTCAGGAAAATAAACATTTTTCTAGTAGATACGGTTCTTATTCACACGTGTGCTGTGGTGTTAGTATATTATTAGTATTATTATGATATATGTATAATACATTCATAAAATCAGTTATTTAGAGAGTGTAATGATGGGTAGTTTACTGTTTTGTTGGGAAAGTGAAGATTTAAAATGTATTTAAACCCAAAAAGTTTAAAGTTGTATATTCCAGCTTGCTAGTACGCACTTGCAAAAATTCCTTTCCAACGACAAAAGAATGCACGATGCATGAACGAGTGCTGTACATACAGCGCCACTATGCTCCATGGGGAGGGGAGAACGATGAAGTGGCACCCTGCTGCACTCTCACTCTCCTTCACTTGCATTACGATTGTTCGTCGTCCGTAGTCCATCCATCTGCCGGGATGGTCGTTTAAACGAAGAATGACAAGCACTGTACACATGCAAGATTCTCGTCTGATATCAGCCCTGAGACGATTTTTGGATGAGAACCATTGCACGTGTGTACCTAGCCTCAGACATCATGGCTGCATTTATTTTCTGCCAGCACAGGGAATACCTGGTAATCTTGATTAAAAAAAAAAACAGTCCCTGTCACTTTTTGCGAGTTAAAAAGATGACATAAACATCAATACCTTTATTGTGTAAACTACTAATCCCATCAATCCACCATGCAATAGAAATAAACAATGGCAGAGAGGGCCATTTCAGATTTACGGTAGACCGCAGCAGCTGAATAAGAGCAGTTTGGAAACATTTTGTTCTCATGTTTGCATATGGCTGCATTTGCAGTGGGTTTAGAGAACAAGTTATTTCTGACTGGGGGAGGGGGTTTCTTTCTGTCTCCGGACGAAGAACCACATTTGCAAGGGTAGCACCTGGAACTTAGCTGACCTGCGGAACCTCTGTCCCAGCTTCTGTGACAACAATAGGTCCTTCCATACATACAATGGAGAATTATGCCTAGCCACCTATCGATAGGAAGTTTGTAATTGGTAGGATTACCAGATAAAAAACTGTGACAAAAAAATAATCAATTTTAGGACAAGTGCGAGGTGCAATATATTGTTTTCTATTTTTAGTTTATGTTTTGAATAAAGCTCTGTTCAATAAACTATTTACTATATGTACTAGTGGTACAACACCCTTAGGCTCTTTGCTGTGATGAATATTCCCCAATGGCAGGAGTAGCCAACTAGTGGTCCGCGGCTCAGAAAATTTTGGTGGTCTGCGGCTCTGAAGGAGAAGGACTCCGCTGGGGGGGGCGCACCAGCCAGAGCTAAGTACTATATCTCCCGTACCATTGAAGGCTGAGGACGGTGGGCGGGTTTTGTCTCTGAACACAACCCACTCTACCATCGCAGGCTCAGACCGATGGGAGAGTGAGCAGGTTCTGGCATGATATGGTATGACATGGTATGATGTCACTCTGGGGGAAGTTTCTTCCCCTTTGAGTGACACACTGCTCCCTGTGCATGCGATCTGTAGATCCGAAAAGGTTGGTGACCACTGCCCTATGGCGCCTGGAGGGGCTTAGTTTTGGCCCATATCTTTGCCTCTGGTTTACTAGTTGTCTCCCTTTTGGACCACCCTTTGTAACTACCGTATTAACCACCGCGTACCCTGGAACACAAGCCCATGAAATTCTGGAGATACTCTGACCTAATCATCCAGGCATCAGAATTTGTCCTGAGTCACTTACCACCACCAGTACCGGAACTGATTTTCTTCTGAAAATATAGCATTAACTATTTATGTGTATGTTGTATTTTCTCCAATATTCATTAGAGCCTCCACTGTGTCACATAAGGAAGTCTTTACCTGGAGCTTACAAGTTACCAACACAATATATAGCAAAAGATTGTGGGATTGAATTGTTCCATATTAAGTAGAATGTTTCCAATAGGGGAAGGTTAAAAGTGGAAGGGTGTGTAAAGTTTAGGCATATGGATAAAGTCTATAGGTAGTAAGTCATAGATTCTGAAATAGGAAATTCCAGAACTGAGACCAGGAATTCCTAAGGGCAACACATTCATGGGATGAGGGGTCCAGTCTAAAACTGATCTCCAAATGTGCATAGGGCATCAGGGCTGGGGCATTTACCTGTGGGAAAGTTTTTTTTTATTGTGCACTTCAATTATTCTTGAGGTAAGGCTTTATTAGAATGCTTTTGCCAGGGATAATTGATGTATACATATATCTTTTTTCCTAATCATTTTATTGAGGAGAAAGTATTTAGTCAGCACATACCTATGTAGGCATGTGTGCTGTGAGTGGAATGGTTCATAGGAAATTGTGTCCTGTTTTTCCATAATTTACACTCTTTCAATCTGGATTAATTTAGTGTAGGCCAGTCTAACATTCTGGCATAATGGCAAGTCCCCTGTCCGAATTTCCACAAGTATGCTTCCTTTCAATCCTGATGTGATGGAAGAGTTGGCAGTATTAGGAAAGAGGGAAATAATGAAGTGAGGAGAGACGGAGGGCCTGCTAGAGTGTGTTAAGTAAGCTGCTTCAGTAATACGATTAGAGCAGAAGACAAAGGAATGGCTTTGGAAATTCAGAGAGATGGAGGATACTGGGTGTAAAAGCCCTCTGGATGTACCCTGAGCTTTATGTCTGCAACAATCTAGAGCCTTCATCATGTAAGCAGCCTTATGATATAAATAAAGTTCAGGGAATACCAACCCATCTATGTGTTTTGGGAGTTTTATTATCACTTTCTTGATGCATGTTGATTAGTTTTCCTAAACTGGTATCAAGTGTCCTGGGTGGATTTAGGGAATGTGCTTGAAGAATCCATATAGCAAACAAAGGAGGTTATACATTTTTATTATTTTGATATCTGCTAAATGTGAAAGGTCCACTGTTGTAAAATGGTGTGTGTGTGTGTGTGTGTGTGTGTGTGTGTGTAAGCAGTGGTCTCTCTGTAGAGGTNNGTTTTCCTAAACTGGTATCAAGTGTCCTGGGTGGATTTAGGGAATGTGCTTGAAGAATCCATATAGCAAACAAAGGAGGTTATACATTTTTATTATTTTGGGGGGGGGGGGGGGGGGGGGGGTATTTGATTGTATTGTTAGAAAGTTTAAATGGAGAAGTCTGTTTCATGCTAATTAGTTTTTCTGGGGAGACACATCAAAGTCTGGATATAAAGCAACTTTGTGTCACTTTACAATCTATTTGTGGAAGTGTCCAAGAGGGAACCTGAAGCCACATTAGAAGTCCTCTCTATGAAATAAAAACTCCACAAATTCATGTAGGAGCAGCCCCAGGAAATGTTTTAAAAAGGGAACTGGTTAAGATTTTTGTATATAGATCAGCCAATTTCAGTTCCTCCACATGATGCTGGGGGTTCTGTGATCTATGGATGATTGCCCTCCCATTTTGTGATGTCTGCAAAGTTCCTGCAGTAATGTCACTTTTCAAGGCCAGCAGCATGACACCAAATCATTTTTTTCATCTTTAGGGTGGCATTACCACCACTGTAAGAGGATACTCAGCTGACCACTGATGTAAGGGGAATTTTGACCACTGAAGCCCAATTTATTGGTTATATCAAAGATCAGGAATTTATTTAAAGGCTTCCCCTGGCATGACAAGGTTGAGAAAGGCTGGTATAAATGTTTCAAATAAACATCTACTACATCAACAACTTAACTAGTACTGGAAGATATAACTACTTAGGAATATATAGAATAATCCTTATATTGTGTGAATTGGTGCCTGGGAATTGCATTACCCATTAAATATATACTCCTTTAGTTCCCTTAGAATCTAGGTAGGGGTTGGGAAATTTACAAGGCTGTAGATTTCAAATCTGCTCCATTTGGATAAAAGCTTCCTTTAGGGAGGCCTTGATAACCAACCTGCATTTGTCCAGCACATTAAAGCTTCAGATATTCAGAATCATACCACAGAAGTAGAGTATCATAGTCAGGGTTAGGGCAAGTATTTGTAGTTTGAAAAGGGTTGGATAAGAGGTCAAAACCTGTTGAGTAGAGTCAGTGAGGCCTAGAAACTAACAAGAGAAAAACTCTAGAGGCTCCCTTTATAAATTATTCCCCTGTGAATTGGCTCTAGATTTGTTCATAATTTTCACTTACACAGATAGCATTGTGACAAATATGCCATTAGGGTATTGACCACTGGATGGCAGAACAAGTCATTGTTTTTAAAAGAAACTGAAAAGATACATCTAGAAACATATGACCATCTGTCAGAGAATTTCAGACACATTGGGCCTGATTTATTAAAGCTCTCCAAGGCTGGAGAAGATACACTTTCATCAGTGAACCTGGGTGATCCAGCAAACCTGGAATAATATCTGGCCCAGTATTGAAAACATTTGCTAACAAATAGCAACAGACTCTTAAGTAATCCATTCAGGCCCATCAATGGGGGGAATAAGTTACAAAATAGAGCCCAACGTATCTTGGTTTACAGGTGGTGGTGGGGTAGGAAGTGGAGGTGAAGTTTGAGTAATAACTCTTCCCTTTAAGATATATTAGATCTGGGTCACCTCTTATGAGGCATAATATGGTAAAAATCCAGTGTGGGTTAAGTAAATAAAATTATATGAGTAAATAGTCCCCCAGTGCTGAATATTTTACCTTGAAAATAAGGCAAGAAGGGAGAATACTCTTAAATCCCCTGAACAGAAACCTAGAACAAAAGTATAAACAATGTGTAAATGCAAACAAATAGGGTAAACCTTTTGCTGGGGCCACATATTCTGCTGCTAGTTTACAATCCTCTGGTCATTTGCCAATATGCGTAAACTCTGCTCTGTGGTGCCATGCCCATATTCAATCACCTAAGTTCAAAGATCAGTATACATTTTTTTTTCTGTCAGATGCTTGTTTATGGCTGATGTAGGTCAAGTGCTTGTCACCACAGGCAACATAAAACAGGCAGATGGGCCAGATTTTGCCCTATGATGTAGGATAAAACAGGATGTTGGCAAGATCAGTAATTTTCCTTTCATTGAGACAGGTGCTCAGGTTACAACCTATTTAGGGTTGTGACTGTAGAAAAAACATTTTTAATTTAGGTGTGCATGGGGCGCTGACCTCAATGTATAACCAGCAGTTTGGAAGTCCTGGGACCACAACTCAGGCTAGTAGATAAGTAAAGAGTAGAATATTTGCATGTAGTCTCTGGTATAAGACTGAACAGTCTCTCATAATGACTAGTTATGTCTTCCACAGACTAGTCGGAATGCAATAATTGGCAAATAATATAGTTTCATGCAAAGCCCACATAAATTGTTTTACTGAAATCCAACACACAACAGTGAGACTGTTGAGTAAGCATTTCAGGAAAGTTGCAGATTCAACCCTAAGCTAGAAGGGCTTTGATTGGTGGAGGATATTTTGTGAAGGGCAGCCCCCAGGCTGCAGGAGGCTTCCACTCATTGAGGAAGTTGCTGTTCCACTTTAATCTAGAAATTGTTGGTTCACTGGGATCCTGGGATGTTGGTTATGGTAAAAGTATCGGAATTTATAGAGCTGGCTAACCAGACAGATTTGGAAGCGGAGATGGAAATCACGCTCAAGTTTACCCTTGGTAAACATGTATTAAATTCACACCCCACTTTTTATGCAGCTGAAAGTAGGGTTAAAGTAATAAAAGGCACATGGGTGGAAATACTGAGCATAAGGACCCTGCTGTTTCAAATATTTGTTTTTAGCAAATATGAACCCAGTTTAAGGCATTGCGATTACTCATCTCCTATTTAGAGAGTGGGGCAGATCCCAAGATACAAAACACAGTGCAGCACATAATTAGGAACATGGGACATTGCTCTCCATGCAATATATGATGTCCTTGCATATCCTACCATATGTGACATGCAGTGAAAAGCAATGTACTTTGTATAATAGTGGCAAAATTGAATCTGAAAACTTACTGTAGAAAGCATATTGTTTAGATTCAGTGGCAAGGGATTGTATTTAGGTGCAGTGTGTAATCCTATAGGAACTGGGTGAGCTCCATTCAAAATAATTCTAACTACAAAATTATGCTATATTTAGACTAGCAATGAGGTTGCAGTGTTACTGCTTCCTAGTGCAAGTGAACTACTACTACTACTACAAATGGTTCTACCCAGAGCGGTCATAAAGAGAATGAATGGAGACCATATTCCATATCTATCCATATGCCATCTAGGGATCCCAAAAACCTCTAAGACCCTATTGGGTGTCCCATTTCTCTAGCCCCATCTTGATACTTTGAGATATTTATATAAATATCCACATCAGATCCTGGAATCAATCACTTGGTTAATGTGTTTTATTGCACATACAAGTCTAAATATTTTACATATAAAAAAATGCAGCGCTTATCTTAATACACATTTACAGTCTAAATGTAATCTGGAATGCTGAATACAAGGGTTGACACATAAGCAACATACCCCTTTTATCTAAGTGAACTACAAAAATAAAGTAACATGCCATAGAGTCTTCTCAAATACTTATTGGTAAAATTGATTTTTTGATCACTATTTTTAAAGGGGGCCTTTCAACATAGTGATATACCTTCAATTCAAAAAAATCACATCCTGAAAACTATACAAAAATATAAAAACGCCTGCTTACAAAGTAGCATAAGAAATAAATGTATTTATTTTTCTACACATCTCACCTCAGCATCATCACTGCAGTCCACAAGAGAGCTGGTTAGTCTGCTCAAGTCACAGACTTTCACCAACGTGCCCACAAAAGTCTTTCTAGGATCAGTGGATTCCCATGCAAGCCTCTGACATAGGCAGTCTACCTTTCCCTGTTTTTGTTCTGCATTAATCCGCAAAGAGGTCAAACTAGTTGAACAGTGCTAAAACCTATTTTTTTTTTCAATTCTTTGTAAATGCTTTTTTTATGTACATATTTAAAGCTGCACAAACATTTAATTGGAAGTTTAACTTGCTTATAAAGACTATATTTA
This sequence comes from Pyxicephalus adspersus, assembly GCF_032062135.1. Classification (NCBI taxonomy): domain Eukaryota; kingdom Metazoa; phylum Chordata; class Amphibia; order Anura; family Pyxicephalidae; genus Pyxicephalus; species Pyxicephalus adspersus. The sequence continues at coordinate 116,404,290 of NC_092858.1, forward strand.
TTTATACATAAGACTATCATATATTTAAATTTTAGAGTGTTTGTTTTGATGCCATATATTGCCAAAAAAAAATCTTTTCACCATTTATAACATCAGTTCCAAATATAATTTATAAATTTAACCAGCAGCTTTTAGGCTATAATATACTCACAATGCTGGAAAGTTCAGTAATTTTAGGGTAACTGTATGTATGAAGGAATACAGAGTAACTGCTACATATACACACACACAGTACAAAGCGAGTATATTTTAAAACAAATTTGAGGATTTCAAGTCCTCTCTCATCAATGTGCAAAATACATATTCAAATAATAATGGTATTGCAGGCCCTAGATAATACTTAAATAGAGATATTCTTCTTATGAAAACAGTAGATGTATGTCCTTTTTTGTAGAGTAAAAAATACCTGTGTTTCACTTACATGACTGGGCACGCATGCAATAATATAAAAATATTTATGAACATATATATTGAACACCTTTATGCAAGTATTGGAGATATACTACAACCTTTTTCTTTTTAGGCAAAATGCAATCTTTTTGTAGTGGATTTTCAAGTTCTCCTATCCAGTACTAAACATTGGGGCTCAACACCCTATGCACTTTTTGCTGCGCTTGTCATACTAAAGTTGATTGACAAAAACCCAATTTTTTGCCACAAGTAATTCTATTTTGTAGGATCAGTATAGTAACCTAGTCAAACTGTTGACACATCCAGTGAATTTAGTAATTGAAAATCTCTTGGTAGACCTTTTCTAGAGACTTGTGAGGACTATTGCCATTTGTCTAGATATTTTATTGTTTTTGCATGCTACACATCCACCCCACATTTTGAGTTAATTTGCTCATGTGCCTCGGGAGCTCTAGTCCATTAGCTGTACAATCTCGGGAGGGGGGGGGGACACTCTTCCTAGTTTGCAAGGTACAAAGATGGAAGTCGTTGTACAGATTTCGGTAGCGTATATTAACATTTTTTTTTAATGGTATAGATGTTTATGTCAAATGAGTATTTGAATGACTTGTGGAAACAAGGACAAAATAATATACATTAAAGGTATTTAAAGTGAATCTCTGAGTATCAAGACACAAACTGAATCACTAAACGACTAGTCTGAAAGCCCTTTTTGTTTAGCTAAATCTATCATGCTGAAACACTTAAGGTCTTTAGCTTTCTCTTTTCCTTCAAGTAACCATACCACTGCCTGGCTGATCAGTGGCCATGTACTTTTAGATCCTAAAAACGGTTTAGTTCTTAAAGAATGTCAAATGTGTCAGAAAAGGCACAAGATGACCATACTTAGAAACAAAACCAGCAAAAGACATGTGAGAGCAGATTAGGGAGAATATAAAAAAAGGCATTTTAAACCTATTTTTAAAAACTTTTTGGGAGGGTAATTGGTGGGTTTTCCATAGAAGGAAAGATGGAAGTACCGGTAGTTAAACATGGTTTAAAACATGTTCATATGAAATATTATTGTAAAAAGTTAAAAATCCTCCTTTTATATTTGTTTCTTGGATTGTAAACAACTATGCTATCCATGCAGCTAAAGCTCTTTCAGAAAAGGGGGGGGGGGGGGGGGGGGGGGCAGAGAAAATTTTTTTTTTTTAGTTTTGGATAGGTTTTAAAAGTCGTAGTCGTTTTAAAACCCCAAACACATTTGTATTGATATCTTGTTGAAAGATTTTGTTTAAATAGACGTAATTCGCCAAAATCAAGGCATTCTATTGCTTTTCCATTCTATCTAAAACTAGAAAAACTTTTACTGGGACTTGCTATACACTTTAAGCGATATAATATACCTTACATTTGTGTACAAAAAAAAAAGTTCAAGGCAGCCAGACCTCTGGATGTATAAAGCCTACAACATAAATTATGCACATATAAATATGTAAACATAACTACCTTAAATTCAGGAACTTTACTGGTAAGGCCAGCCAATTTCAGGTTGCTAAAATAGTATGCAACAATGTAATATACACATAACACTGACAAAGTTCCTATTTTCTCTTTATATAGACGGACACATAGGATGACAAATTTTTGAGGAAAATACTTTTGTGCATGCCTAAAAATTAGCACAATATAATCTCTTGTTAAACCATAAACTACAAAAAAAAATCACTAGATAGACTGCTACTAAAAAACATTGTGTATTGTGAACCCTGTGAATATTTACAGATTGCATAAAATTTGATAAATCTCCATTGCAAAATATGTTGTGCCAAACATTTTGGATTTTAGGGGATTTTTTTTCTAAGCCGTTTTAGAAATCTATTTTAGTGCTTTTATTTTTATGTTTTTTTGCTAAAAGAGTCTTACACCTTAAAGCCTAAATACTTGGGGGCCAAAATATGCCCAAATATGCACAGTATTCACTTAATATTACGACAAACCTACCTAGTTAGACCTTTTCCAGGAATGATAGGTTAATTTTTTAGGATGCTAAATGTGTAAACTGCGTGCAAAAACTACCCTTTTAGCAATATTAGTTTTAGACATTTTTTTAGTGTTAAATTAACGACTATGAAGATCAAATTTCCAATGGCATTTGGAATGGCTACGCCTTAAATGTGCCATTTGTACCTTTCCTAATTTATGAATTACCTCTTGGAAGAAAAGATGCTAAGCAACAATTTTAACAGAGTAAAAAGGAAGCAGTATAGTTTAAAGCAAGCAAGATGCTCGTTACTTAGGCTTGAAATTCTGTTCACAAGGATGAAACTAGGATGAAATTACTTTCAGGGTCACAATATACCCACCAATAAGCATGTCCTGTCACTTTAGCCACATGTTTGGCTATCTCTGAGGAATCTTTTGTATTTGGAAAAACTGTAGTATTCTTGAATACCTTGAACTTTAAATACTTGTCATGAATGAATGAACATCCAAAAATGCAAGTTACCTGGCTGTTACAATGACCCATTGGCTTAAATACTGTCGCACTCAAAATTAAGGAGTGCGCACCTGCAGGCTTGCTCTAGATCAGTAATTCCATGTAACGAAGGCTAGAATGTTAACAGCTTTTTAAGTGCATAAAGTAAACATGACTGCCAAGCAATTAGCATCTTTAGCTCAACAGTTAAACACTGGCAGGATAAATCCTACACACAGGCTTCCTTTTAAATAAACTTTATTGCAAAACAAAGAATGTTCATCACAGCTGTTGTGGTATAGTTAGGCTAGCTGTGAATACAAATTTACTGCCCCAGGAAAAACATGCAGTGCATGAGGTAATAAAACCTTCTTCTAGATTCTTCCTTAACATGTATTTTGTTTTGTTTTTTAAAACATGTGAGAACCCCTGAAAAACCTTTCAAGTCTTAGGGAACTTAGCAATAATTACTATATTCACAGCTCACAGTACATTAGTGTGGTGGTCAGTAGGAAGCATGCTTCCTTACACCGTTGGACAGTGAGAAGAATGTCAGCCTCAGAGATAGTCAAAAATTATTGGCATCAGTTAAAGCGACCTGAAAGGCACAAATTACTCATTGCTCAAGAAAACCCTAGCAACCTCTGGAGGAATCCTTGTTGATAGACTAGAGCCTTGGATTCAATACTTTCTAAACATGAGTTTCCTATCATATTCCTACCTCGTATTATTTTAAAGTTGCTACTGGTTTCACCTCTAGAACGCAGCTTTACCATCCTGTTAGATTTTCAGTAGAGAAAGGGTGATGGAGCTATGGTCATTATTCTACAATGGAGAAGTAGGAAGCAGTGGAGTGTGAGAAATGAGGTTTCAAATTACTAAGTTACCCAAAAGTAAACCTTGCAACTCCTTTTCCCTAAACACGGTTACAAACTGCTTAACCTAGGGAGCCAGAAAACACAACTGGACTTATTTTAAATATAGCCTTGAAAGGCCTTCTCTTAAACAAAATAGTTAGTAGAATAAAAACAAAAGCAAACAATACTTGAAAATAACATTAAAAAAACATGCATACATTTAAAAGTTTTAGCACCTTTAACACAAAGTAAGCAAAAAAAAGACAAACATTTTTGATAAAGGAGTGTTAACAATATTTACAAAAGGATTTTTTAGACAGCAGTGCATTTTGACAACAAATTGGAAGGGGCAAATTTCTGCAGGAAAACATGGTGAACTGCAGGACACTAGACAAACAAATACATACAAAATTAGAGTAAACATGTGTTATTGTTTTACCTCTCAAAAAATCTTCAATCTATTACACACTCCTGCCAAACAGGAGAGTTTGATGGTGATACCCCTTGTTCGTGCAAGATCATGTGGAACAGGTTGATCAAAGACCTAGGAAGTGTTGTGCAATTATAAAAAGCCCAACTGGCTTACAGTGTGCAATTTTCCCCTAACTGGGAGTCAGACTGATGTGCAGGGGAACAAGCAGTCTTTAAAATTCATGTTTATTAAATATGTAAGTCACTTGGGAGGAGTTTTCAGTCTATCCACTTTAAATGCTTGTATAGGCCATACTATCTTTTACTTAATTTTAACTGTACGAAGAAATCTCATTCATGCTGGATGCTTTGTGCAGATTATGGAAATTATAGAAAAAATGTATGCATGTGGTCTGTGTTACAGATGGTAATTCCTATGTTCAAGTCAATAAAAAGGGTTTTCTTCAGTGTGTGTTAAACCCATATAAAACATAAATATATGAATGCATTATTTACTATATCAGAATTTTAGGTGCCATAAATTTAGCAACTGATTTGAAGTGGGGAAAAATAGGTTAAATAAAACATTACTTTTAACTGCACAAACCTTGTATGGCATTAAGTTCAAAAGTAGAGAAAAAAAAATCAACAGGGAAGGGACAAACCCATACAAATACAGGTTTTATACTGTAAACATAAGTTCTCAAGGACTTATTAGGGCCACTGGAAAAAAAAAACACAATTATCTTTTTACAACACATGAAAATATAAATTTTACAGCCATATTAAGTGCAGAACTAGGAGATAAAGAACAATTGCCACTTGGTGCTCAAGAAATGATGGCCAGTACAGCTAGCTAGAACTGTGCAGATAAAAAAAATTGCAGGCTCAAGGCAAGCAAGCCTAGGCTGTACAAGATTTGCACATCTCTTTTCATTAGGGACAACAGTCTGATTCTCTTTAGAGCCAACCTACAAAACATTTGTATGCCATCATGTGGAGTCTTCCAAGGTTTTGCTGGACTCTTGATTGCGACAAAGCCTGTCTGTGATGCCTTGCAACATTGGCTGCACAATGCCTAACAGAGGGCGTAGTGAGGGATCCCCATTCCAGCATGCCTCCATAAGCTTCCAGCACTCCTCATCAAAGATAGCCAGCCTCTCAGGACGGACACCTGCGACCAGAGAAAAAAAAAGGCTTGAAATAAAAATCTGGACAAACAAAACAGAAAAATAAAAACACTAGCATAACTGGACATATATGCAGATTTAAGCAGACCGGTACATTTGAATTTTTCCCCAACAAAAAAAATACCTGGAAAGGATATAGTTAAAATTAAATTTGCCTTAGCGTGTTCTGCCTGCAGCACCTAGGCAAGGTTGATGCCACCCACTTCCAGGTAAAGTCTGTGATATTCTGGAATATTTTCACTACCCGAAAGGATGGCTACATCCCACCCAGTGATGCAGAAGAAAAGGGTAAAGTGAATATACCGGTAATTCTAACTTCATCCAAACCAAAATCCCAAATAGCAATTATGACTTGGGAAGAGAGAGTGACAGAATTCAGCTAGCATGTGAAAAAGGTCCACTTTAATGTACATATAAGTTTGCCCATTAGTGTTCAGTTTGACTACATCCCCTTCACCCTGAACAGTCAGGGTGTCAGTGAGGCCAACAGTCACATATGGGAAGCAACTGCAATATGGGAAATGCAGAGGTCAGCTTGACATTTATAGACTGTTTGAGATTTGTACATAAGTTAATCAAATAAATACATTTTTCTCACCTTACCAAGAGAAAATGACCATTTACCTTTTCTAACATTGTTCCATAGATGGTCTTTGCTGGAACATCTTTCAAAAGCTTCTGGAAGTTTTATTGATCCTGAGCATATATACCAAAACAGAATCCCAAAAGCATAGACATCGACCGAGTTGTCATATTTGCCTGGGAGAACAACAAAGAAGAGAGGTTGTCTACTGAACATACCATTTGCGTTTGGTAAATATAATTATAGTCACATGGTACACATTTCAAGATCAACTGCTAAATGCATAGCACTGAACGAAACCTAGAAATGTTGGTATTTGCATGCTAATTTGTAAATATTTGTAACTATGTTAAACCATGATTGCATAATGTTATCACTACTAAAATATTTAGAACAGAATTTTTTTCTTGCTGCAGATTTTCCATCACGCTGTCTGGAAACACATTTGTTAAAGTGACAGTAAAGGGAAATCTCCTCCCACCCTCCCATACCCAAAATAATAAAATACTTTACAGGGGGTTCTAACCCTTCATTTCCTTAAACAAAAAAAAATGGGTGGATATTTCCTTTAAGATTTGACTTATTGCAAAACTTTAATTACACATTTTTCAATAGGGACACAGAATTGCAAAACTTTAATTACACATTTTTCAATAGGGACACAGACACATTTGGGAAGAAAGAATTCCAAGTCTTAATTCAGTCCTCCAGTCTTATGCAAAACCCACCAAAAAATAAATAAATAAATAAATAAACAAACACTGCTGACATAAATTTTCCAAGAACCAGAGTTATCATTATAGATCCTAGCACACATTGATAGGCAAGCTTCAAAGACACTTATTACACTATATTACTAGCATAGAAAACTAATTTTCAACTCTTTTCTGGGAGAATTTTAATTTATCTCCTGTCCAAACACATAAAAAGAGAGGGAAGCATCAGACAAAAGCTCTTCATGCTGCTTAATTTCTCTTTACGCTGCAGTTGTACTTCAGCCAGGAGCCATGAGATACAAAATATGTGCGTTTGGCTACAGAAGTGGACTCTTAGAAAGTAACACTGTGAACATCATTCACTGGCTTCAAGATGGTCTTGCATGAAGATAAATGGAAGGCAAAATATTTATTATATATTGGTTTTGTTTTTACCTGAAAAAAGCTCTGGTGCCATGTGTATAGGAGTTCCCACAATACTGCCAGACATCATAGCCTCTGGCTTGCAAAAACCCAGGTCTGTGATTTTTGCTCTGTTCTTTTTGTCCAGCTGTAAAAAAGGCAACAGTTTATGGTGCAAGTGACATTTTAGCGGATTTATTTGAGCAGAATAATCTATACCAGGAATTCGCTACTTTTTTATTTTTTTTCAACAGAGATCAAAATTTTCTTCAAAACAGTAAAAGAACCACCTTAACAGTTGAACTTTAGAAAACCAACTACATAAACTAGCAATAGCTCTGTTATAAGTATGTAGAATTGCAATTGAGGTGTATCTGGGCATCAAGAAAATATAGTTCTCATGCATGAAAAGAAAAAAAAAAAAAGGGGGGGGGGGTGAAAACGGGGGAAACGGGGGAAAATAAAGGTAGGACTGCCCCTAGCCTAAATGCTAACAGACTGTATGAAGGAGAGTTGTGCCCCATGGCTCCCAGATATTATTGAAGACTGTCAAATTATGTTTTTGAAGAGATGTGAGTTATTTAATTAAACTGATATCATGAATCTTCCATATCAAAGATACATATGATGAAGTAGCTGTGAATTTGCAGTATGACACAATAAGTCAACAATGGTGGCGGTCATGAATGTGGGTAGCCAGCTTTGAAGCCTAGGATGGAAGACTAGACAAGGGAAGGCCTAGGAAGAAATTTAATATTTTTAAATCTGTATGGCAACCTGTGAGATCTACCAGCAACTGACGCACTTGTGACCAAAAAGGACATATTAGGTGGCATTCTCAAAAGATATGTTCTAAGGCAGGGGTGCCCAACAGGTAGATCGCAAAGGCAACGCAAGTAGATTGCAGAGCCCGGTCTTTCAAAATAATAACTCCTGTGCATGGTAGAGTTTTAAGTCCAAGATTTTATTGTTGGTAGATCATTTTGACTTGGTCATTTTAAAAGTAGCTCGCAAGCCAAAAAAGTGTGGGCATCCCTGTTCTAAGGTGTACATACAACATCCCCAACAGCGATCCCCATGAAACCTTCATAGATTATTCAGAAGCACCGGAGTATGATGGCTATGATAACATTTTTTTTATATATATATAAATGTGGTACAAATGGAACTTTTCTGAGAATCTTGCCAAAAAGCAGACCACCTCTGAATCTAGCTCATCGCTAATAAGGTTTTTGTATAAATAAGGTCAGTAATGAACCAACAGATATAAGATTATATTTAGCTTTGCACTGTCTCCATTGTGCGGCGTAGATCTTCCTCCATAAGAGGGAGGGATAGGGATAATCAAACTTTCTGGCTCCTCAGATATGCTGCCAGGTAGTTTTTACATAAATCCAGCCCTCCCATACCACCTCCATCCCTGAGAGAGCACACTACCTACCTCTCTCCTTCTGCAGTCTGTCATGTTTATAACGCCAGATAAAGTTAAGGAAATCTCTTTTCAATGTTTTGTGTCCTCCATTTATCCATGCTAAATCTAAATTCATGGATAGGGGTGGGATGTTCTTCCTGTGTTCAAAGGATGATGCAATTTGTACACCCAAATAACGTATACATCTACAGTCTTCACTTAAACGTTAAAGAATATTGTAAGGAAGAACGCAGGGGGGGTGGCATATGTAAAGTGTGTGCTTCCTGTTTTATTTGGGTTAATCTTATACACAGACACACGAACACAAATAGTTAGTTATTTCCATAAGTTTTGGAGGGAGAATATTGGTATAGTTATACATACAAATATATGTATATTGGTAAAAGTTTTATGGTTTATGGAGACTGCCTTAATATTTGTGTTAAACTATGTAAATTTAAAGTACATGACTGCATAGAATATTTTTGAGGCCACAATACAATAATGTTTAATGTTGCGGATTAGACTTCAAACAGTGCTTTAAACGGTGTACACATTAAAGCAAACAGTAAGTATTGCTCTTTATTCTCACCAGAACATTTTTCAATTTGATGTCTCTATGGACCAAGCCCTGACTATGCAGGAAACGGATGCCTTCCACCACATCTAAACCAATCTGTAACCGATTTTCTAAAGAGAGACCAGCCTAAAAGACAGACAAAAAACTTGATGAGCAGCTTATACAGTTATTTATACATATTTTTTAATATTACATAAGTGTTAACATTTCCAATAATATTAAGATAAACCCTTTTAAAAAATATTTGTGCTATGTTACATTAAATCTGGACTTTTTGTTGTGGTTTATTAAACATTAATTAAAATTGCTTATGGTAATTAAATTTGCCACTGCTGCCTTCCTAGGATTTTTACATAGCAATTAGGGGCCTTATAAAAAAAAAAATAATTCTGTTGACTTCAGAAACTACAAATCAAAAAGTAAAATGATTAACTTGATGGAAGCTAAAAAGAAACCACATAGATTCCAAGAATGCATTTACATCTTTCTCGTTTTGCCTTCAAATCAATGAAAATACATGAAACCAAATCAAGAAAAGATCCTTAAAATTAAAAGGCATGAAAACAAAATGTCAACATGTGTATATTTTTTTTAAGCATTCCTGGTGATTTTATTACTATGTGCGTCAGACAAACACAAAGTCCTTGGTCTCTGAACACCTAACCAAAATAAAAGTTGAACTATGAACAAAACAAAAATGACATAAGCTGCAGTGTTATTAGCAACAACACTTCGTTTTAGGGGACAGTGCAAAAAACAGTTTTATTACCAGTTGATTTTGACAAAAGCTCCATAAATTTTATGAATAATTTTTAAATTTTCCTTTGTACTGATCAAGCTGTCCATCCAAAGTGGCTAGTACAAGGGGTTGGGATTAAGATACTGAGGGACTTTACAATAATTAGCTTTTAAGAGGGCGTGGCTTGAACGGCGGCATGAATGAAGAGGCTCGGGTGTGCATTTTTCTGGCACAGGGAGCCATGCATTCCCACATATGGGTAACAGAAAATGGCAAAAAGAAAGCTGCAGAAGTTGGGATCCAATCCAGCCAGATGTAGACCCCCGAAAGCCTCACTACAATATTATCTCTGCCCCGGTTCCCCTGACCCAGCAGGGATGGAGAAGATGGCACCTGAGTACACGTGGCCAGCAAGACAGAATCCTCCACAATGGGAGGCTGCTCTAGTGCTCTCATCCCCACCACTGCAGTAGGGAGGAAATTTCCATACCACCTTGTGTGGATCTCCAGTAGCAGATTCCTGAGCCTGCACACAATTGTGCAGCTCTGATATTGTCAGAAGAAAGTCTACAGAGTCAGCAGCAGGAGCACTCTGCTCCCATGTAGTCAGCCCTGCAGGATCAATGAAGACTACCCTACCAGGGACACTAGGAGTCCCTCTGCTTGCACCTTTACCCAAGCCCTGTACTACTTTTTTTTTTTTTGCTGGCAATGATGGCAATGCTGTGCAGTGAAGTGGGCCACTCAACCCTTTGACCTGCCACTTGACTTTCCTCCCTACTCCCCCCCCCCTTTCTTTATTCTTATCTCTTTACAAGTAGAGTGGTTCTGGTGTGCATACCCTAGTACAGTTGCTGGATATGGAGGGCATCATAGATTACTTCTTAGAACAATAATGGTCCATATTTCATCCTCGTCCACCCCACCTATAGCCCATCTCTTGGCCTCCCAAACACGGGACCAAACAGCCGAATCTACCCCTATGGCGGTGCAAGATAATCAGAGGTCCCTATATTATAATACTAAGACTATTGCTGGGAACTTTGGTGAGTTCTATAAATCTCTATAATAATCAGTGCATGACTCGCAACTATAGGATCAATTCACTCTTGCCTCATGCATTGATGACTTATCTAACCCACTTCTCCCTCCCCACATTGGAGACCTCAACAATGGACACTCTCAATTAGACCATCACTGTAGAAGTAGCTCTCAATTAAAAACTTTCCACTATAGAGTGCATTGGGCCTGGATGCGTTTTCATAAAGCCATTACAAAACATTCTCCCCACACCTAACCTCCCTCATTAACAGCTTTTTGGAGGGGCCATGAATCCTCAGTCAATGCTGTACTCCTATATCTGTATTCTCTAAACCAAGAAAGAAGCCACGGGATCTCTCAAGTTATTGTCCCATAACGCTTCTCAACTCAGATGCCGAAAAAGCATTCGACCAGCTTAACTGTCCATTTCTCATACAAACCCTATTTTGGATCGGGCTCCAGGGTCCCTGCCTCCAAGCAGTAAGGGCCCTCTACACTGTTCCAACAGCAGAGATAGATTGGTGCATGCCAACTCACCCCTTATTCATACCCAAAATGGCACCAGACAGGGCTGCCCACTGCCATCACCCCTATTCGCCACTAGCCCTGACAATTCACCAACACCCAGATATCATGGGGGGTCCTTATTGGGCCTAAAACATTTACCATCACCTTTTATGCTGACTATAGATTACGAACACTTACAAATCCTTCATTTCATATCCTTTATGGCTAAAAAATGAATGCCTTCAAAACAGAAGCCATCACAATTAACTTACCACACCCGCAGCTACAACAACTACAATCTCAGTATCCTTATCATTGGGGGTCTGATTCCATTAAGTACTTATGTGTTTACATAACTTCCACCTACAGCACTCTGTATAGCACCAATTATCAAACACTCCACTGCCACCACCACAAACAGCGTGCCCTCGGACATCCTTTTTTGGATGCATCATCCTATTAAAAGTGTCTATACTCCCTAAAAGATTGTATTTTTTCACCACTTTATCAGCTCTGGTTTCGCCCTCTGCCCTTGGACAACTGCAGGCTGCTACCCTTGATTTTTTTGGGGGGTATAAACCTCACCAGCTGCCTAAATCGCAGCTTTGCACCCTTCGGGAGAGGAGAGGATTAGGTTTTTTGACTTTTTCAATTATTTGGCAGCACATCTTCACCATTTCTTGTGGAATTCCACTAACAACGTGTTTGGGCCCCATGCAGTTCACCAAGCTAATCTGGCTCCAGTGCAAGGACGAATTCAAACTAATGGCACCTGCTTCCATACTTTCATCCCTCCCTTTATAACCCTCAACTTCCCGATAGCATGGACACTCATAGTTGGGGGTTGGCAAGCCGAAGGTCTCCTTCACATCAGGCACTGATAGTGCACCCATGCTCTTGCCAGCTTAAAGCAACCTTGGATCCAAGGTAAATATAAAATTTCCTGGACCACATTCTTTTGATACCTTGGTTTTTCATGTCCTAACAGCTGCAAAACAGCTTTAATCAATATAATTTTTAGCTTTTTTTGTGGGAACTGCCTAAAAAGTGGCTAGCTAATGTTGGGCTTTAATTGTATTTTTTTTTACAATCCATTCAAAACTATCTATCTATTTAGAGACTGATGTCCAAGAGTGCTGTTGTATTTATATACTGTAAAGCAAACTGCATTGTCACACTGGAATAAAACAAAGACAGCTGACTGCTGACTACAAAATGAAAAAGAAGCAGAAGCTGATGCAAGGTTTGAAGGATTCAGTGATCTTCCATCATCACTATGGTCAGAAAAAAACATTATTTTAAATTTGCATGTCAAGTTAAATATGAAAAAATATCTTGTATATACCATGGTGCCGAATATAAGCCTGCGAATGTGACTACCTGGTATGTGCATAAAGATTTGTTAAGCTACAAATATACATTTGTGTACAATGAAGATAAAATCCATGAGCATATACTTGCTTTACAAAAAAAACAGCATTAGTGCACAATTGTACACACATCTACATATATTCAGCATGCTGTCAAAAAGGGGTGACAATCATTTTGCTATAATGGAGTTCTTCTGCTACTAAATGGCTGGTTTGGTTCTTTGGTGATCTAGACTAGATCTAGATCAAGAGATTGACAGTGTAGTGTAGTGTAGTGCAGAACATGCTTACCTTAAGTCCAGCATAAAGATCTCTATGAAGACGTTCTGTGATTAGTAGAACTGCGATGCTGGAGCCTCCTCCATAATTATAATCAATAACAGAGCCATGCAAATCAACCAATCTCTCATGTTTAGGCAGCGACCTACAAGAGCATATTTTCACTAATTATTGACATAAGTAAAAAGAAACGTTACGTTATGATTATCACCCAAAATCCAGATTAAACCGAAGCTTTATTTTTTTTTCTTAAAAGTGATATTTATTTAGCTCACTTTATATATAGTCACTTTAAATAAACAAATCCCACTCCTCAACTGTTTAAACTGTTGCAATCTAGGCAACATAAACACATAATAAAAAATTATACAAGATGAGATGCCTTCATAACTGCCATGGTAGGTTTGCAGGGGTGAAGAGGGGAGAACACCAAAGCTCCTGAAAGGCAAAAAATTATTAGGTGCCTAAAATTTTGAGCATCTACTAAGAACTGAATATCGAATCAAGGTGATAAGTGCTCTAAATGTAGTTGTAGTGTAATTATTAAGTAGCAATCAAATCAGCCATACAATTTTAAATAACAGATTAACAACTGGGCTTTCTGGGCATTTTAGCAGAATGGTGTACAACATTTTCCATGACTGAGGTGACACTCCCTCTTTATCCTCTATAATCTGAGCTATAATCTAAACTTTCACATTTCAAATCTTTAGAAAACCCTATTAAACAGTTAGCAGTGTGGGTGTTCGAATTCAGGTTGTCCTTATATTCGACCCAAATATGGCTGTTCGATTTCGGATAGACCTGACCCAAAAAAAAAGGAGATTCGATGGCAAAAATTTGGATTAAAATATGTAAAAAATGGTGTTAAAAAAAAATAATGTTAAATTAATTTATTGAGTGTTTGTTTTTTGTTTTTTTACAGGTTATCCTACAATGACATGATATCTCTTACTCGAGTTACATTTTTCTTTTATCCACTGCCAGAAAAATGTAACAAATGTATCATATTACTGTGCTGGAAAGTTTGTTACAGAGTAAGAGATACTTATATTAGAGCACCAGCGGTTTTGAATTGGGGAGACTTCCAGCCAATCAGAGACTTCTAGTGCCGGGCATCTTCTCAATGATTGAGCCCGTGAAATGCGATTAAAAAAAAGGCTTTAGTTCCTCACATTTTCATGCAATCTTTTTGTTCAACCCACTGAATCAAAGCTGAAAGTCTGCAGTTTAACTGCATCTGAGTTGTTTCATATAATAATTAAATAATAATATAATAATTATATAATAAAATAAATAATTGTGGTAATGTACAGAAAAAAAATTAGAAAAAAGTTATCTCTGTCCATATAATTATGGACCTAACTGTATATTACAAGCCAATCTTAAATCAATAAATAGAAATATGCTAGATGCCACTTTCAGGAGAAATCCATGTCAATCCTTAAATCAAACATTTTTTGATTTGCATGAAGCAGCGACCTACTTAATGTTTTCAGATAACTCTGTACAAAACTTCAAAGACAGAAAGTGTTTATGTAAATATCGTGAATCATGTCGCACTCATTCACCCTGAATTCAATGTAAATACACTATACAACATATATCATTTAACAGACTAAATACCATTACAGAGTAATTATGAAGTGTGATTGTAACTAAATGTAATTAAAATGTAAGATTTTTTTAAATAGGCAACAACTTTGACTTTAAAACCAATACTTCAGAAGCTAACAAAAGTATAGTATTAAGTTTTACTTGTGGTAGTTACCTCATGTAGTGAAATTCTAGAGCAAGATCATTCCAATGTTTTTCATCTGGAGGTACTACAGACTTCAAAGCACATGGAAAATGTCCACCCCAGGTGTCACACAGATAGACCACACCATACTGGCCCCTTCCCAGCTCACGTCCTAGCTTTGGTTTTCCTGAGGGGAAAAAAAAAAATCATACACATACACACAAACTATCTATGAAGGGTCAAATGTAAGCAGCAAATGAGAGGTTTGACTAGGGAGGGGGGGGATGAAAAGAGTATGAACAATAGTGGTGGCATGGTGAGAGCCTTTATGTGCAGTACAGAGGTGGATTTAGGAGGGACATACAGATGCAGTGGTTAGATTGGAGGAAAAAAGAAGACATACAAAAAACTTAATTTGTTCTACAAAAACTAGATACTGCAAAAAAGCATCAAAAGAAGCTGTAGAGCTTTTTCAGTATTTAGATTGTGTTTCAGCACGGTAAAGAATGCTCAACTAAATTATATGGAGGACTTTTTTTTTCCTTTTTTTTTCTTTTTAACATGCTGCAGTTAGAAAGCACTTCATTACTCATTTTTGTAGGTTTTGCTTTAGCATATCCTCACCACTCTGTAAAACCTTACTAACTACTTACCAAATGCTTTTTTTTTCAGCAACAAAATGTAAACAATTTTCAATCATGATTCTTACCATGCAACAAAACATCTCGCAGCGATCTGCTTTCCAGTGACAGCCGGGCCAGACGTGGTGCATGTTCTTTACGAACCTTTAGCCAAAGATCTTCAGTTTTCTCTAGCCTGCCAGAGTGACCAACTTCTAGCTGAAAAATTGAATCAAGGCAAATACCAGCAATATATCAGAATATATAAGAAGGCAATTTTAGAAGCTTTCCACCAGTTTTCATTCCATCTGATCTCATATATGGTGGTTAAGTCAATGAAACCCACAGTGATACCAGTGAAAATGTTTACAATGGCAAGTTCTAGCAAAATTTCAGGAATGAAGGCAATCAAAACAAGGAAACTATCCATGACAAATTGTTGGGAGACCACAATCTTTATCTGAAAGCTCATGAAATACATTAAAAAATAGAAACAAAGTTCTAGAAGTAGGTGGTCAGCACAGAATACAATATGCTTGTACAATTTCTGATCATACACCTTTTGACCCTAGATTTAAAGGGTAAGTGCAAATGTCTTTCTAAAATAACTTTCAATAAGTACCTCAATAAAGTACCCCATCTGGGTTTGTCACTTGTTCAATACTGTAGGAGCCACAAGAAGAATATGATTACACAATCATCTTCTCATATATACATACAATACTAGGGTACAAGAACCAACTCCCATGTTGAAACACTGACAATCACAGAAAGTTTATAACTCACTGGCTTACACAAAAAACTTTTGATAATCATTGGTGGAAATGTTGTCTGCATGTAAGGGATACAGAAAACAAAATCAACATCAAGTCTTGATTGCACTTTGCCAAAACACAATTTGAAGTGTGTTTTGCTGAGGCCAAAAGGGAATAATCTAAAAGCAAGACAGCTCACCGTTCAAAAACATCATATCTAATGAAAATCATAGAGACAGTTGTATCTTGTCTTTGGGTTTCTCTGCAGCAGGGACTGGACCACCAGTCAGGCTAGAAGGAAAAAACAGACTATGCACAATATTGTCCAATTCTTAATGAAAACCTGCTGTCCTCTTCCAGAGAATTGGCAAGAAGGTTTACCTTCCAACATGACAACGATCGAAAACACCCAGCAAAATTGACCACACAGTAGCTTAAAGAAACAGGGGAAAGTCCATGCGTGGCCTAGTCTTGGCTCAGAAAAACACCAAAAACCAAATCTGTGGAATTACTTAAAGACTTCAGACCACAAAAGGTCATCATCCAATTTGGGTGCACTTAGACAGTTCTGTTAAGAATATTTGGCAAAAGACTCCGGTAATTAAAGCAAAAGGTAGTCTCAAATACTGACACAGAAAGTGATCCTTTATCCATCTCAGGGATAATGGTTTTTGTTCAAAACTTTAGTTGCACAATGATGTAAACACAGTTAATAATTTTTGTGTGTCCTAAAATCAGAAGCAAAGCAACAAAATGTAAATATTTTGAAGGAGGTGATTTTCTTTTCTGTACCCAAAGTATATACATACTTAAGTATATTGTTTAAGAAATGATCAAGCGTACATATGAAACCAGAAAATGCACAAAACTATCAAAAAAAATTAATAAGGAATTACATTTTTTTTAAAAAAGAAAGTTTCAAGTGGGCAGGTTGTTTATTAAAGAAGGGACAGGTGTCCTTTTTGCAGAACAAATACCTGCCTCTTCCCATGCTTGTACTGTACACTATCAGGTAAAATCCTTCACCAACATAATGTTAATAATAATAATGTAACAGAACTACAAGAATGCATAGATAAAATGAACCTACCTTGAAACATGTCTAAAATACAGATAGGAATTGTCTTTTAGAGATTTTATCCATACAGGAACTTCTTCCTTAACCAGTGATTAGGTTAACAGGCACATAGACCAAGTTGGATTAAACAAAGCTGATAAAACACCCACCTGCTTGAGGGAAGCAGCAAAGGCTTCATGAGAACTTTTTAGACGTTTACAAAATTGACTGCAGATACTCTTGGCAAGCTTGGATGCACTCAAGCTCTCAATTGCATCTTGAGCCACTTTACGCTTCCACTCTGGTGTGATAGCTGGGGGGCTGACCCATGTAATGCGCTGTATGATCTGTGAAAAAAATGTTTGGAGTGAGCATGCTGATTTTTCATACTCTTAGCTTTTTATGCTTACCAAGTTGCACTATTCACAGTGTGTCATTCTATATAATGTAAGAAAAGAGAATCTTCTTCCCATTAGAAGCATTGTCTGCGAGCTATCTATGTATGCTTGTGTTCTTCTGAATTTACAGCCACCCTACCCCTTCATGACCCTTATATGTCAGTGGGACTTCAGAACCTCAAAAACTACAATTTTAACCAGCAGGTTTCTAAAACTTACCCAAGAACAATTAAAATTAGAAATGTAATAGACTTGTATAAAATAACAAACACAAACATAAAACAGTGAGCTGCTGGGGAAAAAAAATTATGAAACAGATAATATTACAGTATTTAAAATGAATAAATTCACTACTTAAAACCAGAGCACCGCTGAGAAATTATCAGGGCTGTGAAATCGGGGCAATTTTGGGGTATCTGAAGTCTGCCAAAAAATTACCGACTCCTAATAAACGAAAGGGAAATCATACATGATGTAAAAATGTCCTATTTCACAGATAAAAGTCATAATAAACTAGTTCAATACTGTATTAATTAAGTCTATTGTGTGGTTGTCACTAGCATGAAGCTCATCTGAGCTATTCTTTAGTCTAACATTTATACAGGTTTGTAATCTGGAGAATACACTTTCATCAGTAAAACTGGGTGATCCAGCAAACTTGAAAATAATTTCTTCAAAGTATTTTGCTTTCAAATGCATTGAAACCAGGACCAGATCGATTCCAGGTTTGCTGGATCACCCATCTTCACTGAAGTGTATTCTCTTCAGTCTTGGAGAGCTTTAATAAATCAGGTCCATTTTTTTTGCACATTTAAAATAGGTCACTGAATGCCAATAGAATAGGTCACTGAATGCCAATAGTCTAGGTGCCTATGGCTTTTTATCTTTTGGCATACACAATATTGTTTTATCTGGACTTCAATAAAAGTGGTTAATTTTATACTTTACTGGTTATTTAGAATCACAAATGATTAGTAATAGGTGATAGGAAAACTAAAACATCACAATAATAATATATTTTTTTTTAAAAAGTAACAAGTTTAAAATAACAAAATATCGTAGTCAATACCCATTTTATAGCATTTTATAGCAGTTTTAAGTAAACAAAATGAAAGTGAATCATAAAACTAAAGTATTTTTATATCCTGAAGAAAAGGCACTTTTTAAGGAAGTCCTAATGCAACTGTGTATTAAAAAACATTGTAAAGAAATGTTTTGTTTTTTAAATTCACTGGTGTAGTTAGCAGTCAATCTTCTAATGCAAACCAACAACAGAAGTTTCTAAGCTGTCAGAAACCCAAATCTAGAGTATATCTATTATATAGCAAAGGGACAATGTTGTCAGGCCAAGTTCAGATTCTACTGGGTTTCTTGCTGATCAACAGTATTTTATACTAAATTTGCAGCATTTTAAAAGAGAGCAAACATATGGAAATATTTACATACTGCATAAATGTACTGTGTATTTTATTTTTGCCCACATGCATAAATATTTCAATACCAGTTTTTTTTTGTTTTTTTTTAGAAATCGTTTTTACATTTTTTATTGAGTCCTGAATCCCTGGCTGTTCCTCCTATTCCATTTTTCCAGTTGACCATTGTCACTGTGACTGAACTAGGGTAAAATGAATTGAAATGTTTTTAAATTGACATAAAAAAAAAGTAGAAATGGGGTGATTTCCTCACATTTGAAGTTTTCTCTATGGTTCTGATCAATGAGATCAGAAGAAAAAAAAAACGCTTACGCGTTTTTAAAATGTGGTTTCCATAAGTTGCCTAATTTAAACTAAAAAAAAGTGGGTGTATTGCTTAAAACTTGATGCTTTGTTATATTATGTGCGTGATGTTTTTAGTGTATTACTTTCTACTTTATGTACCTTTTTTGATCCACAGAATGGTTTATTTTTGCTTGCCAGGGAAATCAATAGTATATTAGTATATGTATAAACTCAAAAATATATTTTATCTATTAAATATATTTATTATATTTTTATCTAATATGACCTGCTTATAGAGGCCAACTAAAATATGAATGTAAAATTTATATTTACTTGGCTTAAAATGTGATCTTTTTTAATTATTTTCAGGCCAACAAAAGTGGAATGTATACAAAAATCTTAATCATTACCTTTTATAAACATTAACCCTATGTATAAATGATCTAGCTTTTGGGATTAAAAGTACCATATCTATTTGCATGTAACATCAAAATATGCATCAGAATAATGCCCTACACAGCGTTTAACTGATAAGCAGATCTGAATCAACGGAAATTGACAACCATGCACTGAACTAGGTGTAATGTTTTTAAAAGGTATGTACTGGGTGCTCAAGACATGCATGCTTTTATGGACTTTTTTTTAATCCTATATAACTAAATCTGTTTAAAAAAACCCTGTGCAATATTTGCTGTAAAATCTGATGCCTTTTTTTATACACTTAAAATTGTGCACATAAATTATCACAAAGATTAATGATCCTGTATAGTACTGTCTGCAATCTTTAAATTAGGGTGCCAGCAAATATTTCCACAGACAAACTATAGTGTGTTCCTTCAATACACAATAGCCTCAATTCACAGGGCCACATGATTTATTTTACTTCTCTTATGATCATTTTTAAACAACATGTTCAATCATCAAAAAATATCACAGATGTAGACTTGTTAATTGTTGGCACTAAAAAGGCACTTTGAACTGTTGGCAGTCCCATCTTATGAAGTTATTTTTGCCTTCTTAAGGGTAATTTTATTATCATCCTAAATAGTTATTTTTCCTGGGTTCTTGAAAAGCAGACCTTACCAACCATTTTAACTGCCAGCCTAAACCAACAATTGCTAAATAGTAATTAGTCTTTAAAAAAACTTCATTATATATGAAAAAACTGAATATAAGGAACAATACTAATCTGTTTTCGTGATGTAAAATGTTTCTGTGTATTAGATTTTTATGTGACACTCCCCTCCCCTGATTATTGCAGTTATTTATGTTAAATAACTGGTGATCTGTCGTGTTATATCTGTAAGGACCAACACTAATGCTAAATAAACATATCCTTGCAGCAGGGTACCTCATACTAAAGCTGCGTACACACCTGCAATTTTTCCGTTCATGCTCTATGGAGAGGGGAGGGGGAGAGCGACGGAGCGGCACCCTGCTGCGCGCTCTCCCCTTCCCTTTCATTACGATCGGTCGTCGTCCATCGTCCATGGGTACACACGGCAGATTTTCGCCCGATAATTGGCCGATACCGATTATCGGGCGAGAAAAATTTGCCGTGTGTACGCAGCTTAAGCCCTTTGCCACTTACCTACTTAGCCACCTAAAACCAATGAAATGAAGTAAAGTAAAGCAGAAAGAAGGAAAGAAATGTTACCTTCACATTACATAAATAAAGGATGGAAAAAAGGGGTGAATGGCAGAGTTTTAGGCCCAAAACAGAGGAGGCTTATCAATTTAATATTTATGAACAACTGAATGTCCCCATGCAGGTCGAAAAATAGAGGCATGGACAACCTCAATTTTTAACATCATTCAGCCAGCTTATGACTTTCTAGTACAGCCAATTCTGGGTGGCTGTAAACCCATCGTTGGCTCCAGGAAATTTGAATTCTTTGGATGTCATGTAAATCCAATGGCATTTACCTCGAATGAGAATGCAGATCAGGAGATCTAATTTTCATTCCGGTCAAAGGGGAGTGTTTTAAGTCAAAGACAACCAAATAACATTAGGATGTCGGCAATGGAAACATCTGCATTCAACCCCAATGTATCACTAGCAAGAAGAAATGTGCAAATACAGCTGTCTCAGTCTCAATGTACCCGTCACTTCCAACAAGGTTAAAAAACAGTTTCACCCATTATGCTTATTTACATTAGGTGTATCACAAAATTCTCCGCTATTCTTGGCAAATACCAAGCTTTTTACCTGTACAATCTGCTCCCACACCATTCTCGTGACAGTGGATCCAGAATTAAAAGTGACCTCCACATGGTATGCAGCATTCAATATCTAAAGGAAAAAAAACTTGCATAAAACCTTTGCATGCAAATTGATAATTTTTTACAAATCTTTGAAGAAAACAAAAGTCATGAACATGATCTACTGGTACAGTACCACACTGGCCACTGCTTGGATGATTGGAATTAAGTGCATTTTCAATACATAGTGGTACAAATTCACTGAACTGATAAGTCTAAAACTTTGCTGGCTTTCGGGTGTAATGCTCTTTACACACATACAAACATAAACGTACTGCTTCCACCTGAAAAAAGGGACAGGAAACACAGGAATAAACAAACCACTTGAAAACACTATCCTTGCAGCCTCAGCATTTTGTAAATAACCTTCTTACATTACTTGCTAGATATTACGCTGCCTTAAAAACAGTTAAGACCTAAGCGGGGTTGCTCCCAAAGTACAAATCTGAATTTACCCAACAATCTTCAGGTATTGTTAGAGATGGAAAAAATTAACCAAATTGTATGCCCTTCTAAGCCCACTAGAAATATCTCTACATATTCACAGGTAATCTAAAATTATCAGTTGTTTCACACCCAGCAGTTCTATGGATCTCCCCAGAAGGTACTAGCCAGTGTCCAGCAGTTGTGCCTACCCCATCCACCACTCATCAGAAGCTGCAATCAAAAATGTTGGTACTACAAGTGGGGAACATCTGTGGGTAACATCCCCCAAAGGATAATCACTAGATTCTTTAAAACAAACTCATCCCAGTAAAGCGAAATTGGGCTTGAGGTATTGGAAGCGTACAGCCATATTTAACATCGAGGTATGTATTGATCAATAAAGTTTTTTTATGTTGTAATGACCACATAGTGATGAAAGTTTGGGGTGTGTTAGCCACAAGTGTCCTCCACTTGCACCTATGTGTTTGTTTACCTGCACCCCTTGGTTCTAAATTAGGAAATTAGGGTTCAAGCTAGAGAAGTGAACAGATGTGTAACAGGGCAGGCAACATGTACTGATGGGCATTTTTGATGGAGTTTTTTTATAATCTCATGATGCCATGCTAATAAAATTTTAGAGGGATTTAGCCACAAGTGTTCCCCACTTGCACCTACATTTTCATTTTCCAACACACCAGGTAAAGTTGGGTTCAAACGAGGCAGGGTAGCCTAATATAACAGTTCTAATTTTGTGAAAGGTGGGTATATATTTGGGAGGCCCACTGCAAGGCATCCTGCTGGGCCCCAGGGGTCCCCAATTTGCATTTTCAAATTTGGGCTCCTAGGCACACTTGCTTGTGAAACAACAACCCGAATGTTTATGTGTGTGCACACTAAAAATTGCAAGTTGATGCAACAGTTTAAGAGATATAAAGGTTTTTGAACAGAGAGGCTGCAGAATATGACAAGCAGCCTTTGCACACACAGCTATCACACTGTGCTGCAGCTGTCTTTACACATGCCCAATTGGGTACATTTCACAGGCAGTTTTCTTTAAAGAATATGGGCAGTGTTGAGAGGGGGCAGTGTTGAGAGGGGGCACTGGCTGTCCTGTGTCCATCTGCTATAACATGCACAATGCTCTTAAACCATCACTACATTTTTAATATTCTCAGTGAATTTTCCTTTAGTATATTTCCTTAAATATATATATATATTTTTTTTTAATACGTAGCCTCCTGAGATATTTGTGTCACATATCCCAAGAGGTTGTGGGAAGAGGAGGAAAGACTAGCTGGGCTGGGCTCGGTTTATGGATAGATCAAGTGAAAAGAATTTTCACAAAAGTTCTCAAACTTAATACAGCCTCAGGAGCGCAGTTAGGCTGCATTTGCTGTGTTTACCTGTTTCTCATGCCAGGAACCACTGCTGCTTAAAAAAACCAAGCCTAAAAATGCCTAGCAGTTAATGCCTGTTACCAATCCCAGGTGCCTAACGGTTGCAGGTAGTCACTCGGGAGTGGTAAATGGCATAGTTTTTACTGCTAATGTGAACTTAGCCTACACTACATTGATTACACTATTACAAGGGATTCCACTCCTAACAAAACATGGAACACATTGAATGAAAATACATGGCACTGGATAGTTTGGGCATATTATAAAAAGATGGAAAAATTAGACATACAAATGGGGCAGCCATTAGAAAGTTGGAACAAAGTATAGGGGGAAGGTAGAAAAACCGACACAATATTAGGGGTTACTGGATACCTGTGGGATAAACAACTGGGAGCACTAAATAGGACGTGTCTTGTACAGCCCACTTTTTGAACACGTATACATACACATATATACATATATTTATACATACATTTTGTCAAGAATTGCCACGTATAGGGATCTAGTAGTGAGAGCATAAGCCACCTAAATCTAGCAGGCCATTTTAGGTTTAAATTCTTTAAACAGTTTGATAAGGGCTTAACAGCAAACCAGTTAAAGCTTATAAAACCAAATTAAGACACCAGGGAAAATAGTAGGCAAATGTTAAGAGATGGGGATTCTGTCATGCAGTCTGAACTGCAAGAATTTCAAATTATTGGGATGTTCAGTTCTGAGCAGAAAAAAAAAACTTTTTGGTAAATGCCGCATAAGCCAACACATCAAATATTACATATACAGGTTGTTCCCGGATTACATATGAGATAGGGACTGTAGGTTTGTTCTTAAGTTGAGTTTGTACGGAAGTCGAAACAGGTACATTTTAATAAATTGCCTAGGTGATAAAGCTTTCAAATAGGTCTTCAGATTTAGAACCTTAACCTGTGTATGGTATACATGGTTGTAAAAGAAGCCATGATGTATATAAAGAGACCCCTTCAGAATGGTAGGGTACTAAGCTTTTCTTTTTAACTAGTCTGTTGCTACTAAAATTGCAATCACAATTTTCAATAGACCTCTGGAAAATAACCCTATCGTAATATTGTAAAAGTCGAAGTTTCTTTTTAAAGAATATTTCAGACTACAAGAAGATCTGTCAGGTTGGACAAAAATGAAGCTGCTTGCCTCTTTTGTAATATTTAACAGGGATATTAAACTTCCAAGAAACCCCCTTGAATTGAGCTGACCAATTTAGAGACTCTATTACTATGTAGAAACATGGATTAAGAATTCTAATTCAGAATACCAATAACCAAGGTATAGCGGCTGCAAGATAGTAAGAACATGTTATTCATTGAATTAACATTTTGTTGTTTCTAGTTGGAGAAAAGGCTTCTCAACCCAAGGGAGCATTGAAAAATTAGCTTACTTCCCATTGAAATAGGACCTCATTCATCCACATTTAACATCAGTCCTGAGTTCTGAAGCTGAGAGACTAAGGTGGAACAAAGGTGCTCTCTGATTTCTCAGAAAAATACTCTCCCAGTAAAAAGGACAAGGAAAAAAAAAAAAAAAAACCACACTGCAAAATCTACAATAATTTTAGTAAAAAGTTGGGCGCATTAAAGAGGTTGCATGGTAGGGTTTTGAAGTGAAGAAGCACCACCTGCTATTCAAAAAGAACTGGTGGCGAAAAGCTCTAAAATACAGATTTGATCAGTACGTTACAGTAGGCATCTGCATCTTTAGGTGTTAGAATATATAGATAGACCTATGGTTTAAAGCAAACATATATAAATTTGGAATTTATTTATTTTTTTTGCCAATGCCATCAATTTCATTCCAAGAGATCAAGGAAATTTTAAGATTCTTATCCACAAATTTCTGAATCCCAGGTTTCATCTCAGCCTTTGGTGTTTTCAACCCACAGTTTGAAAGGTTTTCACATATAGATAGACAGCCTATAGTGAAGTACAGCCTTTATTTGGCCCAGGAATTCAAAGTCCTACTAACCAAAAATGTTCTTTAAGAATTATTAGCAGTGAGCTAAAAAGTCAGCCCAGTAATCCCCAATGCTGTAAGCATGCCACCCTGAACCCAATCAACATTAATATAGTAGGAGAAGGGGTTGACTTTCTGTATGTGAAGGAAAGTGGAAGCTATGTCAGGTTTTTGGCTTCTGGAAGGCTGATAAAAAGTTAATCAGCCAAAAAGGTAATACACAGTACTGAATGCATCATACAGAGCAACTACTGGGTGCAGCACTCTGGCTTCTCAATTTTAGCCACTGACCATGGCCATGTGTTACAGCTCCTAGGCTCTTAACATCACATTAGATTGCTTTTATCATTTTTAATTGCAAATGCATTACTATGGCCTACACTCTTGGTATACCTAAATTCTACATTGTACTAGTAAATGATGGTCCTGTTTTTACAATAACTAAAAAAAAAACAAACAAACGTGTTTGACCTTTGCACTTATTTAAAATTTTCCTCTGCCTTGCACCTCCATCTTTGGGAAAAAACGGTGATAAATTTCACTTCTTGGCAAAAGTTTCTGCTGGCTCTCTGACACAGATGATCACAGTGCCAATTGTGGCACAGCAAGGAGCAGTGCTAGAACGCCGGTCAGGTGAATAAAAGGTATTCCTGAATGGGCAGTGATGGTGTCTAACTCCAAAAACCAACAGACTTTCATGAAACCTTCCTATACATCTAAACCCTCTGTTTACAGTAAAATTTGGCATATGGTTTTATAAAAGAAATGTACCTGAAAGTTTACATTCCTTAAATGGTAGAGGCAAATGGGCAGCAGAAATGGGCAGCAGAGGAACAGGCTTTGACATAATTTTCATAAATTCATAAACTCTTTGAATCTACAAAGGTATTGCTAGAGCTAGATGCAGCTATTGACTTCAATGTTAACAGTATCAAAGCAGCTATATCAGAAACAAGGACAACCATGCTGTAGTGACTTTACTACAGAGAGGATTATGTTGTCAGTTTAACAATGCTAGTTGTGTATTGGAAGAGATATTTACAGAAAGTCCCAGGGAGTACTAGTGAGGATACCGGGATACTGTTAGGTGCCACCTGCATTACTTTCAGTGTGTAATTTTTTTGGCCATATTTCTGTGAAACTAATCACTGAAGTAATCATGATCATCTAGCAGACGAAACTAGTAAGCAGCACAAAGTACCCCAAAGTATCCAAAGTACAAGAGAATACAAATGCCAACATACCAGAACAGTAGACTAGGATCTGTACCGAGACACAGGGGCTGTGGAACCTAAAATACCTCTTTGACTCCAAGTACTTTATTTTTACAATGCTAGTTATGCATTTTGTTTATTGATTGAAAGTGTGCAACATACAAAAGCCATTTCATCACTCACCACTGCAAAAGAGTGATAGGTGTATAACAATCTTTTTAGCAATTTTACAGCTACATGAGAGAAGTGTGAGCTTTTAGCAGTGCAAATTTCTACAATGTTTTTATCTGGTGCCCACTGGTGCAGCTAACACAGAAAACAGATGTACTTATATTCTTTGTATGACCGTTTGCCAGTAAAAGGAGCTACTTTGGCAGAAGTGCTTAAAGGTGACTTGAGGAAGATGGCTTCTTTTATATACTCATAGCTTGGCTATATTTCCTTCCAGACAATTTCTGGCTTTATCAAGCTGCAAGAAAGCTCTTTGCAGATCAGTGCATTACAGTGATAAGGATCTACGGTTTGCAATCTTGCGCATATCTCAATCAAGTTATACCAATTTTTTTTTCAAAAAAATGCATTTTAACTTTATCACCTGCTTCAAATGGTTGCTTGTGATATGCATCGAGGATTCCTGCTGGGATTTTTCAAGGCTACGAAGACACCTTTCTAATGTTCCAACGAAGCTTTCCCGGAGATAGTCTACTGAGCTAATCAGTTTGTTTACAACAGCTTGGTTAAGCCTTGAAATTATTAGTTCCTTGATCTGATAAATGCAGCTTTTTACTTCTTGTGCTCCAATAGGTTCTCCATTTTGTGGGATAGAGATATCTAAAGACAGACCGAAAAAGAGAAAATTACTCCATGCAACACGTTTTAGCATCCAACTGTTTAAATACATTTCCACAAAATAGGGTTAAAATAAAGTACTTAAAAACACCCCCAAAACAAATCCTTTGCACCCCCCCTTGTTTCCTTTACCTTGGAGCCAGTATACCAACCCTCCAGATTCATATTCACCCACATCAATCCTAAAAGGCCATCTAGGTTCAGTGTACATTAGTCCTTTATTCCTTAAAAATTTGAGGCCTGAAGTCTGCACTAAATCACCCCAAAGATTTCTATAGGGCTATGTCATTTGGCCAGAGCTGTTAAGGTGAAAGTTCTAAATAGGTTTATAAGAAGTAGGAATTTGAAAGTTCACTAATTTTATTACCATTATACTTTATTTATAAAGTGTCAAAAAATTATTCAGCACTCCACAATAGGGGGTTGAAAATGATCACCAAAACACAAACAATGACAAAAGGAGGTAGAGTGGACGCTACCCAAAATGATGATCTTAGGAAGACATATGTGTTTATTAAACTTGACAAGCATTCCACTAAATGGTGAAAATCTGCATAAAGTTTTAATAAATGAAGTTTATCAGTTACCTGAGCAATTTGTTTGCTAGTTAGTATGTATCACTAGATTAAAATTGTAAACTTGGATTATTCCTAAAATCTTATTTATATAAAAAAATAAAAAAAAATAAAAGAAAGAATACAAATGTACACATGAAAATTTCAATAAAAAATATCACCGTGACCATTCTAGATAAAATATTTCATATGATAAATGAATATACCAAAAAAAAATCTTTGCCAATTTTTAAAACATATATTTTACACATTTATAATTTGGTTACATGTATAACCATTTACTAAAACCAATACATTAAAAGTAGTTTGTTCTGAATGCAACTGAAGCACACACATTTAGAACCATGAAGGCTATTGTGTTTATCCAGATATGTTTCTTCTAAAATCAAATTCCCAGCTGGTATACCCTTAAAATAAACTCATATCCCCAGTCTGATCCTATCTGCTGGTGATGTCACTCAGCTCCGGGAACACTAATTCATATTTTTTGGGATTGCCCACCATTACAGTCTTTCTGGAGCAGAGTGGCAGATGTAATCTAAAAGTTGACTGGGGTGGATATTAAAATAAACTCATACACAGATTAGCCTCAAATGTGGGACTTAAAACATACAATCCAAGTTCTGTGAAAAGCTTTACCCTTTAAGCACAAAGGCAACCAAAGCAGATGAAACAGAGCAAACAGAGATAATGCAATGCAGAACGCAACTACAGCATGCAGTTCTATCCAGAAAAAAGTGTGTGCCACAGAACATTAAGTAAAAGATGCATATTAGGAATTGTACAGTCTTTTAGATCCAACTATTGACCAATAAAATTTGTGAACCTTTTTGAATTTTCAATATTTCTGCATAAATATGGCCAAAATAATAAAACTATTCAACCAAAACTGAATAAAGGAATTACAAACATGATGGTACAATTACTGTAATTCTTGAGGCATAAGATACTGACAATATTTTTGTGTTAAACATGTAAACCTTTCCTTTTAGTAACTTGAGTGCAATACCTGCAACAGAAAATTTCAGAGAACAGTTTATCACAGTTTTTCAGTTGTGCATAGAGCTGCATTAATCCAGGACCATGTATCAAGTATCTGTAAGTGTATATTCATATACACTAAAATAATGAGCAGAAACTATTCTCTGCATTAAACTTTAATTATATTCACTTTATTAATCATATGCAAGTATTAATTTTTTTCTGCTTTTTAAATATTACAGAACACTAAACTATACCTGAATGGGAACAATTGTGTTTGCCACTCTCTCTAGGCTTATGTTTTACAACCTTTTGTATTTGTTATTGTTGCTAATGCTCTTCCCGGGTTTCAGTAAAAAATTCTATTTGGGTCCATAGATTTTAAAGTTTGGAAAAAACCCTGCTTTAAACATATCCCAGTGTAAATGTGCAGAATTTGGCAGTGTGGGGACAGTAATGTATAGCACAGTTCTCTTCGTTTGACAGTTTGTGGTGTGTTGTGACACTGATGATAGCAAGTGCAGAATTCCAGTATATGTAATACTTCTGCATCCAAAATGTGCTTCAATGCCTACAAGTTAAAAAGTTATTCCTAAAAATAAATGAAAAGTGTGCTGCAAGTAGTGATTTTAATTTATTAACATGGTCAACTGCCAACAGTACAAATAACTCCTATGTCCTTCTATATGTTCTAAAGAAGTAAATATTTATCAACCTAGATCTTAAAAATGCTTAGAAACTCTGCCAAGTATGCAAAGGTGGGAATCATGGAAAACCGTTTTCCCATGACACTCGCATGACCAGGAATGACTTGAAAACACTTTCACAATACATCATTGGGCACAGACTATGTGAAAGCTTGTGATAACAGTACATCATTAGGAACAGACTATGTGAAAGCTTGTAATAATACAACTACTTTTATGGGGTAAATGTTCAGTTTGAACCTACATTTATAGGACTTAAAAAACTAGATTTATAAGAGAAAAAAATATTAGTTTTGTCTAGAAAATAACCTACCTACGTCTACAGATGAGCAATAAATAAGAAGGGCCTACATGTGACAATGCCCATGCCATTGACTGAAACATCTGAATAATTAGTCCAATTATCTGAGAATCTTTCAGATTTACATATTTTTGCCACATAAATATTTATCTTTGAATCACTATGCTGGAGTGATGTAGTATAAAGTTTTTGGCCTTTGTTCACATCAAATTCTTTACCATATTTATACAGGAACACTAAAATTGAAAAAGGTTCACAAACTTTAAAGTACCACTTTTTTTAAAAAATCTTCTCATTAGGCAATCATAATAGAGCAGTGGTCGAAAAACTTTTGGACCTCACGAACCACTAAATTTAGGGACACTGGAGCGGGCATACGCGGGGGAGCCATGTATCACTCAAAGGGGAAGAAACTTCCCCCAGAATGATGTCATGATGCCAGAACCTGCCCACTCCCTTATCGCAGGCTCAGAACTGAGACACAACCCACTCGCAATAGCCAGTGGCTCTGGTTCGTGTACTTTAACATGCCATTATTTTTTTATTTTTTTAAATTGTTCAATGTTCCTGCAGAAGACCAGTTGTCCATAATATAATTGCAAAGTATTTGGTGCAATGGGTCTACTGTAACCATGTGTCAAGAAAGCACAAGTCTTTAGTGATTCCTATGGTTTACAAGAAAATATTGAACCCAAGTTTTAGGGGAGACGTAAGAACAGACGAAAAGTTGACAACATATAAAGAAATTGCATGCACAACAATTTCCCTAGAGGAAGCTCATGTTAGATTGAATGGGAAGGATATAGGGCCAACTGGGAGGGCTACCTACTTTTTGAAAATCTAAGTTCTTTCACCTGAAGTGTAGAAGAGAACAATGGGACAACACTAAGTTTTACTACAAGAGAAATTAAAATCAAGAGCATGTTATCATGCATTTGCCTAGTGCCCAAAGGTCAGTTTGCTATAGAAATAGTGACAAGCTATAACAGAAGCCAAGTAACCAGTGTATCTGTATAAATGAACATTGCCAATACACAATATTGCCAATGTACAGGATCAGGAAGGCATAAAGTGTGTGCATGTATGTATAACTATTGTTTTTCAGTAACTGAACTGTTTGTATATGCAGCATTTTTGTTTAGAAAATCTACACTAATATAGTACTAGCTGTGATCCTGAGGAGAGGAGAGGAAAGAAAAGAGAAGAGGAGAGAAGAGAAGAGAGAGAAGAGAAACTAACCAAACCGCTGTTTTTGTTTTAAAAGCCTCAATGTCCACTTCATTTAACTAGTAATAATTGCTAGTGTTGAAACATGGCATCCACAGCAAATAAATATCCACCTTTAAACTCCATGCTAGCAGCGTCATCAAGAAGTTGCTCTCTCATGCTGTTTAGAGTTTCCACTATCATTTCCTTTAGTTCCTCTTGCTTACGATCAGCAATGCCCATTAAGGACTCATACAGTTCACTTTCCTTCTGGCGTGTGTACTCCAGTCTCTTTGGTGTAATCTGAAGGTCTCTCCGCATATCAAAAGCCTTGTTGATAAATATGTCCAGGCATCGACTATGCACCATGTTAAGAACCATTGCTGCATCAACCAGGTGCATCTGCAGAACTTGACGAGAGAAGTTACAAAGTTGACGCAGCTTCTCAAACTGTTCAACTAAAACACATGGAGCTTGGCTACCTGACCCAGCAGCTCCACAGCTACATATTCCTTTCTTTAAATACCCAAGCTCAGTCAGCTGTTCATGCAGAACAGAATGGCCACCATCCGGACCACAGATAAGTTTATCCTTGGGGCTTGTTCGAATAAAAAACACAGGTATTTTATATTTTGTCTTAATGTCATTAAGCTCCTCTTTATCTTGAGAGCTTAGAAGCTCCTCACTTATTGCATATACTAGGACAGACTGAACATGGTCCACGTAATCTTCCAAGGTAGAAGATGCAGGCTGGGAGCCTCGGCATGGCGAAACCACTATATCAACATCCTGTGTGGGGAAAAACAAAAGACAAACATATGTTAACTATTTTTTCTATAAAATTTTTATTTCTACTGTTTTTCTTTTAAACCTTTGCATGTCACAATGGCAGTCCTATTACAAGAAACATTACCATAAATTGTTCTAGGAAATTGCACAATTTTAACATTAGAACATAAAAGTCTCCATTGAGGAGACTGTCAGTACCATCCTCTATTGGCTTTTGGTTTCAAAAAGATCAGTGAGGTCATATTAATGGAGAATGTCACATCATCTCTACATGATAGAGAAGAGACTGCAGAGGCACCTGATTCCCAGAGACATAAGCATCAGACCATCTGTAGTTGTTTCAGATATTTGAGCTGTTGTGAAATCTTCCGTTAAGTAGCACAGCCCTACTTCTTGCTCAGGTATTTCCCTCATCTTACCGTCATCTTTTTCCCCCACCATGTTTAAATTCAGTTACTGTTGACAGATTACTTCTGCTGAAGTCTGTCTTAAACATCAACCATCAATAAAGCTCTCTAAGTCAAGACATTTTTTCCAGCCAGTTTAAGGTCACATCCCAGGGTTCTTGATCTTCACACTATGTTAAAAAGTAGTCCTCCTCAATGTTAGTCACACCCTTTATGTACTGTATAGACAAAACTTTATTGCCGTTTTGGAAAAAAATAGGGAAAGGTTAAGAGCCCTGCCATTTTACTTTTGTTATTTTTGTAAAATTTGGTACATTTTCTTTGGTAGAAATCAGTATTTTAGCAGAACCAAAAATGCAGTGCTTGTAATGGTCCCCTTGCATAACAGTCTCAAATCTAGTGGATTCTGATAAATCAAAATTTAAAAAAAATGATGTTGAGCAGGGCCTATCTTCATTCAATAGAATAAAATACAATACTTCTGCAATACAATTCAGAAGAAAAGCTATTAGGGCCAAGCACAGCTTCATCAAATACAGTAACACTGGGTAGGATTTTTGTTGCAGATAATAATTTGACAGGGCCCCAAATGTTTAGCAAGACCATTTGCATCCATCAGAAAAAAACAGTAGTCTACATAAAAACTGAAGCAGAATTTTGTAGAAGCGTTGACAGTCAGCCCATTTCAGCAAAGCTCTGCAATACTCAACTGAAGAAGAAAAAGAAAAACAAATCATTGTTAGAATAAAAGTTTTGTTCCACTTTTCCCATGGGGGCCCAGCTCCCACATTAGAATGGGAGATTGTGGGATAACTAGAATTAGAAAAATCACATCAAAGCTATGAGTTTCAGAAGTAGGGATTTCCAGAATACTAGCAAGATGAAAAATTAAGGACAAGCTAGACAGCCCCTCATGTTTAACCTTTCTGAACCCCACCCCCTCCCCCGTATCTTATACACTAGCACTAGCATGTGAACAAACCCCATCCACTAGACGAAGCGCTAGAAGAGTGCAACATTTATAACAGGACTTTTAGCTTTTAGAAAAACTGTGGGAAACGTTACAAATTTAAAGGAAGGGCCCCATGTTATCCAGTATAACACAAGAAGTGTTTAAAATAGAATGGTTTTTGCGAACCTTTGGCATAGTTCCCATTATTGCAGAAAGTCTCTGTTAAAGGTGTAAAATTAATAATCATCAATAAAGTGTTACTAAGAGTTATAGTGCAATTGTGAAATTGTCTTTTTGACATTTGCAGGATCTGTGGGGGCACACGTCCTAAGAAAGCAGAGTTTGATAGCACAGTCTAATAATTTTTTCTAAAGAATTTTAAGCAGAACAAGTGTTTATGTGACATCACTTTAACAGGGAACCTCTCCTTCTGCATATACTGGATGATTTTCTTGCCAATTGTTTAGTGTATGTAAAGTCAGAATTTATTTTGGTAAGATTTAATAATTTAAACATTTTATGCATTTTAGATCACGAATATCAGTTATTCTGCAAAAGCCAGTTGAACATAGTTCTAAACCCAGAAACTTTTGAGGCCATTTCTGATCTCATTCTAAAGAAAGTCAATTGCCTAAATGAAAAGCTATCTTCTAAGTTTCAAAATCATACCTGAAGGAAGCATGCAGATAGCAGTGTGACAGTTAGTTGAACATAATAACTGCACACTCATTGTGGGTCAGTAATTAGAAGGGCTTACAAGCAGGGATCAGGACACCCTGATCAATTTCTACACATTCAGGAACTTCATGGCCCGTACTGGTGTCAAGTTATAAAGAACTCCCCCTTAACCCCAGTAAAAAAAAATCTAGTGATTATCCCGATGGTCAGTTGGTGAGAAAACATAACAGCAAAGAAGGGCAAAAAGGGGTTTAAGTTGAAAACAAACAAATTTGCTGTTTTTCTTTGATGTACACTGATCGAAGTTATAAATTTTATTTTAAAACCAAACACTTCATAAGACTTTTGTTAGTTCAGCTAATTTCCCATCAATATAAAATGCTGAATTACAGAACTCTGAATTAAACTGATTGCAAATCGTTCTGTTCAAAAATAGCATATTGTTCTTCTACAATATTAACTCTTTTGGGCAGTACCACGCAGTTTGCACCTGAGGTGGTCAGAACAAACTCACACTTTTCTTGTTAACCACCAAGTTTTTCAGTGTTTGACAAACATCCTTCCACATAAGCCCTAATGAAATGGTGGCTGTGTGTGTGTTAAAAGTAATCCACAGTAAAACATAGATTGTACAGTGCATTACTGCTACTAAAAATGTGAAAGGGACTCAATGTGTACATGGCCAAGTGGTCCCCTTTTCACGTTTATTCAATTTTAAAAATTTTAACTGGAATGATGACACTACATCAAATTGACTAGCTCACTTTTCTGTGGATGAAATAGACCCTGGATGTCTCTACTGCATTCTAAAGCAAAACTATGTCTCCAGATTCCACCTTCCCCAGTACTATACTTGTCATGAACATGCAAGTAGTCAGGACTGCCTACTTACAGGTCCATTTACTAAATTAATGGGATGAGGGAACACGTTCCTAGCACTCACTGCTGGGCATTCTGAAAGGAAAACTGCAATATTAGAACACCGCCAAACAGGAGGTATCACAGGGCGACTGCAGACAAGCTGGTAGCACTTTTGTTCTAAAGCAGCGTATACACTGCAAACAAGCTGACAACATTGAGTGCAGCCATACGCCTAATTTAATTTCGACTGTTGACTGTAATGACGACATGTACCACATATCATTGGCTTTTCAGGAGAGGGGCACCCATGACCTGTATGCACACATCGAAGGCAGTCAAAGTCAGTATGAGAGAAAAAATCTTGCATTATAAATTTGTATAAAACTATAAAAACACAATTTCTGATTACTGCACAATGTATCCAGGGTAAATTGTAAATGATAAAGAAGCTTTTCACATTTATTTTAAACTAGCTGATTACCTGGGTATTTATTTATTGCAATCTTATATTATACAGAAAAAGGAATCAAATAAAGCTATAGTTTTAATTAAAGAAATGTTTTTTTGTTTTTGTTTTTTGTTTTTAAGAGGTTTTAAAAGTAAAAGTACAATATACAATTAAATTAACCTAAATTAATGGCATATGTTCCAATGCTGTTTTAAATGTTTATTAAGAACATCCTTTGTAACTTTAAGACAATCTAAAATTTTGTTCCTGAGATGTAAGTGCACCTCTGGTCAGTTTCTATTAGTTTGTTTTCAATAAAATATAGTTGTAGAAATGTTGGTGGTTGATCTGACAGCGGAAGTAACGATCCCGCTTTATGGTAAATTTGCCCTTGCACCGTGAATGTGGATGGAAATCCAGGCTCTTGAACAAATGATGTGGCGCCAAATGATGTCATTTGGAAACATGAGTTGTATTTTCTGATGTTATCAGGAAAATGCTTTGACTATGAGGTATTTGCTGATGTGTAATTCCAGTTCTTGTGGTGTTGTTTCTAGTTGGCGTTTGACATTCCCTTTTTTGCAGCAATTACCAGGAGACTCAGATTTAAACTTCTTGGCTTGACAGTTACTACAAACCATTTCCATTTTTCCCATGGTAACACTTGCATGCTGCCAGTAGTCTATATGTGGATCATAGTGGAATTCTTCCAATGCTAAGCTAAAATGTTGTGCAGTCTGTGTTCGTCTGGCTCTCTCTCTTATTTCCTGTAGTCGGGTCTCATGCTGTTGTACCGTCTCTGAAGCTCTGGATGTAATAGTTCTCTTGCGCAGCGTGGCAAGTTTCTATTCTTGTCCTCTGGATTTTCTGGTCTACGGTGTTGTTTCATTTTTTTTTGCCTTTGATTGCACTCGGCCAATTGCCTTATGTTTTCTAGAAGGCATTATTACAGGCCGGAAATTTGTAATATAATCCAAAAAAGTATGTAAGCAAAAGGCACACTGTCACTGAGCAATACACACATACATACACACATACATGCAAATATACCTCTGACATATACCACAGCCCTGTACAAAGATCAGTGGTGCACTCACATGAGACATATGTCTAGCAAGTTTGGTTGAAATGTCTCCATGAATTTCCTAGTGATGACATACATACATACATCCAAATAAAGCTCTGACATATAGCACAGCGCTGTACAAAGATAACTGGTGCACTCACATGAGTCTCAGTCATATGTCTGGCAAGTTTGGTTGAAATGTCTCCATGAAGGTGGAACATACATATTCACACACACATACAATTTTATCTATATATAGATATGGTTAAGGTTTATACTGCTAAGAGTCACCTTTTGATTTTGTGCAACTGACCAGTCAATTTAACTTTAATAATAAAAAAATAAATTCAACCTGCAAGTTACTTTAATAAATATGTTACTTTAACTTGTAATAAACAAGCAGAGTACGTAGAGAGCATCTGCACCACTGAAAATGTCCCAAAAGGAAGCATAAGGAGGGGAAGGGTGGGGAAAAAAAAAAGCAAGAGTTGGGACAGATGAGTCAGACTCAAAGCTGTAAATTCCAAAGAGGAAGCCACAACTAAACCAAGGCAAATCACAAAAACAAATGCACAAACTGTAGTGGCTGCCTTGTACATAAGCAGAAGCAAACACACAAGAAATTCAGCAACAAACATCTAAAGTGGTTGTGCACCTTGTCAGGCCAATATCGGCTGGGGGGCTGAAAATCAGTCCTGCATCATGAAAGCATTTCAATCTTGCTTTAAATCATTGTCTTCTGTTGGCAGTGGTAACCCCCAAAAAACATGTACAGCCATCATCGCTTTGCATCAAAATGAATTTGCATGCAAAGTAATTGTTCCAGAGATGAATGCACCTAAAAATATTTAGATCATCAAGAACTTCAAAGGTGAGAGGTGTGCCCAGCATGTACCAGGACTGTCCCCTCCTGTGGAAACTGGTACAGAATAGTTTTCTCTTATGAAACCTCCGGGGACATCTGAAATTTAAATGTCAGAAAAAAGGGAAAAAAAAACCCTACCACGAGTCCTGTGCTGTGCCAACAGTTAAGCATCCTGGGACAATCCATAAGTGAGGTTGCATCTCACCCAAAGAAGTGGGTTAATTTACAATTCTGAACAAAAACACTGCCATAAATAAATAGTATTAAAGAGGTCCTTGAACAGCAACTTCCCCCAACAATCCATGCATAACTTGGGTTATCTGTAAATGCTTCAGGGTGACCCATGTCACAGGGAAAAAGTGGCTCAGAGATCAAGACGTTGATATTCTGGACCAGTGGCCAGGAAACTTGCCAAATCCTAATCCCATGGAGAACTAGTGCTCAAAAAGCAAGTGGACAGGCAGAAGCCAACAAATTGTGATCCAAGCACTAACAAGATAAGAATGAATCACCAACAGTCAGGATTTAGCACAGAAGTTTATATTTAACTGCAGAAATTATGAAGAACGATTAACAGATGAATTATTGACTCCTTGTAAAAATGTGGTGTATTTGCCATTTCAGCCATTGAAACTTCTAAAAGTTTCTAAAAAATATAGAAACATACAAAAATAATCTAAAAGGGCTGAAGCAGCAGAGTTTGAAAACACATTAGTGTCACTGCCGAAACTTTTAGTCAATACTGTAGATCGTCCATTAATGATGAAAAAAACAGGCATTGGCTTTAAAAAAGATTTAGTACAGCAAAGTACACATGTTCTTTACATGTCTGTGAAAAAAACTCTGCCTCCCCCCCCCGGGGTTGCCTTTTTACTACCATAAGGAGCAAGAGACAAGGGACAAATAACCTGATTGGTTGCTTTTTGATTGAACACAGACAATGCTCACATATTAAAGAAATAACAAACATCAACCCATATCAAGTAACGTGCTGCATTACTATGAAGTTGTCTCACTTATCCAATCCTTGCTTCTCCTAAAAGTACATCTTGTCTTTGTTAAAGTGAAATATTTGTAATCTATTAAAAAAAATATAGACTCCAGTGCATAGTTTAGGGGTGTCAAACCCTAGTCCTCAAACCCCAGTGTATAAAGACATTTTTCTAACAGACTAGCAAATTTAGTTGGAATATCTTTTTTTAATCATTTTTATTAGAATTTTCATAAACACAATACAGAAAACATAACGTTCTAAAACAACCTAGAAAACAAATAACATAATAAAAAAATAAAGTAATTATTACAGAACAGAGTCCACATAATGAAATTGAATTATATATATCTGAATATTGCATGGTACCTACAATACAAAATTTAGGGGAAGTGGACTAAACAGATTGTGGACTAAATCTTATATATTATTTGTAAATTTAACAACCACTGCCTATGACAGTTGTATAGAACTACCTAAAGAAATATAGATCATTGTAAAATGTAAGAAAGAAAGAGAAAAGCCAGGGTATTTGCTTGGTGTGGCCATATATTGAAAACAATATACAAGTTTATTTCAACTTTCGGAATATACAAAACTTGGAATTGCAAGTGCATAACATACAAACAATAAAATTACTTTACAAGCAAACCCGCTGTGTCCTTCGAGACAGGGGTTTCTTTGCTTATTAGCTAGACAATTTTTTCTAAATGATGCACAGCATTAGAACAAAATGCATCCCGAGGAAGCCTTGTCAGGTGAAAGGCGTTGGTACTCATTTTGTTCTAATGCTTTGCATCGTTTAGAAAATACTGCCCAGCTAATAAGCAAGGAAACCCCTGTCTCGGACACAGCGGGTTTGCTTGCAAAGTAATTTTATTGGTTGTATGTTATGCACTTGCAAATCCAAGTTTTGGATATTCCAAAATTTGGAACAAACTTGTATATTGTTTTTAATATTTCGCCACACCAAGCAAATACCCTGGCTTTTCTCTTTCTTTCTTACATTTTTCACTGATATTGCATCAGGGTATGTGGCCTCACTTGACTAACAGAATCTGATTAGCATTTTTTTTTATTTTCACATTGCCTAAATATAGATCATTGCATATTAGGACAGACCATGTAAAATACCCAAAGTAGAATATTTAAATCGGTCATAAATACGTGCTTTTTCTCGTCGGCATCATGTACTTGTTCTATGAACTTATGCCATACCTGCAAAAAAACGGTTACTTGTTGATCTGCCCTTTCTGATTCAAATAAACCAATAAACATATAGTGATCCAATCTTTTTGCCTATGCGTGTATCAGTGGGGGTTGACTGCTCCTAGCATCAAGGAAAGATTTTAAAAAAGTAAGAAATTACGGTTTACATACAGTTAGGTCCATAAATATTTGGACAGAGAAAACTTTTTTCTAGTTTTAGTTCTGTACATTACCACAAATAATTTTAAATCAAACAACTCAGATGCAGTTGAACTGCATATGAGTTGAACTGCAGACTTTCAGCTTTAATTCAGTGGGTTGAACAAAAACATTGCATAAAAATGTGAAGAACTAAACTATTTTTTTTTTTTTACACAATCCCTTTCAAGCTGAAAATAAAATGTTAACGTCGAATACTTGGTTGAAAACCCTTTGCTGGCAATTACAGCCTGTAGTCTTGAACATCACCAGATGCTGGGTTTCCTCCTTTTTAATGCTCTGCCAGGCCTTTACTGCAGCGGCTTTCAGTTGATGTTTGTTTGTGGGCCTTTCTGTCCGAAGTTTAGATCACCAAGTTTCCTTTTTGAATGGATATTTGTAAAGATTTTAGAAGTTTTAGTATGTCTGCGCACAGTGCTTACTTTGTATGCCTACTATGTCTATGACTAATACCTAGCGTGTCATTAGAATAAAACAGTTTGTCTATTATAGCGTTAGTGGAAACAGTAGATAGCAGGCAGGATGAGAACAGTAGACAAAGTAAAGATTCAAAAAAAAAAAAAAAAAACACACACAAACATGCACACCACATCCCAGGGCACAGTTGAAAGTTTTATCCATGTGTACAGTGTAAAGCTTTCAGCTACCAACTTCTACAAGATAAATAACAGCTAAAAATAGCCAGTTTCAAACTCACATCGTATACTACTATTACTGGCTGCACAGATATTAGGAAAATACAGGAATGGCTTGAAGCCAGAGTTTTATGGGAACC
Organism: Pyxicephalus adspersus; assembly: GCF_032062135.1. Lineage (NCBI taxonomy): Eukaryota > Metazoa > Chordata > Amphibia > Anura > Pyxicephalidae > Pyxicephalus > Pyxicephalus adspersus. The sequence goes on from NC_092858.1 coordinate 116,444,695, forward strand.
TTTTGTCCATATATAGGAAAGAGTCTAGTGCAGTGGAGCCCAACATTTTTTTTATCTGGGGGCTACTGTTGACACTGAGATAAAACCTGCAGGCCAAAATGCAAAAAAACATTAAAAGACATATGTTTAAAAACTAAAAACTAAAATCGTTTTAATTTAAAATTAAAGTGTTTCTAGTTACCATAACGTACCTGCACCAAATAAATGAAATGACAAATCAAGAATTTCTGCACCTACCATTTGATGCTCATTTTATTAATGCAATATTTTATTAATAAAAGAGACAAAACTAAACCTATCATACAGAGCTGGCCGGTCTTATTTTGCTCTCTGCTTACCATTCCCATACCCAAGAGCAGAAACTACATCATACAATGCGTCCTGTTAGTTATAGGGGGACGCTAACCTTCTTTGTACCCTAAAATCTCTGCACTGGATACTTTCAAGAAAACGTAATTCATGTGACAGATAGCCAAGGGAGGCATGATCTTGCTACTACATCATCCGATCTTTACATCTTCACATTCCTGGGAAAGTGGGGTTCACAGGAGGTAAGTGGACAGCTATGTGTGGCAGGGTAGCACAGTATGACATGTATAGTTTTTGTATCATGTGATGGCGCCGTAGTGATGACATTTTTAGGGGGAGTTAATCACAAGATTCCCTCACTTGCAGTTACAATTCTCTTTCCTTACAGAGAAATTGGGGTTTATAGAGAGTAAAGTGATAGCTATGTGTGACAGGTTAAAAGTATATGATGGGTATAACATTTAAAAGCATTTTTCTACTGGCTCACACATTTGCAGTTGCTAACATCCCTCTGTTCTAGAGAATTACGGGTCACAGAAGGAAAGTGGCCAGTTATGTGTAACAGGCACCCCACCAGCCGCTCAGTCCCTCACACCGCAGCGTCTGCAGGTTTGACTCTAGGGAGCAGTGAGTGGGCACTGAGCGTCTGCCCTTAGGCAGGGTTCTATGGCATGAGGAAGGGGTAACCGCACCGCAACCTCACTGCCATTCTTTCGGTGCGTGCGTGAGAAGGCTCGTGTAACAGTGACGAGGAAGGCAGAGAGGGTGGACGGGCAGTCTGAGGTGTTCGGCGGCCATGTCAGTTCAGGCTCGGCATCAGGGTTCATGTGTTTAGCATTTTTATTGATGGTAGACCATTTTGACTTGGTCATTTTAAAAGTAGCTTGCAAGCCAAAAAATCGTGGGTACCCCACATTACCAACAATATTAAATTACAAAGCATGTAACATCTGAAACCATAAAATTCTTCAAAATACCAGTTGCAAATGATGCTTCACTTAATGATTGTGGATAAAGTTTTCTGGCAAGTTTCTAAAATCCACTTTCTTCTTTAGTCTTGGTTTAGAATGTTTAAAATTGGATGTTACAGTTAACACGCACACACTTTTATATCAATATGGGAAAGAAACAGATTGGATTTGTAGGTTCATACATCAGTCTTTTGATTTCCATCATTCCCATTCACCATTTTGAAGGTGAATTTGTGTTTGCTAATATTATTTGTCTTTGTAGAATGATGACATAATATGCAGTGCTTTACAAAGTACATAACCATGCCAATAACGGTTTCACAGGTGGGTACATATTCTCATGTCCCTATTTATATGGTAGGGACATTATATTGTGTATCCAATTTCACAGGGTGACCATACAAACTAATCAGTGACAGTTCTGGGTGAGATTTAAATCTAGAGCCCTAGCATTGCAAAGGCAAAAGTGATAGCAGTTGAGCCAATTGTGCGGCTATCTGTTGAGGAGACAATTACCTGAGGTTTACTTTCACTACTGTACTGTTGCTTTCACCAACACATGATAAAGTCATGCATCTAAGGTCCAGCATGACAACACAGACCATAGAATATAAAGGAGCCATTTAAACAGATGTCTTGCATTAGGCCCAAGCAAAGGGAAAACCTCTAGCCAAGGTCAAGCAAGGGGCATCTGCCAGGTAAGATCCAAGCAATTGTTAAAAATATAATTGAGTGCAGTATATTTCTGTAATAAAAAAATAATTATGTGTGTAAAATTCAATTAAATTCCTTACTGAGTCAACAGCAACATCCTGTCATCCCTACACACATCAGTATAGATGTGAGGAGGGAAGTGCAGCCAATTAGACTCTGCTAAATGCAATGCTTTACAGTGAAAACAGGTAGAAGAAGAACAGAATTAATTACTTGGAAACCAGGTAATATAAGCAGCACAATGGCACCTTTATAAAGCACACCCTCTCCCCTTAGTTTCCGGGTTACACCCAAAACACAAATCAGTAATTACATATACAAATTAAGTGTTCTACCCCGCCCCTTTTAGCTGGGTGCACCACCCGACACTTTTCAGTAATCAACTGGCTGTTTTTGTGTGGTTACAGAAAAGTTGGGACACAATACAGGGGCTGCCACCACCTGCTTACAGCTTCTTTCCACCCAGCATGAAAAAAATTCTGGGGGGGAAAAAAACACTGAAAATTACCGTAGTCTCTACAAAATTTAAAACACAATATTTTATACCAGATTACATAAAAAAAAAAAAATACCTGCAGCAGTTGGTAAGGTAAAGTCACTTCCAGCTCAGCCAGCCTGTGTGCAGGGTCTTCTTCATCCTCTGGTATATCCAAATCTTCTTTAGGAATGGTATCCCATTTACCTCGATGAGCTACTAATTGATGAACTAGTTCATATTGCTCTGGCAGTGCCAAACTCACCAGAGTTTGTTTCCCATGCCTAAAGTGTATGCGTCTTCTCCTACAGGTTTCTGGGTCACATACTCCAACAGGAAGAAGCGAATCACCCAAAAGTACATTAACTACCTTGCTTCGGGCACTGCAGTTATGTCCCAAAACAAAAATACAGGGTCTGCTGCGTACAGTCAGTTTCAGATAATCTTCCTCTTGTCTCTGAAATGTGATGCTATGAAGATGGCCTGAAAAAAAAAGGATAAACATAATCGAGGTGACTCACTAAGTAGTACTAGTTTGATAGGGTGTTTAATAGGTTTCCCTTACTAAGTAGCAGGAAATTAATATTTTCTCGTTTCCAGTATTACAAAAACAGTTGCCACAATACCTTTAATAAACTGAGTTTAAAGCCCGTTAACCAATATATCTCTGACTGGAGTTTAGCTTTAATTTTTACTCTTTGACTATGAAAAAAAATAAAGAAAAAAAAAGACCCAAAGCTGAAATGTTACAAACAAGTTTAGGACAATTTCTACAAGACTGTGTGTATAAATCACTGATGATAAAATCTTCTTTGTTTATCACTTGCCAAAACAAGACAGACAAGCTATTCCATAAACCCCATGTGATCAATACTCATTGCCCTCTAGGCAATAACAACTTTGAACTATTCATTATGAAAAGCCATACAGTCTAACAAGGTTGCCCAAATGTAGCCTCCCTCATATAAAACTAGAAATCCTGAATACAATATAACTTACAACAGAGCAATTCAAAACAGAGCCAAATAGGAGGTGGTTAAATAAGCAAACAATTCCAATGAAACAGGAAAGGAAAACGTTTTTACAATTCTCATAACACAGAATGTGATGAATTCAAAAATTTGTTTAAAGTATGATCTAACTTTTAAAGTATCACCTTTCCCTCTCCCCTAACATAAAGTAACATCCTCCCCACCAAAAATATCTATCCAGGGGTTTCCAGGCAGACTTGTCTGCACCCCTTTACATCCAGGGGCATTCTGTGCAGTAGAGTCCCAGACTTTATTACAGTGTGTAGACAGGTATCTAACTACTCCAAGGAAATCTTGGGCAGGGGCTACTGTGCAGGATAAATGTACTTGGAAAGAATAGCTAGCCATTAGCTAGCCATAAGAAGAACTTCAGTAACACCAAAGCTACTTTGTTTAAAGGAGAAAAACATGCCTAATATCACATTTATCTTTTCAGTTCCTAAACATCCCTCTCCATGCACTTGAAACATAGATCCTCATGTACTCATTTGTTCCTGTATCAAGTTTAAAAGACAAACAAATGAATGCAACAAAAACACAACATACCTGCTTCAAAACAGTGAAAGTAGCAAAAGCTTTTGTTCACTAAACAGCCCTGTCGTTTATATTTTTCTCCTTATCCAGTCAATGACCAATTCTTTAAAATTTACAAGGCCTTGTGTAACTGGAATGGAGAAGGTGAATCAGTGAACAAGAACCGCTGAGATTTCTGTGACAGCACCAAAGCACTGATCTCCCGCTGAAAATAAAAAGGCCAATAATTTTAATATTCCTAGCAGCTTCTAGACTGTAAGCTCTTCGGGGCAGGAATCTCTCCTCCTGTGTCACTGTCTGGTTTTCTTCTGTCATTTGCAACCCCTATTTATTGTACAGCGCTGCGTAATGTTATTATTAATAATAATAATAAGTGAGATAACGGTTTTAAACGGATATAAAGTTTTAAAGCTCTATTTGACAAACTAGCTTTTGCATTTATTTTTGCTGTATAATAAAAGAAAATTAAAACCCAAAAACTTCATTTTTTTTAGGACTTTAGTTTTGTTTCAGTTGTATAATATTTAAAAGTGTTTATTACATGGCTAGTAATCCAGATAAAAATATGACGGCCCCGACCTGAAGTACATTACAGTCTACAAAATTATGTACGTTCCATTTAGGCAGTAATTTGGTTTGCCAAGTAATTTGGTTTGCCAATTTATTGGTTTGCCAATAAATAGCACCGGAAAAAAATACCTACATCTTATGTGCTATACTACTATATTAATCTACTGTACTTTCCAAATTTTTTGCACTGCAAAGCACACAGCCCTGTGTGTTAATATAGCAGTAAATTACACAATACTGTACCACATATGTGTGAAGGACTAAAGGCCAATTATGTTTCAGATTAGCAACATTGCAGTCCAGGAGCCTGCACCATGAAGGTTGGTATTGAGCCAAAGATGGCAACCAGCACCCCCAACACTATCTCCTGCACCACTGACATTCTGAAATTAAACCGACCAGCTCTCCAGGAAATTCTGCCAATGCACTTTTCTGCTATTCAGCATGATCCCCTTCTGTGACCAAGAGCCCTTACTAAAACTTCACCCTTATACTGAATTCCAACACCTTACACCTCTTTTCTAATCATGTCCTGTTGGGCAGATTGCCTTTCAAAACTTTTCCTAGAAACACATTGGTTACAGTAGTTAGTGTGACAATAGAGAATATCACACATTAAGACCACAGAACCACTGTCAAGTTAATTGCGGTACATTTCCCATGAAATATTCAAAACTGAGAAAGCCTACGTTTCACATGTCTGTCTACAAATGCAAGCAGCAGAACATTGTATCTCAAGGCTGCATGGACAGAAAAGCAAATGCTTTGGCAAGTAAAACAGCCTTTATTTTATGGCATTGGTATGTTTAATGGTTTACGCGGAGTTTGCTTTAAGTTTAGGTTTTCCATTCCATCCCTTGACAAAGTAATCAAACACTCTAGAACTACAGCCTTCTAAACATTATGGAAAATCACAAGACTAGTAAGCTACTCCACGTCAATAACTTAAATTCAATTATACACATTGAACTAGAGACTCCAACTTCCAACTTTGCTGTGCACGACAGCTGGCCAAACCCACTAACATTTAATTATGTTTTATAACAACCTGTATATTACAAACAAACTTCACTGACCACACCTCCACTGAAATGGTTAGAAATACTTCTCAACACCTAAGTAATTTATTACCAAATAAAACAACACATTTGTATGGTCAGTATGGAGTAAAAACTGCCCAAGGCTGACTTCGGATGGGCACTTGAAAACCACATGGTGTAACACTCCTGAGCGTACACTTTACAATTAGGTTACTAGGTTAACACTGGTAACAGATTACAGCTCAAAAATAATTTATTTTCCCTAATTTCCTCACCCATAAGAATGTGAAAACTATGGGAGGCATAAATCTGATAACTTAAAAGCCACAAAACCACAAACTCTCTAAACTTAAGGAAACTATCAAAGATTTATCCCCTCTCACACACAAACTATCCTGTCTGTAGTAGAACAGGCTCATTTTTTCAATGACTTTAAAGATTCTAAGCCAAGGCCTGAAGTTCCACACACAAGGGTGAGATATGCGAGAAACTCATTAACCACTCCACATGTTGTTAAAAGTATTACAGTCTCTAAATCATCCAAAAAGCAAACACAGTAAATTAAATTTACCAATTTACATTCTTTATGTTAACAGAAATTTTCTTTTAAAATTATATGGCATTTTTCCCTTCGAATGAGGTCCTAAATTGTAGGTACCCCAAGAATACACTCACTGTTCTGCTCAAAACTGTAAGGCAATGCATTTGTACTGTCACAACTAAAAATTGCAGTGAAGCAAGAACCAAGAAAGTTTAGCATGATACCTTTTTCATAGCACATAATGCTGCTTTAACAATAGCAAACAAACCCAAAACCATTGAGACATTACAACACCATACAAAACTTCCACTGTATTTTTCTGCAAGATATAACCGTGGATATAAAATAACAGTGAAAATTATACAACATTTCACCCAGGAAATCCAAATTCTTGGTAGAAACGTCGGTCAGGTATCACTGCCTGTAGGCAGTATGTACCCTATGTATTAAAAAAAACAAAAAAACTTTGAAGTACCAAAACTTTTTGGAAAGCATTCGGTTAAGTTAGGATTTGAGGTGAGGTTGGGAGTTAACCACTTCTTCATACTATGCTACCCTGCCTGTTTACTATTCTTTAAATCCCAATTTCCCTGGAATAGTGGGATGTGCGAAACCCAAAATGTAGTTGCAAGAGGGGGGCATCTTTGGCTAACACCCTAAAATTTTATTATTGCATTATCAGAACATAAAAAACTTTTCACATCAAAACAGGATTCAGGTATGGAAAGGATATTAGTCACATGTAACAGGGAGGTGCATTATGATGGTGATGAAAGTTTGGTGGGTGTTAACCACTTGCACCTATATTTTTGTTAACCTGCACCTCTCTGTTCTAGAGAAATGGAGGTTTTTCATTTTCACAAATTTTTATACTTGTGACCTCCCAAATCTGAAAATTCTGTGTACTTTGAAACTTTAAAGTCTTCTGATCAACAGTTTAGGAGACTTGAAGGTTTGACCACAGCACTGCAGAATACGACAAGCAGCCTTTACACACACAACTAACACACTGCGCTGCTGATGACATCATTTTCATAAAATGTGGGCAGTGATGAGGATGGGACACTGGCTGTCCTGTCCCCATCTGCTAACCCATGCTAGACAGAAAAAAAACACAACCTCCTGGGATATTTGTGTCACATATCCCAAGTGGCTGTGGGATACTCCTTCAGCACATTCCCAACATCAAGGAATGTTCAATCACACATGCACAGTGAGATTGGCACTTTTTGGTTTTTCATTTTTAGGAAGTCACCACACCAGATCTCACACCTGTTCAGTGCAAGCTTGGGTGAAGTGAGGAAAAACTGGAAAAAAGAAAATGGCAGCACTGGATGGAACAGTGAGCATCAGAAAGAAGAGGGAAGCTGAGCCAGTGTGGGACTTGCTGGGTTTTATTTGTTGACATATCAAGTAATTTTTTTTTTCACGAAAGTTTCAAGTTACCTAGATATAGCCCTAAGAGGCCACATCTGAAGTTAGGCTGAATTCACGCTGGCAGTAAGGTTATAATTGTTGCTTCCTCATACAAGAAACCACTACTGCTTAAATAAACTGATAAGCCTGAAAAAGAGTGCCAGACTTACTGTGCATGTGTGAGATTGGAAAATGCCAGCAGCTTCCCAGGATGGGTGACATAGATATCCCAGGAGGCCCTGCACTCCCATTAAGTCTTGATAACAGAGGCAGTGTTGCAGTTAAAAAGAAAATAATAATATTTTTACTCTATATAAAATAGTCTACCCTTTTATGTAATGTAAAAAAATAGTTAAGGTCTGCTTTAACTCCTTGCATGATAGGTCAGTCTGTGGATCTTGAGGGATGGTGGGAGTCCACAGGAAAAGAATGGTCCTGCTGCTATGCACTTTTACACAGTTTTAAAAGCATTCAGAAGGATGAAGGCAGCAGAAGAAAATAAAATAAAACAGGGCAACAATTTTTCTCACTAAGCACCAAAGGCTGGACCAGAGTGGACAGGAGGCTGGATTTCTGCTTTAAAGCAGACAGAACCACTATATAAATGACATTTAACTTACTAAGGCACTATTTACAAATAAAATCGTTTCCACATTTTTTTTTTTATCCTTTTGTGATCTCCGGCAGCCACATCCTCTTGTCATGCATGCACTCCAGGAACGGCTGAATTACATTTTTCAGGGGGCGTTTCCAGACAAAAAGTATATTAGACTACGCCCAAATTAATTTAGGTTGAAGTTGTCAATTGTGGATTCTATCAGAAACCGGTTTGATGAGGCAGGAGTACATAAGATCCTCACCCTAAATAAGGACCTCTACGGCGGGATCACCATGATTCTAAAATACTTAAAATTTGGAATTCAAATTACACATCAATGAC
>NC_092858.1:116453853-116466770 GCF_032062135.1 Pyxicephalus adspersus
AAAACAACTCCAGAAAGTGCAGTTTGTTACGCTTAGAGACTGGAAAGATGGTAAGGAAACTACATAGACATGTAAACAGGTAAAAACCTATACAGAATAAAGGATGCCGCATCTATCAGACATATTTTGTGTACTGATGCTCTTATTACAAATCTCACAAATGAGAAAAGAATATTTGATACAGAACAGTTTATATCTGAACAATTCTTAGAGAAACTGGCCAGGCAGCCGACCTTTGGGAAATCTGGCATCATCTATGGCTCACATCAATATAAAACAATTTAACCATAGATGTGTATTAGATAATCAGAGCATTCCCCAAATCACATCGTTTACTGTAACCGCAATGTATATGTAAGGCTTACAGGAACAATCACTGACAATAACTAACAAAAGATAAAATGAGACAAGAAGTGGTGCAGCCATTAGTATTTATATGCGAGGTATCTCTTGCTAGGACTGTACAGATGAAGTTCTCCATCAGTACTAATCATGGCAGCAGAAAGTAATGCTGGGCTGACAGCTCTGCCATGCTTGCAGCACTCTGTATACACAGCGGATGGGACTTCCCTGTCAGCACTGCATACATCTCTACTTCACACAGCCGTCCTCTTACCGAGCTCTCCCGCTTTAATGTCACACTCAGGGGTGCTGTAAGTGTGCTTAATGTCCCTGAAGAATCTCTTGGTGTCCCGAAGGTTTTGGTGCAACCTCGAAAGATGTTTATTGTAATAGGCGAAGCAGCGGCCTAACTCGCGTTGGAAGGACCCGGAGCCCCCAGAAGAGAAATTCCGGCGATCCCCTTCCTCCATTCCCACTTAGCACTTTTTTTCCTATACCCCGAACACTGTCCAGTCAGACAGCTGTGCAAAAACAAGCAAACCGCACTGCGCATATGATGGAACCTTTATTATCAGCGCCCCGGGGAGAGGCGGATAGCAACAACGGAACACGCATGCGCCACACCGCTCAAGGACTCACGGGAAATGTAGTTCAGGACAGACGTGTCTATAGGTTTATTTTACTTGAGAGCGGAGAAAGGCGGCGCCGTGTTGGGATTTGTCCAAAGTGACGGGCGGTAAAAGCGGATGGGTTGGAAATCATCCGGGTTAGACGAGGCGTGCTGGAGCCTGTCATCACGACGCTGCCCCTGGCTTGTTTGATAGCTCCCAGATCAGTTTTGCTATTAGTTACAAGTTATATACAGAGAATCTTTATATTTGCATTGTTACATTGTATCACTTTTACGCCCCGTATCCAATTTAGCCAAACCCAAATTTTAATGGTTTTTAAAAACTGAACTAAACGCGCATGCCTCAACTATTCAGGTTGTGTTGCAGGGCGCCTCCATGTTCGTCATCCTCTCCCTCCTGTAGAAGATCTCCGGCCGTCTTGATTGGTCGCGCTGGGATGATAAAACCCGCGGAAATGCAAAGTAGTTCATTCATTCCCGGGACACGCAATGGATGCTGGGATTGCCGGGTTGCATAACAGGCAATTTGTTCAGCCATGAGGTGACATCCTTACCTGTTCTGCATACCTGAAAGTATATTAGAAGCTAAATAAGGAAAGATTTTTAGTCTAAATTAGGCTACTGGTTCAGTTTGAAGGACTAGCAACATATTGATGATTGATAATTCTGCACCAATCAGAGAGTGATGTATAACATTGCAAGTAAAAAAAAAGAATAGGCTTCTTGGAGTTTTTTTTCCCAACTCGCCGCTCTTCATGTTTCTATGTTAAAGCTTACCTAAACTCAGATTTTTAACTTTACATAAAATGGTAGACAACCCTTTTATGTAAGGTAAAAATTCTGTTAGTTTGTGTTTCTTGAGCATGCTCAGAATCGGCAAGTTTTTTTCTAATCTACGTCACCCAATCTCCCGCCTGCGTCGGGTGATGAAGGAAGAAGAACCCTAAAGATCAAAGAGAAGATGGCAGCGCCTAGCGTGCCAGCCCTAAGACAGATAGTGGGACGACGCAGGATCCGATGGAAGAAACCTCCAGAAGGATCGACTGCTCTGCGTGATTATGTATTTTTTTGGGTTTGGGTGTACTTCCTCTTTAAGTCCCCATTTTTCTTTTTTTATTGGTTTTCCTTTTGTACCTTCTTTTTGTTTTCCCCTTATTTAAGCATTTTTTTTTAAGAAGATAGCAAACAGACAGTTGATTTTTTTTTTTTTAACAGAAGGGACATCAACTTACTCTTTGGGGAGTACACCCGTCTGCTCGCACATTTTTCATAGTTTTACTTTACGCGATTATCCTTTTCCATGTTCTTTTTATGCAATGCGTTGTCTTGCAGTTACCTAAAAATGTCGTATATTGTTTTGATGTCATGTCTGTTTTTTTTTTTTTACAAGGCAACAATGTTCTGCACTGTGTTTGAAGTAGGCCCTTCTCTTGTCCCTTCTCCACACCAGGTTCAATGACGAGCTTTAGGAGTTTCAGCGCTGTTGTCTACAATCATTGATCCATCTTTTCCAACTGCATTTTTCTAGTTAGAAAAGTTACAAGATGGAAGATTAGAAGATGGAAGTTAGGTCTGACAAAATATTGGGACTTTTGTTTCTGAGGAAAATGCTGGTATTGAAAGCAGTACAATACATCAATCCAATCCACTTAAAAATAGTAATAAAAGTTATTTTTTTCTGTCCAAAAAAATTTCAATCATTTTCTGACTTGTGTCATCACCTTCTATAATCAGTGCCTCACTTATAAATTTTACTGCTCCAATGTTCTGATCCCTGCAGTGTTTCAATTTAGGAATAACGTGTTTTTATCTTACTATAAGTGTCAGCAGTAACATCAGGTCATTTTGTATATGACAAATGAGACATAGGACATTCACCTTTCTTTTGCAGATTTTTATTGTCTTTAAAGTGCCAAACCTTAGAGGTTTAAATTTCCAGGGGTGGCAATAGTGAGCCCTAGACCTCAGGCACAGACTATGGAGCAGTCAAGATCGGAAGAACTGCTACAGCTAGTGAGCTGCCTATTTACAAGCAAAGTGTTCTTAGATGCTGAGTGTAACATCTAAAAAATGCATTGGGTAATTGTGGTTTAACCACAGTGTACTGCTAAAAAAAAAAAAAAAAAACTAGTGTAAATTCAGCCTTTCACAGCAGCTGTGGTTACCCACTGTTCGATGTTTGCATACACATTTAGGAAAACATGTTAGTTTACTACCATTTTAAGTATGTGTATTATGACAGACTAGTTAGATGCAGGGGAAAGTACATACACAGACTACACACAGATTGTAGTTTTACTGCTAAAATCTCCAAAGGGAGACGTAGCTGAACTAGGGTTCTTAAGCTACGTTGCAATATTGATCCATGCATAATAAATACAATTATACAAATTTAACAAATCAAATCTTCATTGCTCTCTAATTTTGTGGTGCTTAAAACATAGTTCTCTGCAGAAGCTTTCTCCCGGGCGATCCGCCCACCACATGTGCCTCCTACACCTGGCTCTCATCAGCGGAAGCTTGTTATCTGAACAAATGACAACTGAGCATGAGCAGCTCCTCCGTTGTTCTATCAAATCATCCCCTAAACTGTTGGTTGTAACAACTTGAAATTTTCAGGGTACACAGGGGACCCTCATAGCTACTAATAACCAAAACCCCCCAGCTTTAAAGATTTTAAATATATAGAATCACAAGTTTAAAAACGTGTGAAATTTTAACATCAGGGTTGCTGTTTAAAATGTGTGCCCAGGAGCCGGAAATTGAAAATACAAATTGAGAAACCCTGGGGCTGCTTAAATAACAAGAACCATTGGGGTGGAGCCCCTAAACTTATACCTACCTGTCATGCAACTATAACATTCATGGTATTTTACCCTGTCCACTTCCGTTCTTTGAACTCTAATTTCTCTGGAACAGGGAAGGAAAACAGTGTAGGAAACAGCAAATGTAGGTGCAGGTGGGGAAGACTTGTGGCTAACAACCCAGAACATTTCAGAACCCCAATTTCTCTAGAACAGAGAGGTGCAGGTGAACAAAAATGAAAATGTAAATATGTAAATAAAAATGTAGGTGATGTTAACCACAGATGTTCCCCATTTGTACCTACATTTTTGGTGTTCAAGTGTTAGAAGTGGACAGTTAAATGTTTAACATCTTTGATGGGGGGAGTTGTTCATGTTCTGATGATGCAATTGTAATTGGATTTTAGGGGGAATTAGCCACAAGCTAACGCTCCTTGCAATGTAAGTGGCCCAGGGGTTCAATTTCAGGCTCCTAGGCACACTTGCTTTTGAAACAGCAACCTCAATGAATGAATTGAATGTGTATGAGAAGTACAATATTGATTAATTCAAGACCTTAAAAACACTGTATCAATTTATTGGAGGAAAGTAGCCAAAATATGGAAGATTTAGATCAAGTTGAAGAATGAGAGTTACATACAGATAGTATTAATTTAAGTTTAAAAGATCCCAGAACTCTAGAAAGTTACATTGGCCTGAAAAAATCTAGCTGCTTCCCGGATTTACAAAAGAATTTAAATCTATGGGCCTTTCTAAAAGTAGTCAGTATAGAAATAGAGAGAGCTGATTTAAACAAAACTACTCCATGAAATCCAACAGAAACTCAAAGAAAAGCTTTAAACTAAAGGATAACAAAAATATCAATATAAAACAGGCAATGTGGTAGTTCTGGCAATAAATCAGTACAAAAAGATGTGTCGCACCATTTTAGATGAACTAAACTGAAAACTGGCAATAAAAATTACATTAAATTTCAATCCCGCAGGGCAGTCCTATCTATCCGGGTATGTTTTGCATCAGGTCCCGTGTCGTCCCGACATCCGTCCTGGAGCCAGTGCTCCCGCAGCCACCATTTTCGTGTTTTTTTCCAGGTTTTTCATCCTATATCACCCGACCCAGGCGCCAGATCAGGTGATGTAGGATGAAAAATAATTTTCCAATCTCACTGCACATGGGTGAGATCCCCAGATTTTTCTGTTTGCGTGAAAATGTTTGGGCATGCGCAGAAGGAGCACCCAAGAGCCTCCAGGGATGCCTGATATAGTTATCACTGGAGGCTTTGCGCTCCCATTCATTCTCGTCGCCTAGGCAATCTGTTCTTCAGCTACTAACAATTCCATACGCTGGATCCCTTCAAGTTCTATAAACTAATCTTTTAAGGAGGGGATGACAGTTTGTTTTCAAAAACCTGGGAATAACTGCTCTGGCTACAGTTAAAAAATGACGGAGCACGCTTCTTTTTGGCAGATTTATTTGAACCTGGAATCATAGATATTACGGCCACTTTGGGATTGTTAGGAATATCTGAACCTGTAAATTTATTATAAACTTTTATGATTGTTGCCAAGAATCCAAGGATAGGTGGACTTTCCACCATATATGTAGCATAGAACCTCTACATGATAAGCAACGCCAACATGTATCAGGCTGGGGGGGGGAAACAATGTAGATCTGTTGGGCACCTATACCACCTGGAGAGGATTTTACAATTAGTTTCCTGCTCTATGCAAGGCAATACCAGTTTGTGTATCAGAATAAGGGCCTGTTCCCATTCAGAATCAAAGATATTCATGTTCAGTTCTGATTCCCAATATCTAATGAACAGGAAAGAGTTGGAGTTGGCATCCGATAAGAGGATAGTGTGAAGTAGGGAGATGATATGCGACGGACGGTCAGGGGACCTTAATATCGTCTCTAAGGCGGTCAGACTTCTGTGAAAAATGTATCTCTGAATGCAGATATGAAAGAGAAAAGCTGCCTGTATTGAAACCAAGGGGCAAGATTGCCACAATGTCTAATGTTCAGGGAAGAGACGGATGGGAACTGTCCATTGGACAAAATGTCCCGAAGATGCTCATCGGGGTTCTAAATTAGGAACCAGTCCGTGTTCAGTGCCAGAGGGAAGGCTGGGTTGTCAAATAAAGGGGTCATAGGACCTATCTTGAAGGAAGTTTTACCCAGACGTAAAAGATTATCCCAGACATGTAAGAGATCCAAGGTCAGCTTGGGAAAGCAGTGTTTGAAGTGTAACAATGCCGTATTTATCCATGGCAGGGATCTTAAGTCTGGAGGAGATAATGCATTCTCAAGAACCACCCAACTCTTCCCCTTCCGATTATGAAACCAATCTACCTATCTGATTATTATGGCTGTCCAGTGATATGAGAAAATGTCAGGAACACCAGCACCACCCCTAGCCTTGGGTTGAGTTAAAGAGCAGAAGGCTATACAAGGTCGTTTACCTATCCATATAAATGATGTGAAAAGTTGTTGAAGTTTTCGTAGGTAGAGAGCTGGGAGATGGATCGGCACCGTTTCGAAAATATACAGCATACAGGGCAAGATGTCCATTTTAAGTGAATTGATTCTGGCAAACCAGGACAAAGGTAAAGAATCATACTTGTGAAGATCTGATTGAATTTTGCTGAGTAAAGAGGAATAATTATATGAAAATAATTGGGTAGGGTCTGACGTAATATGAATCTCCAAATATTTGATAGCCTTGTTCCATACCCTAAAAGTAGTATTGACGCCTATGGAGTTGATTTGAGTCTGAGGGATAGGCTTACTATCACTGGAGGCTTTGCGCTCCCATTCATTCTCGTCGCCTAGGCAATCTGTTCTTCAGCTACTAACAATTCCATACGCTGGATCCCTTCAAGTTCTATAAACTAATCTTTTAAGGAGGGGATGACAGTTTGTTTTCAAAAACCTGGGAATAACTGCTCTGGCTACAGTTAAAAAATGCCGGAGCACGCTTCTTTTTGGCAGATTTATTTGAACCTGGAATCATAGATATTACGGCCACTTTGGGATTGTTAGGAATATCTGAACCTGTAAATTTATTATAAACTTTTATGATTGTTGCCAAGAATCCAAGGATAGGTGGACTTTCCACCATATATGTAGCATAGAACCTCTACATGATAAGCAACGCCAACATGTATCAGGCTGGGGGGGGGAAACAATGTAGATCTGTTGGGCACCTATACCACCTGGAGAGGATTTTACAATTAGTTTCCTGCTCTATGCAAGGCAATACCAGTTTGTGTATCAGAATAAGGGCCTGTTCCCATTCAGAATCAAAGATATTCATGTTCAGTTCTGATTCCCAATATCTAATGAACAGGAAAGAGTTGGAGTTGGCATCCGATAAGAGGATAGTGTGAAGTAGGGAGATGATATGCGACGGACGGTCAGGGGACCTTAATATCGTCTCTAAGGCGGTCAGACTTCTGTGAAAAATGTATCTCTGAATGCAGATATGAAAGAGAAAAGCTGCCTGTATTGAAACCAAGGGGCAAGATTGCCACAATGTCTAATGTTCAGGGAAGAGACGGATGGGAACTGTCCATTGGACAAAATGTCCCGAAGATGCTCATCGGGGTTCTAAATTAGGAACCAGTCCGTGTTCAGTGCCAGAGGGAAGGCTGGGTTGTCAAATAAAGGGGTCATAGGACCTATCTTGAAGGAAGTTTTACCCAGACGTAAAAGATTATCCCAGACATGTAAGAGATCCAAGGTCAGCTTGGGAAAGCAGTGTTTGAAGTGTAACAATGCCGTATTTATCCATGGCAGGGATCTTAAGTCTGGAGGAGATAATGCATTCTCAAGAACCACCCAACTCTTCCCCTTCCGATTATGAAACCAATCTACCTATCTGATTATTATGGCTGTCCAGTGATATGAGAAAATGTCAGGAACACCAGCACCACCCCTAGCCTTGGGTTGAGTTAAAGAGCAGAAGGCTATACAAGGTCGTTTACCTATCCATATAAATGATGTGTAAAGTTGTTGAAGTTTTCGTAGGTAGAGAGCTGGGAGATGGATCGGCACCGTTTTGAAAATATACAGCATACAGGGCAAGATGTCCATTTTAAGTGAATTGATTCTGGCAAACCAGGACAAAGGTAAAGAATCATACTTGTGAAGATCTGATTGAATTTTGCTGAGTAAAGAGGAATAATTATATGAAAATAATTGGGTAGGGTCTGACGTAATATGAATCTCCAAATATTTGATAGCCTTGTTCCATACCCTAAAAGTAGTATTGACGCCTATGGAGTTGATTTGAGTCTGAGGGATAGGCTTACAGCAAAAGCCTATTTGCTATTAATACAGAGAATATTTTAGCCTCTACGTTCATCAATGCAATAGGCCTATAGTTGGAACATATGGGGGGATCCTTGCCTGGTTTAGCTAAGATTGGTATATGAGCTTCCAGGCTCTTTGGCGCAAAAGAGTGTCAGCTGAGATTGAAGAGAAAACTCTAGTTAGGGATGGGGACAAATTGAGGGAATGTAATTTATAGATTTTCGTAGTAAAGCCTTGTGGGCCGGGGCTTTTACCCGATGGAGTGGTTTTAATGGCCATAGATACCTCCTCTTCAGTGAAGGGTGTTTCTAAATGAAAGACAACATCATGGTTCAGCGTCGGTAATGCAGTAGAGTCTATGTACTCCTGCAAAGACCATGGGGATGTATGCTAAGAGTCAAGATTATATGGATCTGAATGCCTTTTCTGTTTTGGTAAGTATCTTGTCTCAAAATGACTACTTAATTTATCCTTTATAGATGGAGCTCTACAGTAAGTGAATAATGGTCTTTCCCCGACAAATTTCTTAACTTGAGAATCATTACATAATATTGGACAATATTTTTGTAAATATCTCTAATGTCTTTATAACTCTTAGAGTATTGCATAATTATTCTTATTTGTAGATCCTTTTGTTCAGATTTTTTGTCCAAATAATATGCTGTTTCTATCCATAGTGTTAACCTTTTTATTTGTCATTTTTAATAATCTTTTGCTATACCCTCTTTCTGATAATCTCTGTTGTAATCCCCTAGCTTGATTTTTATAATCCTTATCATCTGTACAATTTCTCTTTATCTGTTGATATTGGGAACAGGTTGAAACGATGGAAGTAGTATTTTTGTCCTTATATTCCACCCCTAGTGCTAGAGTTTTCACATCTGGTGCCCTTTCCTCCAGTTTTGATATTACAAATGGCACGCGTCAAGGATGTCCACTTTCACCTATTATCTTTATTTTATTGGCCGAACCTTTCGCAGAAAAATTAAGGATGGAGACGAGGATTCATGGTATATTAATAGCGGGTAGAGAACATAAAATAAGCTTATTTGCAGATGATATTATGTTAATATTGACCCAACCTTTGAAGTCTCTGAGGATAGTTTTGGATGTCCTTGATCAATATAGTAAAGTTTCTTACTAAAAGCTCAATATGTCTAAATCTCATATTTTGCCACTAAATATATCTTCAAACATAGTGGAACAATGGAGAAGTGAGTTCCCTTTTTTGTGGGAGATGACATCTATCTGATTTTTGGGTATAACTCTCCCAGCTCGTACTCTTTCCCTGTACCAATGTAATTATAAAAATCTCTTGACATCGATGCAGGCGGAGTTGTTATCTATACGAAAACAGGAATTTTCTATTGCAGGTAGAATCGCAGCATTTAAGATGTTCCTATTGCCAAAATTTTTGTATATATTCAGGACAGTATGTATTCCAGTGCCAGCCTCCTTCTTTATACTAGCACGAAAATATCTCTCTGAGTATATTTGGCTTAATAAGAAACCACGCTGCAATAATTCCTTTATGATTAAAGAGAGGAAATATGGAGGTTTGGGTCTTTCCAGTATTCGGGGCTATTAAATTGCTTCCCTTATGGCTCAAATTAGATACTGGTGGACTAAAGATATTAGTAAAATATGGGTGGAGATGGAATGGTCATTTCTCAAATGGGTACACAAATGGGATTTTGTGTACCGTGCAATGCTTACCCAACAATTCAAGCCACTCTTCGAATCTGGGATAAATATCAGATTTATGAGCCAAGTGCCCAATCGACTATGCTACTTACCCCAGATTTGAAGATTTTGGAGGTGTTTATCCCCCATTTAAATTTATCCTCTTGGCAAAATTATGGAATTACTAAACTTAAAGATCTATATTTTTTTCAAGAAATTTAAAACTTTTCAATCCCTGCAAAAGATTTAAAACCTGCCACCTACAGAATTTTTTACTTATATGCGAATTAGGCACTGCCTATTGACTCTAGACCTGTCAGACAGACTCCCTATAGAGAAATCTATATTTCTTTACCTTAACAATATGACATTGGGCACGAAAGGAATCTCTAAATTCTACCGATTGGTTAGCTCTAATCTGGGATTTCGGAAATCTTCAGCGATGCGGAAGTGGGAATTAGTTTTTAATATTACGATTCCTGATAATTTGTGGCTAGCTACATTGAATGAAACGTATCAAGTTACTAAATGTGCGGACCACTGGGATATGTATCAAAAAGTGCTAAATCATTGGTATCTAACACCAGTTAAGATGGCATATTTCGCAGGATCCGGTTCAAATTTATGCTGGAGAGAATGTGGGGGCCTTGGTTCTTTGTACCATATCCTATGGGGTTGTATTTCGGTTAGATCCTTTTGGAACCAAATTTTCATATTGATTTCAGAGATTTCTAACACCCGACCCAGAGCTGAGCTGGCAATCGACCCAGAGCTGAGCTGGCAATCTTGCATTTGGGGTTGGAAGAAATTCCTATATTAGCTAGATCCGTAGTTATCTACCTGTTTTTAAGTGCTAAATTGTCTATATTACGTAAGTGGAAAAGTCTACAAGTACCGACGGTATCCGAAGTTGTTAAAGATATGAATGATCACTGTTCCTATGAACGTATCTTTGCTTTGTCTCAAAACCGCTTTCAACAATTCCTTAAGAATTGGGCAGTGTGGTTTAATCACAAGAAGTGTGTCATTAATAGTTCCTTTTAATTTCAAAGATTACCTTTTCTCTTATTTTTTTTTTGCTAGGTTCTATGGCCAAATATGGCAAGAAGTATTGCCATATTTAGTTTATCTTACACAGATGGCGGATATGATCATTTTTTAAGGTTTTTTGATGGCTGGTATATGTTTATGTTTATGTTTGTGTTTGTTTCTATGTCTGTATTTGTAGATCCCTTTTTTGATATCTCTCTTTTCTTTCTTTATTCTTATTCTCTTTTTTCTTTTATATCTCTTCTTTTCTGTTTGATAGTCATCCTTGTGGTGAATTTCCTTTTTTCTTATGAAAAATGGATATGTACCATTGTCTTTCATGTATTTTTTTTTTTTATTTGCTACTGTAATTTTGTATTATATATCCTTAAATAAAGAAAAATTTTATAAAAAAAAAAAAAAAAAAATGAATCTTTGAGCATATATACCTTATTAAAAATGGTAAAATCACCACTTCCTTTAGTTATCACATTGGGCCAAAAGATAATTTTAAAATAGATGAACTAAGATTTTTAGTCCTAGAATCTGTAAAGAACAATGTAAGAGGTGGTGATAGTGACAAATTTCTATTACAAAAAGCAAATGGAGATAAAATCTAAAAGCAAAGATTTATCTGGGATTGAACAAAATGATCAATTTTGAGGCATTCTTGTAGAAAAATTGTTTTTTTGTCAATGTGACTGTGAACCATATACTGTAATATATAGATATATTTATTTCAGTTTTTCTCTATATATGGGATCATTAGGAAATATATAAAGTTTACCAATGCCATTATCAATTATAAAGTGCAAAGTATTTTTACTAATGATTTACAATTAAGTAGGATTTATTATTGTTTTTTTTTAATCGGTGTGCCCACAAAGATAAGATGTATTGATAACAGCCAAAATTGGTAGTGGTAGAAAGGGAAGGTGTGAATTTTTCCCATGGAGAATGCACTTAACCATATGGAAGCTTTTGTGCACTGGGATGAGCACTAATATCCAAGATAGAATGTGCAGAACCTATGTAGAATTAGTTTGTATGCAAGTAAAAGTTATATTGGTTGAGTATCAGACCCATATTAAGCTTTATATTGGTTTGATTAGTAAGTATTCACACCTGCACACAAAGGCAGCTCCATAGATCAAGGAAGAGATGCAGGAAAAGAGGAGCATGTGGCAGTATATGAGAAGTATCTCTGATGGGTAAATGGTAGTTTCTAAAAATTAATGATTTTATTGATATTAGAGGTAATTGTAAGTTAAGATATGACTGGAAGCCTATACCTTTTTTGTATCTCATGTCTGTGAAATTTTGACAATGAGCATTTTATTGGAATTTTGGCACATTAAGTAAGATCACAGGTTATATGTATAAGAGAGGGAGATTTTTATTTTTTAATATTATAAAATATATAATAAATAATTGAGAATCACCTGGAATTTATCTTTTAAAAAATGTATCTATTGTTTAGAGGGGATTACAAGCCTAATGTTGAATATTGTGTAATTTAAAAAAGGCCACTTGAAGAATTTGCAATTATATTTTAGCAGTGTTCTCCCCAGAATTTATACTTAGCTGGGTGGTCAAAAAATGGGTGGGGCAAGACAGAGCAAATTTTGTGCTTCTAGTTGTTTATGCCACAGGGATCCAGCAACCCCGAGTATTGTGTCAGTGTTCTACCTACCCCCTATACTTTGTTCCAACTTTCCAATGCCTGCCCCCCTAATATGTTCTATTTTTATATCTTTTTTTGCATTATGCCCCAATGGTCCTGTTCTGTGTATTGAAAACCAACTTCCTGGTGTTCCAGTGTTTTTGTGAAGTATGTATTCCCATGCAGTAGTGTAATGAATGCAATGTAACAAGTTTGGCCTAATTCACATTAGCAGTAAACAAAACTGGACTATTTACCTCTCCTGAGTGACTACTGGCAACTGATAGGCACCTAGGATTGGTAACAAACAGTAACTGCTAGGCTTATTAACCCCCTAACCGCTAAGCCCGTAATTTCTCGCACTAAATATTTTGGCTCTTTTGGTTAACCCCGTATTTTTTCGCCTACACTAAAATCCCCACTTACCTGGTCCCGCTGTGCTAATCCAGCG
>NC_092858.1:116467863-116475640 GCF_032062135.1 Pyxicephalus adspersus
ATCTACTAGAACCCTATTCGGACATATTTCTGTAAGTTACAGGTCTACAATTTAAAAAAAAAAATTTCATGAAAACCTGTGACGCTTTTGGAACAGAAATCTAGAAATCAGTGTAACGCTCAGGTGGTTAAGGCCTAGCTGTTTTTCAAGCAGCAGTGATTTTTGGTACGAGGAAGCAGTGGATGCAACCTTACTGCCAGTGTGAATTCACCTGAAATTCAGATGTGTCCCCTAGGTCTAAAGCTAGTTGAAAAAACAAAAACAAAAAAAATCATATACCTATATAAAAATTACAAGTCCTTAATCTGTTTACAAACCGGGACCAGAGAGTTTCACGCTGACTCGGCTTCCCTATTCTCTCCAGTGCTCACCAATCGGTCCAGCACTGCCATCTTGTCATTTTTTCCAGGTTCTTCCTCACATCATCTGACCTTGCACTGTGCAGGTGTGAGATCAGATGCTGTGTCTTCCCGAAAATGTAAAAAAAAAGTAAATAAAAGGAACTGTGTATGCGTGAGTATGAGCACTTTTTTTGTTTTCATTATAGAAAAGCCCCTGATGATGTAGAAGGAGCAACTCCAACTCTCCTGAGATATGTGATATGCAATTATGCCAGAAGGCTGTGGGTTACTCTTTCATTTACAACCATAGGGTTGAATATAGAAGCGGGGACCTTCCCCCCATAAAAAAAAGTTTAAAAAATCTCCTAAAAAATTCTCTTTGCTCAAAACACATCTCGGTGTATAGAAAGAGTGCAAGAAAGATAACAGGAGTACCTGTCACACTATCTCTTGACTGATGTATTGACATTTTAATGCATGATCATAGAAAGATTTACCAATTAGTGAATGGTATTTCTGAATAAAAGTAGGTATATGGTCCACATTGTTAAAGATGTTATGATGATTGCACATAATGTGTATTATTTAGGTTTGTTTAGAAAGATATTTAAAGTTCCTTTAAATTTCTTCTGATGATGAAGCCAGGGGAAACGCATCAAGAACATACAAACCTATATTGGCACAAATTAACTTGAACTAAGATTTGTAGGAAGCCATTGTATAGCAAATGATTGAAACATTGATTGTACAAATGCAATTGCTTGACATGTTCATACTTTTATGTATTTGTAAATAAATTGTTTTTAGATTTTATTGTTATATAATGTGTTAGTATTATTAGGATAAAGTACCAAAAAATCTCCATATACAAACATTGTTGTATTTGTGGTTTTTAAGTTTAAGATTAAATGGGATGTGGTACATTGACTTAGAATATTCCATGATTTATTAAAAATAGCTGTCTCACCAACAGGTTCATTAAGGACCTGTGGCCTCTGATATATAATGTCCCAGATATCTGCCTTATGGACCTCCCATAGCGGACCTCCCATAATCCAGAAAATACCTGTCTAGTATACTTTGCAATGCTACTAGAGGAAATGTTTCAATAAAAAAATCATTGAGACACCAGTGGCATTTCCTGATGCATTTTGTAGTGCTGTCTGCTACCATAGTATTGGATGCATGATCCGACCAGCTAATCGGGCCCTTATCTGCCTGGGCAGTCACCTTAAACATGGGGATATTTGGGGTTATAGTAATCAAATCTAGTGTGTGTTTTATATACCACTGAGTAGTAGGTTTACTCTTTATCTGTAGAATATGTAGGGGCTACACATATAGCAGGTTATATTTGTTTATAAGTTTGCGAAAACTGGGCGAGATCTGGTTGTGTGTGAGGGTTGGATTACCAAGTCCATTGATAGCCTGTCTAAGGTGAGTGTATGCGAGAAGTTGAAATCACCTACTATAAGCATGTGTGTGATAGGGAGGCTACCTATGTGAGAACTTGATCCAAGAGGGAGGGAGGAGTTGGGTGCAAACACATTGCACAGTACCATTTAATGGCTCCCAGCCACCCTCGGAGTATCATGTAACGCCTTTCTGGATCTATGATGGATATGGTAAGAGTAAAGATGGTTTGGGCATGGATGCGCATGCCCACCCCTCCAGACCTTTTTTTTTTGCTGGTGAAGTGCCATGAACACCTGAGAATAGTGTGTTTTAGCAAAGACTGGAACTGCCCTCACACCAATCAAGGATCCACCATGGAGATGACCACTCCTGGGTCAAAACTATTACCTGGCGTGGTGGAAGAAGGACCCCCTGGGTGATGTGATCGGATCCACCAATATCAAGACAAGGTAGTGTTATTTCTCCTATACCTGGTCTGCATTTCAGGATGGAGAAGGTAACAAAAAAATGGGGTTAATATTTTAACATAGGGTAGAATAAAATGGGCATCAGGGTATAACTGTTATCAGAGCACAGCCAATGCAAGACAGCAATATGAAATCATAAATGGTGGCCTAGATCAGGTAACCTACCCAGTTCCTCCCCCAGATGGTAATCTGTTGTTGTTGTTAAACTAGGCCATCCGCTACATGAGGCAAGTATGGTTTAGTTCAAACATCACTAAATAGTTATACAAACTAAAAACTCTTCTATCAGAAGATTTTCTGCCTAAGATGATATATAAGGGCTAAAACCAGTGATTAATGCAAAACGAGAACCATATTGCTTACAGAATCTTCGGTGCAGGATCTCGCTGAGATGACCCAGTCACCAGTTCAGCTAAAGCATTAATGTAGTTAATATCCATGTCATTCAAGATGACCTTCATTGCATCATTCCAGCTTGTGACTTAGCATGTGTGAGCTGGTGGCTATGAAGCTTTCTCTGCCTCCTCAAGGGTTCTCTGTTCTGTGTCCTGGGGACTTTGGGGGCTGTTGTGGTGATGTGGTCAACATTTCTGAAGGCGCACCACTTGCCAATCCAGATCTGAATTTTTTAAACACTGGGAGAGGCTCCCATCCTTGTATAGGACACATGATTCCAAGAGTAGAGCAGAAATGTTGCAAATCTCCCAGTTGATGAAGTGTGGCCGACTTCCAATCCTTGCAGCGCTGTCCAGCTGAAAGGGAATCCCCAAAGGTAAGGTATAGCGGTGTCTCTAAGGAGTGTGAGAAGAGGTTGCAAGGTCCGTCAGTGCTGGAGCATCAGCCTGGAGACATCTGGGTATAGCTGAATTGTAGCCCTATTAAAGTCTATGCGTCTTATAGTTTTGGCTACTTGCATTATCTCCTCTTGAAGGGGAAAGTCATGCACCCTGCAGATTACATCTCTGGGCCTGGAGGCGGTACCTGGAGGTCCCATTGCTCTGTGGACTTGGTAAAATTTGATAGTTTCAGGGATAGGGCAGCCCAATGTGTTGTTAAAAATAGTTTTGAGCACCGCTTCTAAGTCTGAGGATTGAGTGGTTTCATGCAGGCCTCTGGCACGGATGTTATTATGACGTCCCCTCTGACCCAAGTCCTCTAGGTCGTTTTGAAATTCTATTAAGGTAGATGTTTGTGAGGAGACCTGTTTTTGTTGGGTTATTTGGAATTTTGCTGATTGTAAATCCCCATCCACTGTCCCCACCCTATTCTCCAAATTTTGGAGATCCACCCATATAGAGTTTATTTCAGCTCTGCAAGTCTCTTTGACCTCTGTGATAAGGTGGTGGAAGTTTTCCTTAGTTTGTATGTTATGTAGGAATTCTTGCCAGAGAAGCAGATCAGGGGCCACATTCTGGGGTGTTGTCTCTATATTGTTTAACTTAGTAGATAAACTAATAACTTTACTTGTATTATTCCCTGATGAGTGAACTTCAGAGGATCAGTTTCAAACCACAGCACAGAGTGGCAGTGATAGTGGTGGTAAATTTCTGCAGTAGAAATGGCAGTCCCCATGTTTTTTTTACCTGTGCATTTATTGTATCAAAAGCTATGTCTGAAAAGGATATTATGTTTGTCTTTGTAACTGAAGATCTTTAGGCACTATAAAGAACAATTTATGTTATTACAGGCTTCACAAGTTTTATCTTTATTTCTTTGAAGAAGATTGCTGTTTCTACTGCAGATGTCACATTTACAGGCAGAGTGAGGGGGGAGTCTACACCATGGAACAAGGTAAATCCCAACCAAAAAATGATACCACTGTCTGCAAAGACCTTGGAGTCAAAGCTAGCATCAGCGAAGCATCTAAATCTACTTTGCCAATATTACTGATTTAAAATCTGTGATGGTGAAACCTGGTGGCCATAGGCCGCAATGTGCTTTGGTACTATAGGAAGGAGCAGTGATTATGCTCATGAGTTAACTGTTTATTGATCCACCTAACTACCCACGATCAAAAGCAGTTCGTTTTCCTGAAGAATGAGGTAGCTTGTAAGTAAATGTTAATAACCCTAATCATATCCAGGGTATGTAACATAACTTCTATTGGATGTGTCAAGGCCTGATAAACTAAGAGGAGGATATGGCATTTGATGTGGTAAAGGAATAGACCCCTTTTTAGTCAAATGCGAAGCTTTAGTCTCGAAAAAAACACTTTATCCCCATTTATATTAAGAAAAGGCAGCTTGGACAACTGAAGCACTAATTTTGTTATTCTCCTAGCTAATGTTATAGCTTCAAGAAATGCTACTATCTGAGATCCAAGAAGGGTGGAAAAGGCTAAAACAGGGTGCACAACAAAGTAACTCCTTAAATAAATAAATAATAAACCAAATAGTCAATTTAACAAACAAGTAATTAAAATTTTTAGATGTATACTTAGCAAAGGAAGCTCCTTCATTGTTTTCTTGCCACATCTGGTTTATTACAGTATATTAGATAGGTATATTTACACATTTAAAGAGAAACTAAACTTAAAACTGGCAAAAAAAAATACACTTACCTTCAATCCCGCAGGGCAGTCTGATCCATCAGGGGGTGTCCGGCATCGGGACCCGCATTGTCCCGGCACTCAGGGCGCCGCCTTCTTTGTCTCTTCTTCTGGTTTCTTCATCCTAGATCACCTGACCCAGGCACAAGATCGGGTGACGTAGGATGGAAGAAAACTTTGTGCAAAAAAAAAAATTTTTTTTTGTGGGAAAAGGCTTCTTCTGCGCAGAAGGAGCACGTGAGAACCTCCCAAGATGTGTGACGTAGGTATCCCGGGAGGCTTTGTGTTCCCATTCATTCGCCTAGGCGATCGAGTATTAGGGGGTGGTGCTGCACCCTTTTTTTTTTTTTTTTTTTTTTTTAAAAAGGGTGTTGCACTTAAAAAAAAACCAAACAACACATATTTTTACTTTACATAAAAGGGTTGTCTACCCTTTTATGTAAAGTGACATTTCTGAGCTTAGGTACACTTTATTTACTTTCATTGGATGCATTTTCAAAGACTCATTTATTGGTTAGTAACTGGTCAGGTTATGAACAGCCTGCTGAAAACTTACTAATGATAACACTACAACTAAGTGTTATTTTCCACCCCCAGCTCTCCTTATGTCTCTTTCTTCTTAGTCTTCACAGCACCCTGGTTTCTCACATATTGAAGCTCTGCATTTCCAAGACTGCCTTAGAATGAGATAATGCTTGCTATTGCCATGGGAACACCTCCTACGGTGTTAATGTCCCTTAAAATATTCCAAAGATCTGATGCATCTTAGATGGTGACACATTTCTTTGCTAACTGACCTTTTATAACTGTACTAGGTTGTTGTGCTAATTTCATAGTAGGTAAAGAGACCCTGTAAAAAAACTTAAAACATTTAAATTTAAAAAAGAATCAAGTACTTTTAATTCTTCAAGTGTTTTTCTTTTCAGGTAAATAATTTTTTTTCTTCCTTTGCAATGTGCTTTTAAACTTTCTAGAAAAATTGTCAAAAAAAGCCAATCCCCTAGCACATTCCCCTCCTTTCTTGCACATCAAAGCCCTATTCTCTACTGAGAGTTTCTAAATATTCTCTATGCATTACTAATTATTATGCCTAACTCTTTGACCCCTCCTTCATATGTTTTATGTAGTTGATAGGCGAAGTGCAAAGGATGGTGTTTAAAGAGAAACTAAACTGAAAAGTGCCTAAAACAAAAAAAAATAAATCTTACCAGTCTGATCCATCCAGAGGTGTCTTCCATTGGGTCCCGCGTTGTCCCAGCATCTGTCTCGGAGCCGGCGCGCTTGGCGGGGCCATCTTCGCCCCCTCTTCCTGGTTCTTCTTCCTACGTCACCCAACGCAGGCGCCAGATCGGAAGACGGAGGTTGGAAAAAAAAGTTGGCAATCTCACTGCGCATGTGTGAGATTGGCAAATGTGAGGCATCCTGAGATGCTCAGGCGAGCGCAGAAGGAGCACCCAAGAGCCTTCCGGGATGCATGACATAGGTAAACTGGGAGGCTTTGCCCCAAAGGGATTGAGAATTAGGGGCGGGGGGGAGCTGCACCTTTTTTTTTTTAAATCTAAACAAACAGAAATTTTACTTTACATAAAAGGGTTGTCTACCCTTTTATGTAAAGTGATATTTATGAGATTAGGTACACTTTAACTGACAGCTCTGAGTCTGCTGGGGCTGCTGACATCACATTCAAATTGGCATTACCCAACAGCAGTCTCAGGGCTTTTGGATGTCTACACAAGTCGGTTTTAACAGGTAAATACCATGCATAACAACACATATAATGCACATTCAATTTTTTTTTTTTTTTATGAAATAAAATGTCTTCAGATGGTTAACTTCAAAAAAGGAAAACTTCTTTCTGACTACAAGAGGAATGCACATTTTAATACAATTTTGCTTAGTCTAAACCCACTCTAAATGGCAATGGCAGGGGCAGTTTAAAGTAAAATGCAGAGGAAGGCATTTTTAAGATTTACATTCCAAAAGCATTGACTGCAAATTTTGTCTATAATCATGTAAGTTTTGCCTGTATGTGCTTTACTTATGTCACTGATTAAAACATTTTCTACAATAATATAACTCAAAGGTTTGTGGGCCTGGAGAAAAAAAATGTTAAAATAAAACTTTTTGTTTAGTTTAACTTTTCATTTTTAGTAGATTGTAAATCAGAACTTAGGTTTGCAGTGCTAGAGAATATTTTACCTTCTTACTGTAAGTTAAAGGCATAGGCTACTGTGCTTTTCAATGTATAAACATTAGCAAAATCAAAAGGTAATAAAACTGATTTTTAAAATAATTTAAAGAATAAAATTTTTAATCCCAAAAAATATAGACTTTTGTACAGAGAAAAATTGTGGTGTACAAACATATTGTCAGCTAGAACTATACCTTTTATTTAAAAAAAAAAAAAAAAAAACTAATAATGTAATAATTAATCTTCTCTTCTAATAAAAGAGAAGTTAAATGAAAGAACTTGTTTCTTCAAAACATTTAGAGGTCTATTTATAAAGCAGTGAGTTTGTCATTTACCGAAACATGGAGAATCTTCCAGGTGTACGTGTTTCTAAGGCAAAAATTGATCCTCCGCCAGAGAATATTTCAGTGATAATCAGGTTCACTGCTTTTTATATAGACCCTTTAAATTGCCAAATGGTTAATAGGTAGGTAATACAGTCCGATCCTTGTGATATTTTAGATTTTGTAAACATAAAAAATGCTTTTTTAATTTATTTGCCAGGCACTGTCCTTGTTTAACTTTATCTGTAATTATACCATGGTAACAAACAAAACTTCATACTAGCTTTAATAATTTTTAATGCTTTTTATTTGTTTTCTTAGGGGAATGGTGGAGGGATAAAAATAAATACTATCCCAATTACCTTGTCTAAACTACAGCAATTGTAGTACTGTAGTGATTTATAGCAACGTAACTACATACCTGTATCACTTATAAATAGAATCTCAGCTACTATGCAGTATCAACACAAAGTTTACCAGTAAATGTTTAT
>NC_092858.1:116478789-116480583 GCF_032062135.1 Pyxicephalus adspersus
TCTCAAAGTGAATAATGGGGAAGAGAGTTTTCTATATGGACCATTTATATATTTATACAGGGTGATCATATCCCCCCTTAAATGTCTCTTCTTAAGGGAGAATAGATTCAGTTCAGCTAATCTCTCTTCATAGCTGAGGGCCTCCATTCTTTTTATTAGTTTAGTTACCCTTCTCTGCACTTTCTCCAATTCGACAATGTCCTTTTTGTGAACTGGTGCCCAAAACTCGACTGGATATTCCAGATGTGGTCTTACCAATGCTTTGTACAGGGGCAGGATTATGTCTCTATCTCTGCAGTCTATTCCTCTTTTAATACAAGAAGGAACTAGCTTTCGATATTGCAGCTTGGCATTGCATGCTGTTATTAAGCCTATGATCTACCAAAACCCCCAGATCGTTTTCCATTTCTGACTCCCCCAAATGTATTCCCCCTAGATAGTATGAAGCATGCATGTTCAAGTGCATAACTTTACATTTCTCAATATTAAAAATCATTTGCCACTTGGCTGCCCAATCAAACAGTACATCCACATCAGCTTGTAGATTATAGACATTCTTTATGGACTTTATTGCATTACATAGTTTGGTGTCATCTGCAAACACAGAAATGGTAATTTTAATCCCAAACTCTATATCATTTATAAAGATGTTAAACAGTAAAGGTCCTCACACTGAACCCCGGGGTACACCACTAATACTCTTAGACCATTCAGAGTATGAATCTTTGTCTAAGTTTTTTATTTTGTGTATTTGAGTTTGACACCCCAGCCTTAGACCATTCAGAGTATGAATCATTAATCACGACTCTTTGGATGCAGTCTTTAAGCTAGTTCTCTATCCATTTACAGATTTTTCTAAGCCTATTGAGCCTAACTTGCATATTACCTGTCTGTGGGATACTGTGTCAAATGCTTTAGCAAAGTCCTTGAAGCTATGCTGATCATCACTTATAATAATATTTTCTAGCAGAAACTCCTCTATGTCATTCTTTATCAAACTCTCTAGGACCTTTCCAACTATGGATGTTAAACTAACTGGTCTGTAGTTACCTGGAAATGTCTTTGCTCCTATTTTGAAAATAGGAACCACATTGGCCCTATGCCAATCCATCGGTACCTTGCTAGTGACTAAAGTGACTCTAAAAATTAGAAATAATGGCAATGAAATAACCGAGCTCAGCTCTTTGAGAACAAGTGGATAAAATCCATCGGGTCCTGGTGCTTTGTCAACCTTAATTTTTCCCAACTGTTTCTCAATCATATCAAATCTGAGCCATTGTGACTCATTTAAGGCAGTGAAATTGCTCTTATGAGTTTGGACTTGAGCTCTGCAACCTTTAACCCCCCTAGCGTTCTAATTCTCTCTGTATTTCCATGCAAAAAGCATTTACATTGTAGGCTATAATTCTTAGGCATAATTCACCGAAATATGTCCAATATTTAATACATAAAATAAATATAATATATTGATATTTCTTTGTTTTGGACTCAATACAGCTATTTTGTATTGAATCCAATACAAAATTATTTAAATTTTCCCGCCAATCCTCCCGCACCCACCGACATCACTAGGAAACCCCAGAGAACATCTCTGCAGTTCGCGGCTGAAGATCGAAGAGGAAGGACGTGTCCCTAGGATCTGCGGGGACCAGCAGGGCGCTGGGGGAGGACAATGGAGCAAGGTAAGTGGGTTTATTTAAGTTTAAAGCGACCCTGAGTGTGACTCGGGATTACCGATTTTAGCAAGTAAAATCCACCCTGAGTCACGCTCGGGATTACCGCTAGGGGGGTTAA
>NC_092858.1:116480830-116486377 GCF_032062135.1 Pyxicephalus adspersus
TGTTTTAATTTTAGCCTCTTAAACTTATTACCCATTGGAATATATTTTTCAGTGTGCTTTTGTAGAACAGACATGAAAGATTCTCCTTTCTGTTATGTGTTCTTTGAGGACAATATTCTCTCCCAGTCCAAGTCACAGAGAGCAGACCTTAATAATGGAAAATTTGCTCTCTTAAAATTAAATGTTTTTATCTTTCCTGTTTTTGCTTCCGGTTTAAAGCTTACATTAACTGAAATCATATTATCGTCACTGCTACCCAGATTTTCTTTGCACATTTGTTATAAGCTTTGCATTGTTAGATAGAACTAAGTCCAGCAGAGTATCATTTCTATTCGGGGTTTCTATAAACTGTACCAAAAAATTATGTTGTATTAAATTGACAAATTTCCTCCCTTATGCTGTTCCTGTAGCGCCATTACTTCAGTCAATCTCAGCTTAGTTGAAATCTCCCATGATTAAAACACTTCACTTTTTGCTGCTTTTTCTATCTGTGCAAGTAATTGGTTCTCTATGTCTTCCTTAGCACTGGCGGGCCGATAGCAGCGTCCATTCAATATTTGTGTGTTATTCAACCCCACATTCAACTCGACCCATAATGCCTCAACCACATCGCTTGTTCCATCCGCAATTTCTTCTTTCACATTCACTTTTAGATCACTTCTCACATACAGACAGAAACCACCACCCTTTTGTTTGACTTTGTCCTTATGAAAGAGAGTATACCCAGGAATATTGACAGCCCAGTCATGCGAAGAACAAAGCCAGGAATCAGCAATGCCAACTAAGTCATAATTCTCTTTACTCATTAAGGTTTCTAACTCCCCTAATTTGTTTTGTTTGTTTCTAGCATTTGTGAACAGGCTTTTTAAACTGCAATTTACCATCATTGTCTGCCAAATCCTTTTGTCTTTCATTACAACTAGTACTGCACAATCCAATGTTTGTTTGTGACATGGGAAGCTCTTATCCATACTCTCCCCCCAACTATTCCCAATCCACCCTCCATCAGTGGCTGACCCCTGTCTGACCTTTCTGCCACATTATTTAACTGTCCCACCCCCTCTGTCATTGTTTAAATATCCCTCCACCATTCCCCTAAATATTTCCCCTAGCACAGCAGACCCCCTTTCATTTAGGTAAAAAGCATGTCTAGCATACAAGTTGTACCACAATGAAAAGTCAGCCCTGTGCTGTATGAACCCAAACATTTCCCTCTTGCACCAGAACTTAAACCATGCGTTTAGCTGTCTAAGGTCCCTCTGCCTTTCCTGTGTTGCCCATGGCAAAGGCAATATTCCAGAGAACGTAACCTTGGAGGTCCTTTCCTTCAACTAGAAACCTAGTTCCTTAAACTGATTTTAAGGATCCTCCATCTTCCATCTATGGTGTCATTGGTTCCAACATGAACCTAGACAGCTGGGACCTGTCCAGCCCCTCCCAGTAATTTGTCCACTTGGTCCACCACATGCCTTACCCTGGCACCAGGGAGACAGCAAACCATTCGGTTGAAGGGATCCGGACGACAAACTAGTCAATCTGTCCTCCTGATCATAGAATCCCCTATGACAACCAATTGTCTTTTCTTTCCTGAGTTTCCCTCCCCACCACTACTAGATGGGCTGCTATCCCTGCTGTTAGGCGTAGCAGTAACATCTAGAGTTGCCACCACTGGGTCTGCCACCTGCACATCTTCACATACCTTTGCAAATATGTTGTGGTGCTCAGACACAGGGCTGGCCTTCCTTTTCTGGGGGCCCCTACCACTATATCATATAGAATAGCTATCCAGGATCCATGAACCATAAAATCCAATTGCACCCAAGATGTGTTGTGGGGCTAGGAGTGACTATGTTCGGCTTCAGTCCTGCTTACCTTCCGATTTAGAAATAATAAATACATGTTTACATGCTTACATATGTATCCTGTATAGTAAAAGTTCTTGAAATGCTATTTTATTAATCAGCACAATGAATATTGTTCTGTATGAGATGGGGTTGAGATCTAAAAGTAGGGCAGATTGGATAGATGGTGCAAAAAATAATGTTTCTTGATATGTCTATATCTCTTTTTAGGTTATGTAAGGGTGATATTGATTTTAAACCAGATGGAAAACAACCATATCTACCCCCAGAGAAATGGTATTGAATATACAAACTTTTATTCTTTCCCTCCATAAAACCAAAATTGGGTGCATTTAAAGGCTTAATGTTGCTTACGTATTGAGTTCCTCATAGTGATCTTTTTTATCCTGTTATGCATGATTGATCACAAAAAAGGAATTGGTGTAGTTTAAACATTTTTGAATGCCATTTCTGAATAGTAAGTATTTTGGCCTTTAGTTATATTGCGGGATGTGGGGATATGAGCTGTATATTGAAACTATGTAATTACATATATTTATTTAGAATAAATTGGTGAAAATGTCTACAATCTGTTCTTCTGATAAAGCCAAAAGGTGAAACGTCACAAGAATGGAGATAATCAGAATATGTAAAAAGTTTATTAAAAAGGAATTTATTTTTAAAAAGGATAAGTTGGACTATGTTGTTAAATATGAATGTGTTTATGTATTTTTGGAATAAATTGTTATTGATTTTATAAAATAGGGGTATAGATTATTGTAAAGCAAGTACCAAAAAAATCCCTGCACCCTAAATGTTTTGTAAGTATGAACAATTAATGGGGAATGAGGTATGAGGTTTTATACAACACTCCATAATCATTGTCTGTAAACTAAGAATGTGGTAAAAAGTATTGTTGAATGTATATATTTAAACATAGAATATTAATAAAAGTAGTAATCTTAGGTAATTAAATATATATATTGTAATTAAAAAAAAAATAAGTTTTTTTTTTTTTTTTTTCTACTTCTTTTAGATGTTAAATCAGATTATAATTCAGAGAATCAATTTAATCAAAAAGAAAGAAATGGACATTATTATTATTGAAGTCAGGTTCAAAAGCATTTTGAAAAGAAAATCCATTTTTCATTGGCATATAGAATATAAAAAAATACAATGGGAAAGACCTTAACCCTATAGGCTTAAGGGTGAGGGTGTTCCCCAATGTAAAAAAGTCGGAATTAATAGAAACTGAATGGGGAGAAGTTTAAAAAAAAAATGCTCAAAGAAACTAATGACATAAACTAGATCAAGGGGTTTTACTTCTCAACTTAGATGCTAAGAAGGCCTTTGATATGCTTAGCTTGTCTTTAATTCTTAGAAAATTACGAGGGCTTTTCCTACAGGCCATAAGGACCTTATACTTGGCCACTACGGCTGAACTCAAATATCCCCATGCTTTGCCCCTATTATTAAAATTTAGAATGGTACAAGACAGGGCTGCCCTCCATCCCTTTGCTATTTGAGCTGTGCATTAGGGTAACAATTAGGCAACACCCTGATATAACTGGGGTCAACATTAAAGGGAAAGTGAACAATTTTCCTATACACGAATGATATCTAGGTTTCACTCACCAACACATGTGTCACACTTCCAAATTTGCTTGCAACTCTGACAGACTATGGCACCTTGTCAGGCTATAAAATAAACGCTTTAAAAACAGAAGCTTTGGAGCTAAACCTTTCCCAAGGTACATTGGACCAGAAAACTGATAGCATGAAATATCTGAGAATTTTTCTTACTCCATCTTTCCATACATTGTACAAGTCTAATTATATCAAGATATTTCAAGAAATACGTAATCTTCTGCATAAATGGAAACGGCTAAAAATTTTGTTTTATGGATGTATTGCCTTAATGAAAATGCCTGTACTTCTTAAATTGTTATACTTATTTGAAACCTTACTAGTCCCTTTCCCCCTCCATGCTCTTAAACACCTTCAAATGGATGTACTAAATTTTATATGAGCATATAAGACACATAAAATTTAAAAACAGCTCCCGAAAAGACCAAGGGGGTTTAGGTGTGCCTGATTTTCCTAAATATTATTACGCTACCCATCTCAGGCAATTGGCATCTTTGGCCACCCTTACTCCATCTAATCGGTGGACGGAGTTTCAACAAAGTTGGGTATCTCCAATACGCCCTAATTCCCTACTATGGAATTTCAAAGTATCACTCCTGGACAGCGCCCTACTTGCTCCTTCCCAATTTACAAAGCAAATGGGGTGGATGTAAATCTAAATTCAGTCTCACCACAGACAAAGCCCCACTGACTTCTTTTCTGTATATGCCCCATTTGCTGGACAATTTACGACTACAGGTAACAGCACCTTTGCATAATTAAGGGTTATTTCATTTTAGACAAATCATTCACCATAAAACTCGTTAAGTGTTACCCTTGGGTGTACAGAGTTACAGGAAACGTTGGAACTACCAGCCACATCACACTATAACTAGAGGGATGGGCTTTAAATTGCTCACCCCATTAGAGGGAGCGCTGCAAGTGGGCCGGGCTTAATTTCTGACATCTACAGGATCCTAGCAGAAATAGATAAAGGGAATGAGGCTACTCACCTTTTATATGTGGAAATGGGAAGAGGTATGGGGTAGATGAATACTTTTGGCACATATTATGAGATAAGGCCCCCAAAAGTAATGATGCAATGGTATTTTACACCTGAACACCTGAGGGCCATTTATCCAACAGCAGATAATCTTTGTTGAAGATGTGTGAAGGAGGTTGCGTCCTTATTCCACATTTTGTGGACTTGCCTGAATATTGTTCCTTTTTGGGAAAAGGTTGATGATCTCCTTACTAATTTGTTCTCTGTTCCATACACAGAGACCCACCTACCCATCTTTTAGGACTTCCTATAAAAGGTTTACCTTAATAAGTATCAGCTGGATAAACCTGAGGCGATTTGGTCAGTTTGGGACCAATATTACTCCGTCCTTACTTGATGGTTTTTGGTGCCCCCACTTGACCTGAGCATGTAACATCAGTTTTAAACAGTGAGTTCCTTTTTTTCTTCTCTTGAAGAAACCTCAGGTTTACATTTGGTTAATATTCAAATCTGTTATTTGTTTCTGTATATTGCCTACATAATGATATTATAAGGCTGATTCATCAAGCAAAATCGGAAGCTCGCTCGCGCATTCGCGATCAAAAATCGGAAGCCTTCATTCAATTCATCAACTAAATTTCAGGCGCTGGCGTATTCCAACGAAAGTTAGTAACAGAAATGAGCTCGCTGCTGGAGCCGCGCATCCCCGGCAGTTTTACACTGGCCAGCTTGCATTAAAAGTCACTGTCCCCCTAAAAAAGCATTCTTTCTAATGGCACACATAGCCCTAAAAGAAAATATTTGTGCTGTTCAAATGTTTAAAACATCTATATGCGCTAAGAAAAAAGCATATTTTAAAATGACCTATTTCTTTTCTGTTGGGCAAGAGTTAACTGAGTTCAGCTCCTCTACATAGGCGCCTATATAAAAGCTTCCGATGCCTGATCGGAAGAGCCGCCTGGGGGTAAATCTTGTGACTAGATTTTCCCACAAAAGTCACAAGCACACACACGTTCTTGTTTGCTTCTTATAGATATATATGTATATGTATATGTGTGTGTGTGTGTGTATATGTAT
>NC_092858.1:116488828-116555861 GCF_032062135.1 Pyxicephalus adspersus
CTATTTAGTATAAATCCAGCTTGATAGAAATTAGTTTGCAGTGTTGCAACCAAAAGAAAAAGTAACAAGAAGTGCAACAAATGTAACTATAAATGAAGCAAGTTTGTGATTGAGTACAATGTAACATAAAAAAGTAACACTTACTAAAACAAACATCGAGCATTCAAGATTCAAACTGACCTGTAAAATGGACTGAAACTGCGCACAGAACAGGGTGCAGGTGTGCTCTAATCAATTGCTATCACCTCATCATTGAGGTTAACATCTCCTTCTGAATCGCGCAGCTGAAAATTCATCGCCTTAATTGGCGTATTCGAGATCTTTGCAGGAAACTGGCAGGCGAGTTCACTAGAACTCGAGCCCGACTGGCGCTAATAGAGGTTGCTGACCTGTGCATATGTACGTGCATCGAGCGTACGCGCATTTCATTGATGAATCAGGCCCTATATCTGAACTGGTCACCTGTCATGACTTAGTTTGTAACTTTGAGCTTACGTACACTGTAAGCTTTATATTTTTTGTCTCACGTAATTTCTTTTTGTTTTTTTCGTCTATATGTTGTGTTGTTTTATGTTATGCTGTTATATTTTACAAAAATTTCAATTAAAAATTTACAATAAAAATAAGTACCTAATGACAATTTTGATCAATTATCATAATTTTGAGTTGGAAGAAGCTGAACAAGATCTTGAGGTTCTGAAGTCAGAAAATTTAAAGAATACTTTCAGCAGATGGTTTTCAGAATAATAAGAATATTAAACAAGGAATTAATTGACAGTAAAGAAAATAAATTTCGAAGAGATAGCGTTCATTAATAGTGAACCATATTTATTATCAATTTTAACTAATGTACATTACCCTTCTACATTTTAACAAACTTAACATATGTCATCCAATACAATAATTTTAATTTGCTCATAACACATGGGATTAACCCATCTAATTGTGTTTATTTCTAGTGCAATTGGGGACAGCACTAGTTCCAGGTACTCTTTTCCCCAATAACATCAGAGTTTTTGTTTGCAACTGTGATTTCCCTGACATCCAATCCTGCTTATGGTCAAGTAGAGTGTTAAATAGGACAGAAGCTTCTGTTTTGTTGGTCTACATATGTAAGGCAAGAGTAAATATTATATTTAATACAGATATATAGGTATGTATATTTATTTATTTACACATTTTTGCAGAGCCAATATGTAGTATGCTTCTGATTTTTCTGAGTCTGTGCTTGTTTTTGTCAGTACTCAACTGTATAGCAATGGTATTTTACTTTTACTTTTTACTATGTATGTATGCAAACTCTTTTAAATGAATAAAAATGACTGTTTAACTTTTAAAGATGTTCTTAAGAAAATCCCCTTTTCCTAAGCAGTCAGTTTTGAGGTATTGGATAAGATGAAATAAATCGATTATTGAGATTGGGACATAATTCAGCTATACTATGTCTAAACTTGAACTATGAATGTACCTGAATGTTATAATTCTATAATGTGCAATAATCATTATGAATTGACTTTAACATGGATTAATCCATAAGGATTAATGATAAAATAACTCTTAATAATAGCTCTCGTAGTGGTAAAATGCAACTACATACAGAGGTGGCTAAACAAAACTTCAAGTCTAAGAACTGGTAAAAAAAGAAATGAGGTATATAAAGTGCAATGAAATAACAGCTCAACAGGAGAAAAATATTGGCGCCTGTCTCTGTCCCCAGCTTATCTTTGGACATCTTTTAGCTGCTAATGGTTTCTACTGTTTTTTTCTGCCTGCTGACTGACTGACCTTCTTCTTGTTTTTTAAATTTACCTGTTCTAAGCTCATCACTGCATCTTGATTTTGTGATAATTTTTTGGCCTGTTTGAACTGTCTGCTGCTACTATCTAAGCAATTCTGGTCACACTAAACTTCCGCAGCACAACAGCAGCATCATCAGCAGTTTTTAAGACTCTGCTAAGGCCTGCGCTTTTTATCCCTTTATGACCCCAGTGTACCTATCTTCTGCTGGCTAATTCTAGCAGGACAACATACATGTCACAAACATGATGCAAAAAACATTTGCATCAAGAATGTGCAGCTGACAAATCTGCAGCAATCGTAAGATGCTGTCATGTCAATATGGACCAAAATCCCTGAAGAAGGTTTCTAGCACCTTGTTGAATCTAAACCACAACAATTTAAGGCAGTTCTGAAGACAAAGGTTTGTCCAACCGGGTACTACCAAGTTGTACCTAATAAAGTTGCTGGGGAGTGTATAGCAGAATATGCCGGAAGTGTGTAAAATTAGTAATTTATTACTAAGTCATTGGTTGCCAGAGTCAAAGGTAGAATGGAAAGAATATTATTATTTTTATTAGTAAACAGGATTTATATAGCACCAACATATTACTCAGCGCTGTACTATAAATAAGGGTTGCAAATGACAGACTAATACAGACAGTGAAACAGGAGGAGAGAACACTGCCCTGAAGAGCTTACAATCTAGTAGGTGGGGGAATTTCACAAACAATAGAATGGGAGATATGTAGTGGTGGGAAGTGGTGGTTTCAAAAGACAGAAGAAGATGGGTAGGCAATTTTGAAAAAATGGGTTTTGAGCGCTCTTTTAGATGAGCAGAAAGTAGGAGCAAGCCGAATAGGTCGAGGAAGACCATTCCAGAGAGTCGGGGCAGCTCTAGAGAAGTCTTGCCGCTCCGGGGTGCCGCTCCATTGTTCTCCCCTCTTCATAGAGCAGAACGGTGCTGTATGTCCAGCACTGGTTCATGCATCATGCAGTCGTTTGTCGTTGGAAAGGATTGTGAAAGATCCTTTCTAATGACAATTATTGCACATGTGTACTTGCCTAAGCAACCCTAATACTTCTGTTAGGGTTGCAGTGTGATGTGTTTCAAGGTCAGTCTTTTTTTTTTCAAGCAACAGGCTTTGAAAGGAATATTCTGACCATGAGTAGACATATTAAGAGATGATGGCTGATTTCATATATATATATATATATATATGTGATATATGTGTGTGTGTATGTGTGTAAGGGAGCCTTTGTGCCATTGTGTGACAGTGGTGCCATACCAAAGCTAAATGAAAAGCACTACATATATATATATATATATATATATATATAATTCAATAGCCACACAGTTCCAAAAATTCATGATGATTTTGATTTTTTTCATATACATATATATTCAATAAATTTTTGGAATTGGGTGGCTATCCATTTAGTACATGTTCTTCACCTCAAAGCTTTTCACTTTTATCTATTAATGTGTTCACAAACCTTTTCTGTACTAATTTAAACCTCCTTCCATACACGTGCACGACCATACCGTGCACTCATGCACTGTGACCCCACACACACATCGCCTTCTTACTCCTTCACTGAACCCTATACAGCACCACCATCTGTGACAGCTCCTGTAGGTCAGCCTACCTTGAACGCGTACTTGGGAGCCTCCTTCGTTTCTTATTGGCTAGTAAGTGTCAAGTGCTCTCTGCTGATTCGATAGACGCAGTGTCGGTCAGCAGCAAGATAGTGTGAGCAGTGGTCACCCCAGGCTGGTCTGGATGAACTATAGACGATGCAGCCGGGGCCCCGGGGACTTGGAGCTGTGCGGGCCTCGGAAACGGTGGGATAGAAATTTGGACCCTGTGTATCTATATAGGTCAATATTTCCCACCAATGCGTTGATTTGATGTCTATGTGTGCTGCTGTGCATTTTTATGGAGCGGCTGCTTTTCATCTTCCTGTGGATATAGCGGTGCAGTGTCTTCATGCACATTTGGGCTGAGCAGACAGAACTTGTGCCCAAGCTTATTCTACACCAATCATCTATGCAATGTGGGCGAATATTTGTGTGCTATGAATTCCTGGTCACAGGTTAGGAGTGTGAATGATGCAAAGCTGAGGCGTTTTCTATGAAGACACTTCAGTCTCTTATTTCATGTGACCTCAGAACCTCCCTTTGTCACACTGGAATCTATTACTGATCTGCTGATGCCGCTGTCTTGCTGTTTTTGATGCTTTGGCCCCTCCACCTTTCCTCCTGTGTGACTACATGAAGCGTTGTAAGTCGGACGAATTGCACCCTGAGGAGGTGGCTGCTCAAGATGCTTCATTATCACCTAGTGTCATGGAAGTGCGAGGATCAGATAGTCCAATGCCTGGGGATGTGGGCTCTGCAGGACCATCTGTCAGCCAGGCACCCCCTGTATTCACCAGGAACAAACCACCAGACCTCAAGGTAATGGCATCGACATTGGACATGTGCGCCCTATACCACATGTATGTTCAGTATATACATACATAATATTACAGATATGGCATTCATATGCACACAGCGTGCATTATCCAAGGTGGTATCTCTTGTAGATTACTTTATGTATGTTTACCAATCTATTTATCTCCCTAAATAATTGCTGGAAATTATGTTTACTAAAATGACATTCTTTTACATTGGATACATTTATTTTGCCATTCTCACCCAGGGTTTTTGTTTATGCATAGGGTTCCATTAGAGCAGCAGTCGCCAACTGGTGGTCTGCAGCTGTGGCCGATGCACCACGGAGCGGGGCCAGGAGAAGGACCCGCTGGGGACACACCGGCCAGAGCCGTGGACTATGTCCCTCATACTGATCGCAGGCTCAGGGAAGTGGGCAGGTTGTGTCTCTGGACACAAACTGCCCACTCTCCCATCACAGGCTCAGATCTGCCATGGGAGAATGGGCTGGGTTATGTCATCTTGACGTCACTCTGGGGGAAGTTTCTTCCCCTTTGAGTGACGCCCGGCTCCCCGGTCCGGAGCCGGCTAATTTAGTGGTCCGCCGGTCCTACCACTGCTCTAGAGGTTCCTTGAGGTTTGGCTGATTGACCTTTCATGCCATGGTGATCTCATAGTTGTGTCGCCAATGCCACTTGGAAAAGTCAGTTGCATGACGCCAAACCCATTTTACCTATTCCTAAGGGGGTATTATTTTGACTGTCTGCTATTTTTTTTATTGGTTTTTAGTAGACTTCAATTTTATTTCAAGTGTTAAGAAGATGGATATAATATGAACTAAATACACAGTTCATCTAATAAATGCAAATCGTTTTACCATTTCAAATCAATATTCTTTGTAAGTGCAAAATACAGGGACAATGATAACACATTTCAAAGCCTACAATTCTGTAGGTTAGCTGTCTGCTGTTAGATTGCTATGGTCCGCCTTTTACTTTTTCTGTTCTGTTTTCTGTAAACCC
This sequence comes from Pyxicephalus adspersus, assembly GCF_032062135.1. NCBI lineage: Eukaryota > Metazoa > Chordata > Amphibia > Anura > Pyxicephalidae > Pyxicephalus > Pyxicephalus adspersus. The sequence continues at coordinate 116,494,064 of NC_092858.1, forward strand.
AGCCAGGAACGCCACTTCCCAAAAAAACACCACTTCTAGTGTACACTGGATTTCAGCACTCAATGGTTTTATATATGTATCCAGAGTTATGCTTCCATATGGAATGCTGAACATACAGAACAAATCTTTGGCAGGTAAATTAACATCAATGAAATATTCATTACTGTACGCAAGATGCTTTCTTCTGCACCCAAGGTGGGGTGTGCTGAACTTATTTGGCTCGGCGGCTGTTTCCATAGAGATGCTGGAAAGAATAAAGTTTATCTGGCCTTGTTTGAGATTTGAGATGTGGAGTGGGCTGCTAGCAAGACGCATATTATGTAAATTAGGTTTATTAATTTGATGAACATTCTTGTATTTAATTGGTATCATAATCTAGAGGTTTGTAAATCTGAAATTGTGTTTGTTCAGTTAAAGCCTTGATGAAATGCAGTGTTTCTCAACCAGGGTTACTTCAGAGGTTGCTAGGGGGTTCCTTGAGTTTTGAATATAGTAATTATTGCAGGGGTTCCATGATAACCTGAAAGTTTTCTCAAGCAGTTCCTCCATGTTAAAAAGTTTGAGAAACACTGATGTAACATATTCAACATACCTGCATTAAAATACCCATTTAGGGAAAAAAATCAGTAAGTAATTCATGTATAGGCACATGAAAATTGATACTGCGGCTTTTGTATGTGCCTTCAAGGGATGATGAGACCCATACCAGTAGAACCTTTTAACTTCGACCTTGATTTACCAGAACATGAAGAAATGAGATTTTATGAGTTCACTGAGTTCTTGAGTGTGTTGTGTCAGTTGTTGCAGTTATATAGTTGGTTGGGTTGAAAAAAAAAGACGGATGTTCCCCAGATCAACAGTCTCTGTTATGTTTAGCTTTAATGCCCAAATATATTCTGTGCTTCTAGAAAATAATCTAGCTTTTTTTTAAAGCAATCTATAGTAATTGCTGAAACTACTTCCTGTGGGAACCTATTCCACAATTTCACAGACCTTACAGTGAAGAATCACTTCCTTATCCAGAGATTCAATTTCCTTTCATCTAGATGCAAAGAGTGCCATCTTTTCCTTTCCAATGACCTTAAAGTGATTAATTGGGAAGAGTGTTCTCTATATTGACCATTTATATATTTTTACATGATGATCATATCCCCCATAATTGTCTCTTCTCAAGGGAAAATAGATTCAGTTCAGTTAATCTCTCCCCACAGCTGATCTCTTCCATTCCTTTTATTAGTTTAGTTGCCATTCTGTGCACTCCAATTCAACAATGTCCTTTTTGTGAACTGGTGACCAAAACTGGACTGCATATTCCAGATCTGTTGTGACCAATGCTTTGTACAGGAAAGTACTTTGCTTTAGATTTTGCAGCTTGGCATTGCATGCTCATATTAGGTCTATGATCTACCAGAACCCCCGGATGCTTTTCTATTTCTGAACCCCCCTTCTCAACTGTTTTCCCCCTTGACAGTATGAAGCATGCATGTTGTTAGCCCCCAAGAGCATAACTTTACATTTCTCAATATTAAATATAATTTGCCACTTGGCTGCCCAATCAAACAGTACATCCAGGTCTGCATGTAGATTCCATATTCCATTACATAGTTTGGTTTCATCTGCAAACACACAAATGGCACTTTTAATCCCAAACTCTATATCATTTATAAAGATGTTAAACATTAAAGGTCTCAACATCTGAACCCTGGGGTACACCACTAATAACCTTAGATTATTCAGAGTATGAATCAATAATCAGTACTCTCTGGATGCGATCTTTAAGCCAGTTTTCTATCAATTTACAGGTTGAATTTTCTAAACTTGTAAACCCTAACTTGCAAATTATTCGTCTGTGGAGTACGCTGTCAAACTCTTTAGCAAAGTCCAAGTACACAATCTCAACTTCTACTCCACTGTCTACATGTGTACTTACTTCCTCATAAAAAGATAATATATTTTGACAACTTCTGTCTTTCTTGAATCCATGCTTACCATTACTTATAATAATATTTTCTAGCAGGAACTCTTCTATGTGGTTCTTTATCAAACTTTCTAGGACCCCTCTCTATGGAAGGTAAACATATTGGTCTGTAGTTACCTGGTAATGACTTTGCTCCCTTTTTAAAGATAGGAACCACATTGGCCTTACACCAAGCCATGGGTACGTTGCCAGTGATTAAAGAGTCTCTAAAAATTAGAAACAATGGCTTTGAAATAACTGAGGTTAGCTCCTTAAAGGACAGATGGATGTAATCCATCAGGTCCCGGTGCTTTATCAACATAAAGATCCCACTGTTTCTCAATCATTTCAATTTTGAGCCATTGTGGCTCCTTTAAAGGCAGTGACATTGCTATTACCAAATTTGACTTGATCTCTGTAGATTTCCTTTGTGTACACAGAGCTAAAAAAATGATCTTCCATCAATGCTGTTTGTTCTCAATGCTGGTTTCCACTTTTTTTTAAACATCTTTATCCATCTGTGCACATCGCTTGTCACTGGTGTCATGTTCATACACATTGTATAGCTTTCTCTAGATGTGGGAATGCTTGCACCACTCCTTCTTCAAGTAATGGTACATTGCTTCTGTTTGGAATCCATTGTTCACCTGCAATGCAGAAAAAAAATCTCAAACACTTGAATAGAAAAAGAATTACTTAACCAACATGTGCATTTTGAGGAACTCAAACTTAAAAACCAAAAAAAACCTATGGACACATTATTTTTGGTACAGCCTTTCCATTTACTTTTCTTCCTGCCAGCACTGCCAAAAACTGCTTTAACCTAACCCAATCTACCTGAAGTGTGTGCCGAAACAGGGACTTCTGGGAATGGTGGTCTTCCATGTCGCCTGCAGCATGCAGGTCATAGTAGTATTTATACTAATAAGTAATAATTAAAATCTGTCCAACGTGGGTCCTTGGCCAGGGCAGTATCCAGTAACACTGATACGCATTCTTTTTAACACAAGAGTCACTTTAAAGCTTTATTTTAAATTATAATCATGCAAGTGGATTCAAAATGTGTGTCAAGGACTTTTTTCTTTTTTTAGATTTGTGGACAGAGTGGATAATGCTCAGAATTAGTGTTTGTTTATTGCTACTATATGCACATTTTTAAAGCGGACCTTAACTCAAATGTTTTACTTTGAATAAAAGTGTAGACTTATTTATAAAGTGAAAGAAACTTTTTTTTTTATTTGCAACACTTTAAAAAAAAAAAGAAAAAGAAAAAAAACGGTGCAGCACCACCCCTTTCAGTCTTGATTGCTGCGGCAATCAAGACTGAATGGGATCGCAGACCCTCCTGAGATACCTACGTCACGCATGGCTTTTGGCTACATTTTATTCACTAAGGGGAAAGGAATGCCGATTTCACATATGCCAGCCAAGGACTGGACTGTAGGACTGTGTCAGTATTGAATATAATTCCTGGGGTCCTGTGGAACTGGGTCTTTTTAGGGAGTAGAGGGCTGGACAACAGACTTTAGTGTTCTCCCCAGCCTCTTTTACCCTTTTCAGTGACTACCCAGCTGTGTTTTGGTGGTTACTGAAAAGTTGGGACACAGTACAGAGGCCCCCAATTCTTACTAGTGCCTAGGGGTGGGGAAAATTGAGATATTGGCACTGACCAGCAAGTATTTGTGGGATTTTTTTTTTCATCAGTGTAAAGGCACTATGATACATGCTCTAACCACTGCTCTCCATACATATGTTGCATATTACTGAATATAAACCTAACCAATGTTTTAATTGTTCTAACAGTTTTTGGTTACTAGGTTACTGAGTCATTTTTTTTAAAGTGAATCTGTTTTCAGACTATACATACTAAATTATTTGCATATAGTAAACCCACTAAAAAATGAGCTTTCATTTGCTCATTTCATTTGCTTTTTTTTAATTTAAAGAGGAACTAAACTGAAAGTGCCTAAAAAAATCCACTAACCTTCAATCCGGCAGGGCAGAATAATTCATTCAGAGGTGTCTTGCATCGGGTCCCACATCATCCCGGCATCCGTCCCTGAGCCTGCGCTCCAGGCGCCGCCATCTCCTTCTCCTCTTCCTTGTTCTTCCTACGTCACCCGACCCAGACTTGAGAAAGAAACATGAGGTACTTAAAAACAAATAGACAGATTTTAAAAAAGAATAAGTCAATAAATGAGACTGCAAACAATAATATAATACTGAAGCTACTCAACATTTAAGGTCCGTGCAAAGTGGGCTCAATACACATACCTTGTCCTATGATAAGATCAATAATGCTGTCTGTTTGAGGGACCAAGAGAAGGAAAGGAAAGAAAAAAGAGGGAAAAAAGAAAGATGATTTAAAGAAAGAAAGAACAGGGAAGAAGGGGGGCTAGAGGGTAAACACAGTAAGCTTGTGGGCAGTGCAAGCATACACCTCCTTTGTATCTCCCAACATTGGGCCTGATATAATAAAGCTCTCCAAGCCTGGAGAGGATACACTTTCATCAGTGAAGCTGGATGATCCAGCAATCCTGGAATGGTTTCTTCAAAGTCATTTGCTATTTGTTAGCAAATGTTTTTAATTCTGGGCCAGATGAAATCCAGGCTTGCTAAATCACCCAGCTTCACTGATAAAATTGTTTCCTCTCCAGCCTTGCAGAACTTTAATAAATCAGGCCCTATGTCTCTTACCCTGAAAGGAGATGAGCTCCCCTATCCAACCATGTTAGATGCCACTAGCTGGTCCCATGGGGCCCAAATCTCTTCAAACTTAACTAAACAGTTCTACAGTTTAGCCAAGCATTGTCCCATTAGCTTTACATCACCAACTCAAGCTCTCAAATCAAAAAAGGATAGTCACATGGACTTTAAATGCACCATCATGAGGCATCGAGCTGCGTTAAGAATATGTGCAATAAGGGCTTTCTTCTGTTTGATGTTATGGGAACATTTAGCAAATGTGTCAGCGGATCTAGCCAAACCATGATTTCTGCTATGGCAGAAAGGAGGTCATTAACTTCTTCCCAATAATGCATGATTTTTTGAGCAGGTCCAGATGTGGTAGAGCATTCTAACCATCCACATCTCCAGCATAGATTTCTATAAGCAGGATACAGAGCTATAAGCAGGTATACGGTTTATCTGAGATGTAGTTCCAATGCATGAGAACTTTCCGTTTTCTTTGTATAATGTACACACTGAACTTTTATGAGCTCTACTCCAGATAATCTGCCAAGATAATCTGCCAAGAGGTTCAAGAGGTAGCTTCGTACCCAAAATAGATCCTCATGTAGACATATATGCGTGTTTGATAAATGGCATTACCTGGATCAGTAATCAGTATTTGATAGATTTCCAAGATTAGTCTCTTGCTAAAGGGGCCACCTGCACACACTGCTGTCGGGGCAGAAAAAAAAGTTTCTAGTCATAATGTCAAATATGAAGATAGCCAGAGATAGCTGAGAAGGGGAGTTCACCATTACTACAAAATTTCTTATGACCAAAACATAATATCCTCTTAAAGCACCATGGTTATATCACTCGTTGTGTCAGGCTATCAGGTAGCTGGGGATTATACAAGAACGATGTGAGTAGGGACTTAGTAGAAGATAACTGGTATATATGTTTACAAAGCAACGAAATGCACTTTGTGAAATTCATGGGTGCTAGCAAGGTAGAGTCTGTGGTATGTGGAGGTGAGCTTCCACAGCATGGAGTTCAGGTATATAGGAGCTAACTCTTCTTAATTGGCTGCAAGCATCGTGTCCCTACCCTTTACCTTATTCAAAGACTACAAAAGATTGGCTACTTAAGGTTCCTAATCCTTAAACTTGTTGCCACTAACCATCACCCGCTTTGGAAGTTTGGAATTTTGAATATGTCATTGAATAAAGAATCTTCAGAGTTAACAGCCTTTAGATAACATTACGGATGTAAATGTTATTCTTGATAAGTCATACTATTATCTGAATAGGGATGAAAGTTTGAATAATAATGACACACATATACATCCTTGAAAAGATTTACCCAGATATTCTCCAGCTCCTTTAATATCTTGTTACAAACCACATGGTTAAACACTACATATGCATGTGTTCTCTATCCCCTGAGAAAGCCTTTATAGACAAAATGCGTTGGTAAATAAAGAGACAAATTACTATTTTGTGCATGTGATGACACCTTATATGTTCACCAAAATACAGAAACTTTATGTATGTTTGTAATAGGAGGACTATGTCAAGAATGTGAACTAGCATAATAGATCTGTTAGAATTCAGCTTTTCTTTATTATTAGATGTTACTTTTCATTATATGAATAAATTAGTTATACTTTTAAAAACATATTGCCAACAAAAGCCTGCTTTCTCTTAGCATATTTTTAGTTTAACCTCAGGCTTGTTGGTTAAACCTCAGGATTTATTGTCAGGGTCTCTGTTTTCCTAGGGTTAACCTTATAACCTAGAGAACACCATATTTGTTCAAAAGCCTATGAAGAGAACGTAGTGGTAGCAATGGATTCATTAGTGTGAGTAAAATATCGCCTACATACAATTTTTAACCTTTTTTATCTGAACGGGAACTTCGGCTATATCTGGATGTTGCCTGAACATGGAGGTTTATATGGCAGTTCATAATTTGATATAGATGGACCTCACGGCCTTTTAACTAGGGAGGACTCTGGCACCAGGGGAGTAAAGTAGGGATTAGGCCCCTGAGGGGATGGAACTGTCTGTGGTCTGGATGGCATCCTGCATTGTTGGGTGTTGAAGCTGGAGTGGGGTTGTACTGGACACAAAGGGTACTCAGTCCGATTAGCCTGCTGTCGCTGCGAAGCATCCTCCGGTGATGATGGTGCAGAAGAACCATCAAAAGCCAGTGCAGGAGATGCCGTGGAGATAGCTTGGCCTTGGCCATGTTCTCCTGTGTGGGCCGGCCCCATCTTTGTGCACATGGTTGAAGAGGCTGCTTCCACAGTGAAGAAGCCAGGAAACAAAAATCCAGTGCTGCACAAGTCCCAACACCTTTGGGTTCAGGCTGGTGGTGCCGATTGCCCATTACAGCTGATCTATAAGCTGCAGTGTGCGGGTTGGGACAGGAGAACAGCAAAGCTGTGTTCATTTAGCGCAAAGTCCAAGCAACTCCTCCGAGAAAAATTGGTTTTCAATTTTCAATGAATTCTTAGCTACTTTTGTTTGGCAACAGCATTTTGGCAGACTGCGCTAGTCGTCTAATGTAAGCAACCAGCAGATGTTTGTAAGCCAGTGTTTCTTAAGATATAGTTAGCCACACAAATTGAACCATGGATCAGTTTACCAGGATTTGCTGCTTCCTAATATTTCCATTTTGGAACAACAACAGCACAGTTGTATAATGACGCTGATAAATTGGGCAGATATCGGTGTCATTGCTGCTGTAGTTACTGCTGCCACTGGCAGCTTTGGAACAGAGGCCCCAGCACATAAAGGACTCCTTTTTTTTCTTTTATTGCTTCTGACAGAGTAAAAAGTGTAGGTGGAAGTACTGAGCAGTGGTCTGACATAGTACTTCTGCATCTGAACTGTAAGTAAATGTAATTCTGGCACTAAAATTTCAGTATTTGAAATTTACAGATTTGCCCTGTACTTGATACCCTTTGCAGTGAATCCCCTATTCCTCACCATCTATTTCCATCCACCGCGCTTTCTCCGTTTCTTCCTGCCTCTTCCTGTACTGAGTGTTGCCTAGTTTTTTTGCTTATATTGAATAGAACAGCAAAGAAGCCTTTGACTTTTCATTATTAGGGTGAAGAGTCAAAGTAAGGAGTTTATTGGCACTTAAAATCAATCAGATTAAAATATTAAACAATTTGATTTAATTTATTAAACATCACAATCAATTAAGGCATTTAATAGAAAAAATACATAGTACAAGGGTTTAAAGTGCCTCTAGTCATTCTGTACGCTGCATTGTTCATTTCTTATCCCTCATGACTTGTGTATAAGGAATATACTGATTGTTAAAAATGTTTTTTTTTTAAATGATTTCAAGTATGGTAATAATTTAATGTCCATAATTTGGGCACAGGTCCACAATGAGATATGCTTAGCAAAGTGTTTGCTTTGTTAGCTAATCTGTGTGCAGAATAGAATATTCTATTCGTGTGAGAAGGCGTGGCCTGGCGGAAAAATTAAAAGATTACATTGTAATCTGCTTTTTAAGCATTGATCACAGTGATAAAGTTAAAAAAAATAAATCCAAATAATAAATAATAAATCAAACAGTTTATTCTATTATTGTACCCTTGTTTGGAGGCTGAAGAGCTGCGGGTTGCCGACCCCTGGTCTAGCCTATCCTGCTCTGGGAACCATATATCTGTGGTGGACTGTGGAAACGTAGGTATTTGGTGTTGTAAAGTAAGCTATCTATTATTGTCCTGTGTCAAGATGTCAACAATGTCACATCATAAATGGTGATATTTGGGGCCCTGCAATATCCATTTTATCACTCCAAGCATTACCAACTTTGATAACTCACAGGGACTAACAGCTGTGGTTTACAACTGCAAGCGTAAAAGGCGCCGTGGGCACTGCTATGGTATCCCTTCCTCTCTCCCGAAATCTGATCATCGCCCATCTCTGGTTGAGATGATGGAACTCCTGCGCAGGGGCAGCACCCATTGGGAAAGCTCGAAGTGTCAGGTGCCCCTCGCAACTAATACTTATTGCAGAAGGGATGTCACCTGTCCCTTTCTGCAATATGGACTTGCCTCATGCCAAAGATTGTAAATTGTTTTTTTTAAATAATTTGCATATTTACGATTGTATGATTTAACAGAACAAACAGATCCCTTTCTTGAAATAGCTCAGATTCTTGACTAACAAATAATTCATCTTTTATCTATATTTTAATGCTTTCCTGTTCTTTTTGAGCTTGGTGACCTTTTTGACCCAAACCATCATGGTTTATTAGTTATTTATATCTTTTAGTACGTTTTTCTTTTTTCTCACTGTCACACAATACTGTTTTATTGTTACAGTGACATAGCTCAAAAATCTGTTCCTTGATCCATAGATCTTTCCATTGTGAAAATACTGGCATTCACCCCTGGTTTCTATATATATATTTATATATATATATTTTTAGGAAAGAATATAGTCACACTATTTATTTTTTTTTCCACTCTTCTATCAGTATTCGAGACTAGCTGTGACACGAGTCTTGGAACCTGATAGCCATTGATAAAGGCTATAAATTTTTCATGATTGTAATGTGACATTCTCTTCCTGGTTTTGTCTAACTTTTGGAATCCACAGACTGCATGATTTCAACCTCACAATCTTCACTGTTTATGAAGATTAGTTATGACTCAGGTTGGGTACATGTATTTGTCTTTCTTTAATGCAGTATTGTATAACTGTAAGTTAGGGTTTGGACCAGGCTATACATTACAGTACAGCTGTAATCTTGGTATATGTTTGCATGCTAGCAAATGTAAAATAGTAAATGATTTCTAGATTAAAATTAGGTGGTTAAACATTTAATTGTTATTTTCCATTTTTTTAATGTCTAAGCTGCAGATCATGAACAACCTCTATAACGTGCTTAAATTCAAAGTTGGAATTTTTGTTGCCTAAATGTTTTTTAAAGCTGCATACATTGAGATGTCTGGCAGCAACTGCAGCTTGTATTAACTATCACAATATTTTATTTAGCCAGGATGGTCACTGCATTTATCACAGATGCCCTTTTTTTTACAGAAAATCCAGCAGCTTTCTGAAGGATCAATGTTTGGACACGGACTAAAGCATCTTTTTCATAGCCGACGACGTTCAAAAGAGAGGGATCATCAGACTTCTTCAGACCCCCAGGTTACTTGCTCAACCCCAGGTCCTCAAACTCCTTATGTGCCCCAGACTGCCCCTTTATCATCATCTGACCATGACTCTGCAGATGAAAAAGAGCGATCTCCAGAAATGCACAGAGTGTCCTATGCTGTCTCTTTGCATGATCTGCCAGCACGTCCAACGGCCTTCAATCGTGTTTTACAACAAATTCGTTCACGTCCTTCCGTAAAGAGAGGATCTGGACAGCACGGGGGTGGCCGGCGCAGCAAGAGTGGACCTGGGGACACTGTTCATCATCATCATCACTCACAAATTCGTGGAGGGAGTCCTCATCTTCCTCGCCGTCCTCCGCCAATGGATGGTGGATTAGTTGCAGTATTACACCATCACCAGGGTAGACCACGGTCTTCCTCTACCACAGATGCAGCACTGTTAGCTGGAGCTGATACAGCTGCTGCTGGCGGTTTTGCACATGAGGACCAGGAGAGAGCAACAGAAAAGGTATGAAGGACAATAAATAAAAAACTGTAACCAATGTATGATGTTTAATACTTGCAGACTAGGCAGGACTTAGTTGGTTTGAGACTTATTTTTAAGACAAATATTTCAAAACTTTCTTTTCACAAAAGTAGTAAAGAGGAAACAGATTTTGACAGCCATTAAATTTGGATATAATTTGACTAAGTTAATTAGACAGACCCTTTAATAGATGCAGTCAGATGAAAGAGTAAGCTCACCCATTAAAATGTGTGACTTGAAGAGGCAGGTCCTACAGACAAGGGTGATATACTTGATTATAATTACCTAACAAAAATATCTGCAGATGTAATAGTGTGCTGTGGAAAAAACAAATATATCTTGGACCTCAGAAGCCGGTATTGCCCTTTTTAACAGACAATACTTCTTGTAGTTGTTTTGTAAACCTGTTACTGATATTTGGGTTATGATTTGGTGACATTTTTGACCCTTTCTTTATGCATTTATTTAATATATTTTAGTGGTAAGACGTTTGTGGGTTTCCTCCCCACAACATTTCAGTGGTATTCAAATAAAAGCTTTCGTAGGTCTATTAGTCTATTAGTGGTTCAATTTTGGAACAAAAAGCCTTACATTCTCATCCACCACACTTTGATATGATCCCAAATTCATAGCTGACCTCATAGTTTCATAGTTAGGTTGAAAAAAGTCTATTAAGTTCAACAACTAATGAAATAATAAGTGGACAGAACAAAGCTGTTTTTTTTTTTTTGTTTTTTTTTTTTAATTTGGGAAATGATTGTGTATCATGCCTGGATTGCATGAAGATCTCCCACAGTGGTTGAAAATCACTGACATACAGGATATTCCTCATGGGTTGGCACAGATTCCTCCAAGGAAATTTGTTTGCGGATGCAATTCTCTATACTAATCCCAGGCCCATTATTAACATTTAATGCTCTCACAATACCCCTGAATAGGCATATTCACCCTTGGCACGCAGCAAACCTTTGTACTTGAGATTTAAAACTTGGGGACTGTAGGCACAGAGGTGTGATACTGTGTAACGCTAAGACATAATTACCAGTTTCAAATGTTCCATCAAATATAGCAGAGCGTTACTTTTTCGCATGTCCACTTTAAAGTGTGTGGAAACTTTTTTGTTTTGTTTTGGATAGTGGGCGATGGACTAGAAGTTGTTTTTATAGCTATCCAGGGTTAGATAGAAACATTTTTTTTCTCACTTTCTGTCCCAATAGCAATTGTATAACCAGACAGGAAACAAATAAAAAGCTCCAACAGCAACACAGACATAAATAAAAATGTTTTCCTTGTGGTAGATGTGGTAGGAATGCAGTAAAGAGCTCTGTTCATTGCTGCTGTTATTATTATTATAATGCTTTATTATTTTAATATTTTACCTGATATCTACTGTGGAGGAGCTTCCTAACATTTCCTAATGTTTTAGAAGTAGAACTATCTAGATTTTTTCAATTTCTGTCCATCTGTCCATCTTTGTTGGCATGGTAAGGTACAACTTGAAGCAAGATATTGCTGATGGGTAGCAAAGTAATATTTGGATTTCCTAGGAGTACAAACCAGTGCTCAGGAAAGCATATGCCCAACATAAAATATAAGCAGTATGTTTGGAATTTTTAAGGACTCTACTAGGTACTATGTAATCAGTAGGGTTTATAAGTGATAGAAGAGTTATTAGAGGATGGACTTTGTTTCCTTTAGGGATGAAAGATCCATATTTTTTAAAAAAAATATTTTTGGTAGATTTTTTTATTTATAATAATAAATGTGCTATATCTTTGCACAGCAGTGGATAGCTTTGTTTGCAAAGCGTATGGTGGAGGGGTATAGGTATTTCTAGATAATCTATAGGAGCAAGGCACCTTTCAGTCCTGCTAGCATGTGGTTAGCTCATACCATGCACCCACTTCTATGGGTTTTTTAGTGTCAACCACAGCATTTGACAACTGTTTTGTTGTGCATTTGGGTTGCAGTGCACTTTTTCCTCCAGAGGAAAACCAAGTGTGCAGCCGCAGTGTGACTAGTCACTTTCTGGAACTGCACCATCTACCTCAACTGTAGCTGCTATGGTTCCTATCTTCACCTTTTCAGTTAAATTGGACTGGCTGAAGCCATGGTAGAGCCTGCATTTGAATTCTGAAGTCAACCAAAAATTTGAATTAATGTACAATTTTTATGTAGGAATGTTAAAAAATTGTTATTCAGCAGGTCACCACGTCTTGGTTTTTGTAATTCATTATATTTGAAAGATCTTTACAGTGTTTAGGGAACACCTATGTATGAAATTGTATTGCTTCAGGGATGAAGACTACTTTCAAAAAAAATTAGTGAATTTGGAGAATGTTTTAGTTTAGTTCTTTATACCGTAGTAATTATATTGTGGTTCCTATTATTTCCTCACTCTCCCTCTAGTGTTTTAACTTCTACTTCAGACATTGTGGCTAGACCACTGTAATTAGCATGCTGAAAGCATGTTCTGTCAGCCCTTCTTACATTGATGCATGACAAAGAACATATCTTCTCTTCCCCTTTCCCCATCTTAACTTCATAACTCCTCTTTGTGCACATGCAGAGACCTCTGGACTCTTGAGACCTATGGGTATATTTAGAAATGATTTACTGTTCATTTTGCTCTACATTTGTTGCTGAATATTTACGCTATGTATCAAGCAAAATTAGTGGAAGTTTGTCCAAGATTAACCCATTGTGAATTACATTCTTTGGTTAAAACAGTCCTGCTCTTTTTTCTGTCATTGAAATAGAGATTACATGAGGCCTAAAAAAATTATTACTAATACCAATTATATATTTAACAATATTTAATGATCTTTTACATTTCAGTAGCTTTTATTTTGTGGTAAAGTACAATGGATAGTAACACCCATTATGGCTTTTCTTAAACAGTGCGCAAGGAAGCTGTATAACAGTAGCAAAGTAGCTGTATACAATTATAGAGTATTTATATACAGTTGTGCAAAATTTGTGAAATATTTGCCATTTGTTTGGAAAATAATTCTTATTTAAATTAAATTTCTTTTGAACCTTATTATTTCAATTTTCCAATTTGCACTGACACTTTCTATCTTTTGTATGCTAGCAGGGCATGAGGATTGATCCCAATGCAGTTGTTAGTGTTAACCGCTGGGTATTGTTCAACCTGCACAGTAGCCATTGGCTAAGATAAAAAAGGATCTTGTTGTGTCCTTTAGTGAATGTAGAGAAAAACATTTTAGGGTGGGTACCAAAAACAATATTATGTACAGTACCTAACATATAAATAATCGTAGGTTATCATATTGGTGAAAAATAAGCTATTGTAGGACATGTTACCTGACCCTCTCCAATCTGGCTTTCGAGCTGCCCATTCCACTAAAACAGCTCTTACTAAAGTGGCCATTGGCCTTCCCAGAGTAAGTCTCAAGGCAACTTTTCCTTCTTCCTTCTCCTAGATTAGGGGTGTCAAACTCAGGCCCGCTGGCCAAATCTGGACCGCCAGGTCATTTTGTTTGGCCCCCTGAGGATTTGGGAAAATGAATGGCATCTGGCCTGCCTGCTCGCCAATGCCTTCTGCAGTGAGTGATGCCGCTACCACAACTCACGTCATCACTCGCGTCCACAGAGTTCTATAGACGCAAGTAATGCCGGGAAATGCAGTCCCGGCATCACTCGCATCTTTGGAAAAATTAGGCAGTTCCATAGACGCGAGTAATGCTGGGAATTGAAGTCCCAGCATCACTTGTCTTCTGTTTCTCTTCTGAGACCGGTCGCTATTCCTAGCTCACAGCAGGAGAAATAAAATTACTCAGATCTGCAGGAAACAAATCAAAAAGTACAGGGTAATCATCTGTTTGAAATGTGTGAAACCATCAAAAAGAGATGTCACTCTTTTCTGTCTCTTTTGTAAATTATTATTATTAAACAGGGTTTATATAATAAATACTTTTCTTTTTCTTTTCTAACAAGAGTTTTGAAGATATCAGATATGAGCACATAATTTATACATGTGTAACATTCATTTTATTATTTGGTGTCAATTGATTATTTACATTCATGCCATCTTTATTGAAATCTATTCAAGAACTGTAGCTAGGGGCCAATTAGTGCTTACATTGCATTGCCAAGTATTTTTATGTTCCAGATTGCATGTTAAGCAATAACTCTTGTTATATTTTATATTTAATTCAAAGGAATTACTTCCTGTTTTTTAAATAAATTTCAAGTTTGGCCCCCGACTTGGTCTGAGTTTTTCATTTCGGCCCTCTGTGTATTTGAGTTTGACACCCCTGTCCTGGATCTTTCCAATGCTTTTGACACTGTTGATCACGCCCTTCTAATACAAATTTCTTGGTTTGCTTCCTACCTGTCTGACAGCTTCTTTCACAATTTTTCAATGGTAAGTCCTCCTCCCCCAGTCCCCACCCTGTTGGTGTTCCCCAAGGGTCAGTCCATGGACCGTTTCTCTTTTCTCTGTACACCTCCTCACTTGGTAGACAATCTGTCCAGCCCTGACTTGTCTCCTTTAGTCCTGGATAAGGTTTCATGCTGCCTGTTGGCCATTTTACCACGAATGTCTGACAGGTTTCTGAAACTCAACCTGGATTAAACAGAACTCATCACCCCCCCCCCCCAAATTCCAAGTCTCCAGTTGACATATTCCTAACTGTTAACAACACTGGTATTCATCCCTCCCCTCAGGCACGTTGTATTGGCATCACCTTTGATTCTGCCCCATATTCAGAACTATTCTAGGTCCTGTCACTTTCACCTGCACATCTCCAAAATCTGCCCCTACCTGTCCCCAGAGACCTCCAAACTCCTTGTACACGCTCTTATCATCTCACGTCTGGACTACTGTAACAACCTCCTCTCTGGCAGTGCTCAACCCAGAAATTTTTTTAAGCTGGGTGGGAAGAAATTTTAGGCGGGTGGCAGCCCCTGTATTGTGACCCAACCCATCAGTAACTACCCCAAAACAGCCGGGTGGTTACTGAAAAGTGCCAGGTGGTGTGCCCGGCTAAAAGGGGCTGGGGAGAACACTGTCTGGTATTACACTAACCTGACTCTCTCCTCTACAATCAATCATTAATGCTGCAGCTGTACTCATCTATCCTTCCCTCCCCTCTTCTTTGTCTGCCTCTCTTTGTTGTTCTCTTCATTGGCTTCCAATTCACCTGAGAATCAATTTAAAGCTCCTGTGCTTTGCCTTCAAATCCCTCCACAGTTCTTGTCCCACTTACCTTTCTGACCGAGTAGAAAAACAAACCCCTAGCTGCCTTCTTCGCTCCTCCAATGACCTACTAATGACTTCCTCACTCATAACCTCATCACACGCACAGCTCCAAGATTTTTCCAGAGCTGCCCAGACTCACTGGAATGGTCTTCCATATTCTATTAGGCTTGCTCCTACTTTCTGCTCATTTAAAAGAGCACTTAAAACTCATCTTTTCAAACTTGCCTACCCGTCTTTTACCTCTTAAAAACCCTCACTACTTCCCACCATTCCATATTTCCCCTCCATTTGTGTGATACTTCCCTCTCCTCCTAAGGTTGTAAGCTCTTCAGGGCAGGGTCCTCTCCTCCTCCTGTGTCATTGTCTGTATCTGTCTGTCATTTGCAACCCCTATTTAATGTATAGCACTGCATAATATGTTGGTCTATATAAATCCTGTTTAAAAATAATATTGATAGTATAGATCCGCTTTGATTTCCTTTTTATCTGGCCCCACCCTGCTTGTAAGAGCTGACTTTGGGCAGTCTTAGTGGTGGAGTAATGGTAGCATGGGCCCTGGGATGTTGAGTTGGGTGCTCACCGGTTTAATGATTTCATGCATATAAGTCAGTTTAGATCGGAGTTTGTGTTTTGCTTGTGAGGATTTCTGAAGGATTTGAAAAGCAGAGTTTCCATTTTGAATGAACATTTTTAAAAGAGACCATGCTTAATGTATTGTGTAAGATCATGGATCATTTATCCTAAAGCAATCATGTACTTGGAAGAATATGTTGGAAAGCTACCAATGCTAATCTCCTGGGAAAAGTTTTGTAAAAACAAAGCTAAAGTTGACTCAACTAAAGTTCAAACCATTTTTACATCCCCATGCCCCCCATCTTAAAGTCTATGGCCCTGGGAGATGCCTGTTGTGCACTTATAATCTTATTATAACCTTTGCTTCCTCCTTTACTCCTTTGGTATCATATAGAATCATGCTACCTAATATATTGGTGCTATATAAATCCTGTTTAATAATAATAATAATAATAATAATATAGACTTTAACCACCTAGCCGGTATGCCCGACCTTCGTACGGGCAAAAAAAAATTGCTAGGATGGTTAACCCCGTAATTTTGTCACATCCTTAAAAAAATTTCATGAAAAACAGTGGATCACTTTTGGTACAGAAATCTAGACCTCAGTGTAACGCTCAGGTGGTTAAACTGTCAGTGTTTGCTTTGTTTAGTTGATTCAGTAAGTAGTGATCTGGCTCCCTCAGCTGGTAAGGAATAATAATCACCAGCTATACAGCATTCTCATGCACTGTGTTTTTGTTCCTGTTCTAATCCTATTTTGGTGACCTGCCAGTCAATTCCCATGATTCTTCAGGAGGGATTAAGGTTTCTCAAGCTAGTTAACAGTCTAGGAGACCGGCTGGTTGTATGATTATGTAGGGAAGAGTCAGAGAAAAAAAATTGAAACCTCTTCACTGCAAATAACGGGAAGACAGATGAGGATAAGTATGTTATTGGCTCAGTGGTTACTCGACAGCTGTTCATTGGTTGATTTACAAATGGCATAGCAGGAAAAGGTTATGGTACACATACTGGTGAGTTTCGATTTCTGAAACATATTTTTATGTACTGCAAATGGATTTTTCTGCCAGTTTACCTAATGCCAAAAGGTACAGTCATTTTAATTATCTGTGGACGCACCAGTTGATCAGATATATTAATAGCATTACATATTTCAGACTCCAGTGATCATACTGATTATAGTCCATGCACCACTTATTATGTTTAACAATGTGCTATTTTTGAGAGTACAGACTTGTTTGGATGAGCATTTGTAGTATTGCAAATATAGTAGTTTGATGCATTCTAAGTATTAAAGCAGCAAATTAATCATGGCAGCACCTGGCTCTTACCTTGACAGCTCTTCTCTACATATGGCAGTGCACTAAACACACCATCTGCCTTTTGCCATGACGACGCACCTAAAATGTATCTATAAAATTTATTTTAGTTTTTGCTGAAATAGGGAAGGTTTATTGGAGGATTATTTTTAGACATTGTTGTGTTAGAGAGATTTTTTACTTCCTGTCTGGTAAAATGTTCCCAGTACAGAGAGGGAGGTGTATTCTTTCTAAAGAAGTACAGACAAACGTATAAATGTTTAAAGATGCTGGAGTAGTTGTTAGCTTGTTGTTTTTGTCTGCTTGATGTAGCAGAACAGAACTTAAATGTTGGTTATGGGGGATAATTGTTAATCTGGCTTTTATGTTGTTAATCTGGCAGGGTTTTTATTTAATAGCCCATCCTATCTGCTTCGATTACATACCTTCCCTGCAACTAAAAAGTAAAACTCCTGGAAAATACCCAAGTATCCGATAGAATGGGAGTTTCCCTCCTTTCTCCCCTTCTTTTCATGTAATCCTCATATTTTATCTTACATGGTATTTCATGTTTTTCTTTTGTTGTCACTAGAAGAACACAAAAAAACAAAGAAAAAAAATCACAGCCATTCCACACAAAGCATCAAAAATGACCTGGACAAAATTATTGGCTCCCTGAAATTAATACTTGGTAGAATACCCTTCGGAAGAAATAACTGATGCTAATCGCTTTCTGTAACAATCAATTCTTTGACATCTCTCTAATGGAATTTTGGACCACTCTTCCTTTGACAGCTGCTCCAGGTCTCTCAGTTTTGAAGGGTTCCGTCTCCCAACTGCTGTTAGATCTCTCCACAGGTGCTCTATGGGATTTAGATCTGGACTCATTGCTGGTCACTTAAGAACTCTCCAGTGCTTTGCCTTAAGCCATCTCTGGGTGCTTTGGGTCATTGTCTGGCTGTAAGACCCATGAGCTCTGGCTGAGACCCAGCTTTTTGACACTGGGCCCTACATTTTGTCCTAGAATTCTTTGGTAGTCTTCAGATTTTTTAACACCATGCAAACAGTCAAGACTACCAGTGTCTAAAGAAGCAAAGCAACCCCAAAACATTAGTGAACCTACTCCATATTTGACTGTGGGGAACGTGTGAAGGCTTCTTTTTGTTTTCTGTAAACAGTTGAATGATGTGGACTAGCAAAAAGCTGTATTTTTGTCTCATCTATCCAGAGGACATTCTCCCAAAAGGATTGTGGCTTCCACAGGTGAATTTTAGCAAACTGCAATCTGGCTTGTTTATGTTTGTTTTCTTCCTTTTCACTCGGATGGCAACAGACAGTGTGAGCTAACACTGTTGTATCATGTGCCTGCAGCTCAGCTTGAATTTGTTTGAAAGTTGATCGAGGTTCTTTATCCACCATTTAAACAGTTCTTTTTTGTAACATATCATCATTCTTTCTCTTTCGTCCATGTCCAGAGAAATTAGCTATTGTGCCATGAGCTGTAAACGTCTTTACAATGTTGCACATCGTGGACACAGGAACATTAAAAATTCTAAAGATGGATTTGTAGCCTTGGGATTGCCCATGCTTTTCCAAAATTTTGGTTCTCAGTGTGTTATACACAGACCTTCAAATCTGAGAGACCTGGAGCAACTGGCAAAGGCAGAGTGGTCCAAAGTTTCAGTAGAGACATGTAAAAGACTCATTGTTACAGAAAGCAATTAACCTCAGTTATTTCTACGAAGTATTCATTTAGGAGTGCCATTTTTGACCTTTTGTGTGGAATGATTTTTTTCTGTGCTTTTTTGTATACTTCCAGTGCTATTAAAATAAATGAACATGACAATACCAAAGCATTTGTAATTGCAACAATGTTCTGGGAGAAGTGGTGCATTTTCTGACATAAATGCAAAGGTACCAATATTTTTGGCGGTGTCTGTGTGTGTGTGTATCTCTCAAAAAAGTTATATAAACATTTTAAACTGAAATATCTGTGATTGTGTTTGTATGTTGTTTAGGCTGTGAAAATGATGGAAACTGTTTTTTTTCTGTCTATGTTCCCTTTGAAATGTATCCCCACAAATTAGGAGACATTTCTCCAGCAGGAAATAAGACAAAATTGAAAAATCTACTCTATATTGTTCACATGAACTTCTTGTAAGCCAATTTTTCATTTTTATCTTTATGCAGATGGCCATTTTGATTTGATCAAATAAAAGACCTAAACTGGAGTCTGTTTTCACAGGAACAATTACTCTGCTGTTTCTCTTTCTGCTGAGTTTTTCATCTCATCAAGCTCCTTTGCTGGTTACATGGGTACATGTGGCTCTGTGGGCTGTATTTTATTGGAAGCTATGAAAATGTAATGTTATACCATCTGTATTAGTGAGTCAGCAGTGCAATATCACTCTATGAGCCAATTTTTAAGTAGGCAGGTTTTATTTAGAGACCTGGTCACTTTATTCTTTATTATCTTATAAGATAGACAGCTTTCCCATATTCTTTAAACAGAAAGCTGGGATCCAGTGGTGACAAAGCTTGTAAAAACCACTTGCTTAAAGTCTTCTATACATAATAAATTGGAAAAATAAACCATTGAGATTTCCTTAAAATATTGTGCTGCCAGCAATCATATAATATTTTATTAGAAGAAATTTTGTGTTGAAAAAAGATGTAAGCTGACACATCTAATGTTCAGTATATGTGTATGTGTGTATTTATATACAGGTTGACTATCAAAAATCCGGCAACCTCAGGACCTGAGGTGCACCAGATTTTAGAAGATCCCGGAGCAGGCAGCAGGGACATCTCAGCGTGTATTTAGTTTAGCAAGTGTTTCTGCAGAACAGCGCTAAAACATTAGTGGCCAAACAGTGTAATGCAGTCCTTGTATTGAATATGCAATCTGAAATGCATGCCGGGAAACTGAAGTAAATGGACTATCAGTGGCTGGATTTTTCGAATGTTAGCCTGTATATATTTATGTATATATATATTTTTTTAAAAACTGCATAGCTTTGGATTATGGTTATTGTTTTGCATATTAGAACTTAACGTCTCTCACTCAAAGAGAGGTGATAACCACGCTGGCTTGATTTAGGCACTGACATTCCTTGAAGTAGTTAAAAAATTACTATAAATTGAAAGGCTAAAAGAGTTGTATGGAAGAGCAGAGCTGGCTGCTAGTGGAATGAAGTATAAGGTGAGTAAAACTGTTCATTGTGTTTTAAGAAACCTTATAATAGCTTTTATTTCCGTACATGCAAATGCATTGGAAACACTGCATATTCTATACCAAATCAAAACATGAAGAAAAATGTATCAAAATTGTATTATTCCTTTAAGGAAAGGTAAGAAAAAAGAATATTGGGCAGTTATTAGCAGTGGGGTGTTCAGTTAGTGAGGTCATTTATTCTGTGAAAAAATAGGTATGAATTACAGCCCTTATTTAAGGAAGGAAGGCGGCAAATGTTGTACATGCTGGGTATAGTACAGTAAAATAGTGAATAAAATAGATTGAAGTAAAAGAGTAAAAAAGAAGCCCACACAATGTCCCAATGTTCTGAGGGGGTTCGTTTGCCAAAGAACACTCGGACTGGCCTAAAGAGAAATGGTGCAACATTTTATGGACTAATGAAAGCAAGATATTTCTTTTGGGTTCAGGGGCCGCAGACAGTTTGGCAGATGAACCCCAAGTTTGAATACATCACAATACTTGAAGGTCATGTTGCCTAATAGGAACTGCCATTAAAAAGGGTGTTTCAACAAGACAATGACTTCAAACACACCAGTAAAGAACAATGTCTTCAGACCAAGATGTTATGGAGTTGTTAACGGAATACCAGAATCTTAATCCGATAGAAATCTTGTGACATAAAAAATCTGCAAAGAATTGCAGAAGAATTGTGGAATGTAGTCCAAGCATTCTGGGCTGGAATACCTATTCACATGTGCTAGAATTTACTTGACTGTATGCAACATAGATTTGCAGCAGTTCTCATAGGATTGTACCCTCCATCATCACCAACCACCCCTTACAATACAACTTTTACTAAACAAAATTGCAAAATATTGAATAAAAACACACCAAGCTGATTGTGATAAAAGGTTAGGGGGCAACTCATTGGGTTTAAATAACTTGAACTTAGTTTAAATAAACCAATATTCAATTTAAAAACATACATTAACATTCTAATAACCGTTAATAAACCAAATACTCTTAGCAGTGTTCAACCCCCAATTTTCTTTAAGCTGGGTGTGAAGAAATTGTAGACGGGTGGCAGCCCCTGTATTGTGACCCAACTCATCAGTAACCATCCAAAAACATGAAAAGTCCTCGATGGTGCACCCAGCTAAAAGTGACTGGGGAGAACACTGGCTTAGTCATTAAGACTGCCCAGAAGTTGGTGATATTACCCGATAAAGGATAACCGCAACAAGGGGAGGGAGGGCAGGGCAGAGAAATTGTAAAATTTGATGTACCTGACAGTTTTTGACATAAAATGTAAATACTCTCTC
This sequence comes from Pyxicephalus adspersus, assembly GCF_032062135.1. NCBI lineage: Eukaryota > Metazoa > Chordata > Amphibia > Anura > Pyxicephalidae > Pyxicephalus > Pyxicephalus adspersus. The sequence continues at coordinate 116,515,988 of NC_092858.1, forward strand.
AGCTCCAGGAGCATATAAAAAGTAGAGAGAAATGTCACTGGACAGTTGATTTCCCTTCAAAAATTGGGCTGCCAATCAGCCACAAGATTGACAGCAAAACTGCCTGGCAACATGCACCTCCACAGATTCTGCTGCCTGGCAACTCAGAAAGCCGGATACCTGAAAAAGACTGCCATCTAGAGGCAGCAGGTAAAAAAAGGTTTAAATGTGTTTACTGATTGACTTTAAATCAAAAAGAGGGGTGCCAGGGATGACAATCTCATGTGGTCATTTTTTAAAATTTGTGCTCTGGCAGAAACAGTGGTTTTACATCTTAATATTTGTTTAGTGATTCAAAGGAAATTAATTTAAATTAATTTTTTCCACATTTTCAGGTTATACAGTAAATGTTTGAGGTTGTAAAGAATAATGCAGACAATGCTATATGTATGTAGGTAATGATATATAGATATTTATCAATATATGAACAGCCTAATATTTGTTTATGCTAGCCAGGGGGCTAAACGTTGTTTATGGACTTTAATCGTTGATACCAACCTCTGAAAGGGAACACACACACACATATTTAGGTCCATAAGTATTTGAATGCTCACACAAGCTTTGCTTTTTTACCTGAAACATTTTCAAATTACAGTTATTTAATGAATTTGGACATAAAGACTCAGCTTTAATTTGAGGGTGTTCACATCTGAATTTGAGAAGGGATTAGGAGTTAACGCTCTTTAACCCCCCTAGCTGTATTCCCGAGTGTGGATTTTTCAGGCAAAAAGCGGTATTCCCGGGTCACACTTGGGGTAGCTTTTAACTAAAAAAAAAAAAACACTTACCTTTCTCCATCACTGTTCCACAGCGTCCTGCTTGTCCCCGCAGGTCCTGGGGACATGTCCCTCCTACTCGATCTCCAGCCGGCGAATGTAGCGACGATCTCCGGGCTTTCCCGGTGAGGTCGGTGCAGGTGGGAGGATCGGCTGGAAATTCAAATCATATTGTGTTGGATTCAATACAAAATAGCTGTATTGAGTCCAATACAAAGAAATATTCATATAATATATATATATAATTATATTATATATATATTTTATATATGCTACTGTACAGTTACATTACATGTTTAAATATTTTTTTTATTTTTTTAACAGATTTTTGTGTTTTGTTACTTAAAGTTTAATATTAAATGTATTAAATATCATTGAGTTATGCCTAAGAATTATAGCCTACAATGAAAAATTAATTTCCATGCAAAAAATTGTACCACTTTTTTCATGGAAATTTGGATGGAATTAGACCCTTTTTAAAGGGACCAAAAGTAATTGAACACATTACTCCACACCTATATAAGCTGAAGTTGGTTTCAGGTGTGTTATTTACACTTTAAACATTTTGCTGTGAACCTACAACATGGCAAAAGAGTTCTCTGCAGGTGAAACAGACAGTTCTTAGGCTGTGAAAACAGAAAGAAAAGTCAGAGAAATTGCAAGAATATTAGGAGTGGCTCAATCTACAGTTTGGTAAATTCTGAGAAAAAAAGGAATGCACTGGTGAACTCAGCAATGCAATGCCTGGATGTCCATGGAAGACAACAGTGGTGGATGATCCCAGGATCATTTCCATTGCGAAGAAAAACCCCTTCACAATATCCAGCCAAGTGAAGAACACTCTTCAGAAGGTAGGCATATCAATATCCAAGTCTACCATAAAGAAAATTTCATGAAAGCAAATACAGCCTAGCTTGGACTTTTTTTTTAACAGGGAAAACAAGCCAGCACAATTCTGGAATAGCATTTTTGGACAGATAAAACTAATTTTAACCTCTACCGATATGATGGCAAGCAAAAAACTATAGAGCAGGCTTGGAACAGCTCATGATCTAAAGCATACTATGTCATCTGTAAAACACAGTGGAGGCAGTGTGATGGCTTTGCCATGCATGACTGCCAGTGGTACTGGGTTACTAGGGTTTATTGATGATGTGACACAGGACAGAAGGTGAAATCTGCGGTATATAAAGACATACTGTCTGCTCAAATCCAGCCACGTTGATTTAGTAGAGCTTAACAATATAAATGGATAAAGGGCCAAAACATACAGCGTAAGCAACCCAGAAATTTGGAAAATATTGGTTGTTCTTTGTAGGGATCCTAGATGATTATGTATCTGCCAAGCCTGAGGTTAAAATGAAAATATGTGAAAGAGAAGGCAGGCTTTTTTTGACAATATGTTTTTAAAAAGTATACCTAATTTATTCATATAATGAAAAGTAACATTTAATAATAAGCTTTTCTTCACCCTGTATCGTAAAAAATTGGATTTGATAGCAAAAAAACTGGGGTCATTTCCGGATTTACCACCCAAAAATTAGTAAAAAAACAAGTGTAAGATCTAACTCAACCAAAAATGTGTTCTCCAGTGTAATCACATGGTATAATATGCCCACATTTACTCTTTTTTTAATGCACACCAATTGGTAAAGGGCCAGCAAATGTCACCTTCAAAGTAAGCTAAATGAGGAGCTTTTATGAGTCCGCCAAATTGTCAGCCTGAACTCTCCAAAGTGCTGAAATTTCATAATGTTTTTCAACAGTTTTTAACTTTTTTAACAAGCAGCTTCACACCAAGTATTCCAAGCATGCAGGCCTGAGTCTCCATGGGAACTGGAGTAGCGAATATGCAGCCCCCTGCTATGTTGATACCACTTTCTGGGGTGGTGCTTCAAAAAAAAAACAAAACAAAAAAAAAAAACACGTGGTACCTCTCCTAAATTGTAGGTGCCTGGTGCTGATAGGCTGAAAGGATGCAGCTACAGAGAATATTTGGCATCATCTACCTCAGTTTAACCTAGAAAAGGGATTAAAGAGCCCATTTAAGGCTGTAAGTAAATGTTTTGTTGTATATTTGCAGTTCTTTTTTTGAGATCTATGCCTGGAGTGTCCTCGAAAGCAATGGGTTGGCTAGGCAGGCCATCTCTTTTCTAGGCCAGAATTTGAGGATGGTTCTGGAGCATGTGGCCCTTGGTAAAATGGAGCAGGTCTTTGAGACTGGGTAGGAGTTGCAGCCTGAGGCCAGGTGGCTCAGGTGCTAAGGCTGTGTACAGTGTTTATACTGGGGGAGCCTAGGAAGTCACCCAAAGTTTTGTTCTCTGGAATCAATACCTCTGAAGAGTGCCAGAGGGAGAGAGCCAGGATGCAAAATTTGTGGGATTTTTTTCCTGTCATGCTGTGATGACTGTACTCCCCTGTAAGAGAAAACCCTAAACATTGCTTTAAGTTGATGTTTTGTTTTGTGAACAAATAGGGCTAAGGGTTCTGAAACTGGAACTGAAGTCTGAAATACCTTTCTGCAGTGAGTGCATTTTTAAGCTAATCTCTCACATATTGTAAAATGCATTGATCCTCAGGCCTCGCATATTAGATATTTACATGTTTTTCTTGAATGTGCATAGAAGCTAACATTACCATTTTTAAAAAGTGTCTCACTAAACACCATTTCTTTACAAAACACTTGTTGTAGAATGTCAGGAAATATGATTGTCTTTCCAATATTATATAATATAATTGTTATTAATATAATATATTATTGATTTTCAAAAATACAACAAAACGTATATTGAATACATTCAAAAAGTAATGATATAAATATGCCAAGTTTTTGCACATAACTGTAGGGAAATAGCAATTTAAACACCTAACATAACATAAAACACATTAACATAATGTGTCTAATACACCTAGAACAAGTGTGGGGACAGAGAAATAGAAAAAGAGACTAGGAGAAAAGGAGAAACACACAATAAAAAAAGCAGCAGGTAAACATGATTGAACAAAAGAGAAAAGGTGGGGAAATACATGGTCAGGGTATAAGAGTCGGGGTGGGAAGGATCAAGGACTATCTCTGGTGCTATAAATGGGGCCATCTGACAGAAAAATAGGTCTAGATCTAGTGGCATATAATGGTCAATGCATGGGGACCGTGTCTGCTGGAATTTGTCTGTGAAATCTATCAGAATCTCCTTGATCTTTACATTATTCTTGAACCAGGTCAATATGTGTAACTTGAGCTATGGTGGGGTGGAGGGCCACCACCCTTTTGCCAAAATCATTTACCAAAATCATTGCATTTATGAAAATAATGTACCTGTTCCGACTTACATACAAATTCAACGTATGCCTAATGCTACAAGACAGTGGCATAATTGAAGGTAGCAGAAGATTTCTGAGGAAGGGGCTTTGTGCCCTGGCTGCAAAAACTCACTGGGGAACCCTAGGCCTTTTGGCACCCCATATTAACCCTTTTTGGCACCCTTAATCTAATATTAGTCTTTGTAAGATGCATGACTTATGTCATGTAATTGAGATGAGCAGAACCCACGGAAGGTATAACATTTTAGGTAAATCATCCTAATCGATGCAATGAGACCCGACCATGAAAGTAGATATTCTTTCCACAACTCTAGCAAGACCTTCAAATGGCTAATCAGAGATGAGATGTTAGGTAGAGGGTATCATATGAATTAGTTAAATACACACCTAAGTATCAAAGAGTTTTGGATTCCTAATGAAAGGGAAATGAAGCTTGCACTAGAGACAGTGCATCAGGGGTCAAATAAATATTTAGGCTTTGCATTTATGACTATTAAGCTATAAGCCTGAGAAATCCTGAAACTTATGTAGGATAGTGAGTAGGTTGGGGAGAGAGAAGAATGAGGAACAATAAAACATAATTCGCAAAAAAGCATGATGTGTTTTTGATGGTAACCCTGCAAGGGTTAAACCTTGAATACGAGGATGATTTCTTATGGCGATGGCCAGAGGCTCAGTAGAAAGCGCAAACAACAGTGATGGCAATAGGCTTGTAAGTTTGATCAGGTCGGTCGGTGTAACCTATTAGCAAGAAGAGTATGGGCCTTACTATTTAATTTTTATTCTTGGTTCAACACAGTTGCTTTTCTGCTATAGAGGTCTGGGCACAGGTCAGGGCAGGTGGCAGAGAAGTTTAGTCAGCATCCAGGCACAGGGCAGGCCAGGTGGCAAACAAGCATAGGGCAGGTCAGATCAAAAATAGCAATGAAATACAAAGCAGAGTGGAAAGATAGCTGGAGCAAAGCCACAGCACCAGCCACCATTACTGCTGAGGCTAAAATAGCCTCTGCCCCTTTAAGGAGCTACTCCTCCCTGGGCTGTGTCAGTGTATGCAACACTGCCCACAGACATGTGAGACTGGGAAGTACTGCATGCTCTGTCAAGCAGAGTGTGAGTACTGGGCTTGGCAGCTTGACTGGGCCAATATGTGCTGTACGCCGCAGTACTGTTCTATGGGAAGTGCTGTGGTAACCGGCAGGTATTGTGACAACAGCCCTAAGCAGTATCAAGACAAAGGGTGGTGTCCTCCGGAGAAGATTTGGAGAATGAAGTTTCTTCGCCAGGAACTGGAAGCCCCTGGGATCTAAAACAAGTGGTTGCATCAGTGGTTGCCTGAAAAAGCAGCTTAAAAGCATACCTAAACTCAGAAATTTCACTTTACATAAAAGGTTAGGCGATTGAGAATAAATGGGAGCGCAAAGCCTCCATGGATACCTACGTCACGCATCCCGATAGGCTCTTGGATTCTCCTTCTGTGCATGCCTGAGCATCACAGGCATGTGCAGAAAGAGCCTTTTGGTGAACAGAAAAAGTTGCAATCTCATTAGATTGGCAAGTTGTTTTTCAAACCTACGTTACCCAATCTCGTGGGTCGGGTGACATAGTAAGAATAGTTTAAGATGGCGCCGCCCCGCTTGCCGGCTCCAGGACGGATTCCGGGAAGACGTGGGACCTGATGGAAGACACCTCTGGATGGATTGGACTGCTCTGCGGGATTGAAGGTAAGTGTATTTTTTTTTGTTTTAGGCACTTTTTAGTTTAGTTCCGCTTTGAAGGGTGTCCTCGATGTTTTGCGATCCTTTCCAACGACAAAAGACGGAAAGATACAAGAGCATTGTACATACAATGCAGTTCTGCTCTATGGAGAGGAGAGGGGGGAGAATCGGCAAGTGGCACACCACTGCGCTCTCTCCCCTTCACTTACGTTGCGGTTATTCATATTTCATCATTCGTGGATCCGCCGCTGTACACACATCAGATTCTCATCTGATACTAGCCCTGAAATGATAATCAGAGGAGAATCATTTAACATGTTTGTAGCCAATTTTTTTGTGTCTTTTGATTAGTGGAATTGGCAGGGAGTTTAAAACTCTTACCTTGCTCCCACGTTCCAGCAGTATCCTCCAGCAGTGTCCCGGCATGTGAACGTTGGGGACACAAGGCCAGGGGAAGCAGACTGGCCGGGCATCCGCTCACGAGTTTTAGGGTCGAGGGTGGGACCGTTACGCAGGTAGGCGGGACCAGGCGGGAATTTAAAATAATGAGGATTTTTAAATGTACCACTTTTACATTTAAAATCCTCATTATTTTATACCACCAAGGAGGTTAAAGAAAACCTGGATTTATGATAAAACATTTGCTAGAGCATTGGGATTAAATGTGTTTGTGGTTGTGTAATGGAGAAAATAGCTGCTTTTTGAGTGGGTAGGTTTGCTTGGGCATTTTTTTGATACCTGGTTTGGTAGGATCAGACTACATTCAGCATGTACAAGCAGACCTATTAGAAAGTCTGCTGTATTTTCCAGATCTAGCAGTATTGTTTCATTATCAAAGCTTTGGGTTTAACAGAAACAAAGCTGAGAATTGTCAACATAGTGTTGGCTTGTGCACATAAATAAAGATTTGCCTTATTAACTTGTGACATGTAGAACAAATAAAACAAAAATTTTTCATTGACCATTGTATTTACAAATGCTGTGCAGCCAGGTAATACAATTCTATGTGCAAAGCTGTCAGCTGGTATTCATTTGCAGCTATGCAATCTCCCACTGCAACCCAGACAGAAATAAATTGCTTACAGGTATATAGCCATGGAGCCCTGCATTGATCAACCATGGCCACATTTTGTTTCCCTAATTACATTTAAAAAATAAAAGCTCAAAAATATTATATTCTAATTTTTTAAAAAAATTACAGTCAAATGGATTTCTGGTAATGTTTGGGAATTCCTAAGTTATGGCTAATAAAAAAATGATCTTTGTACGCATGCATAAGAGTTACATCATGCCAGCCTGACTTGTCAAGATGGCCAAGGTCCATTACCTGGAAGAAAACCTGACAGAGATGGCGGATTGCTACTTTGAGATTGTTTATTGAAGATGTTTTAAGGTATTGAAATGAGTAGTGGAGCATGATGGCTAAATGATACCAATGATTACTGAGCTCTCTATCTGGCACGTCTCAAGCTTTGAAATGTATCATTTTGTGCAATATTCACTTTAGTAAATAGGAAAATACTGATTTCTGTGTAAATGGTTCATTTCCTAAAATGTGACATGAAAATTGTTATTGTGGTGATAAAATTATTTTCCAGTGTGCCATGTGCAACACACATATCTGTATTGTGCCCAAGTCTGTTTATAGTTAAGTGTGCAGAAGTCTAAGAGCACCCATGGATTATGTTTGTTCTAAATAATCTTAGTTTATCCCTTTTGGCTCCAGTGTTCCTGAATAACATCAATATGAGAGAAACGTCATGTCCTTGTGTCCAAATGTACCCTGTGGGCTGATAGATGATTATTGTGATGACCATTGATTGGCAAGACATGCAAGGAGCTAACCATTCACTTTCACCCTGCCAGAGCTAGAACAGAATGTTTGTGTCGTGTCTGCATTGTGCTTTTGTTCATATTTGTAGTTTAATAGGTCTAAGCCTATTTATTTTCTAAAAAGGATCATCTCCTTGTCACAATAATGTTTTTTCTGTTTTTCCCTGCTCTGTTGTATATTACTGTTTGTGATTTTTTTTTTAATTATATATTTGTTTGAAGATAACTGTATCCCCCCTTGTTTTTGTTTTCTCTCCATTCTTACTTCATCTTTTGTATTGATTGTTCTCTAACGTAGATAGATACGATGAGGGAGGGCGAAGAAGAAATACCATTTATGGGGGTAGTTGGGGAGGCTCTGTGCACAAATTCTCTGGGTCTCTTGTTGCCTAAAATACTCCCAACAGAGCCTGTGAAGACTCAGCTTGTAAACTCTCTTCTGGTAGCAGGTGTAAGTACAGTTGTGTTGTGGTAAACACTACTATGTGTGTGTGGAGAATGAAATAACAATGCATGCGTTGTGTTTTAATGTGTAGGTGATATGGCTGCACTATAAATCTTATTTTCTGCACAATCATGTATGATTTACCAATATTTTCACTCAACCTATTACCTCCAACTTGTTTATGAGTTGTATATTTACACATGGTTTACTTTCCTAAAATATTTATTATAGTTCAGGAATTCCCCGAGTAAAGCAGAAGTATTAGCTCACTAAAGCTTTTTGCAGTTTTTTTGTCCAAAATAAGTTATTTCTTGTCTAAGCCATGTCATTTTGTAATAAATGCAGTTGAAGGACATCTACAACTAAGAAAAGACACTTAAACATGCAGTGCATGCTTTCACTGATTGACACAGGCCTTTGTTATTCTTACATTCACTACAAATTAAACTTTTATTTTACACAGTCATCTGCCTGTGATATTTATTAATAGACTAAATGTAGGGTTTTAGTGTCTTTTGTATACTACAAGTAAATATTATTCATTACACACAAGGGTAGCAAATATAGAAAATAAATGATTGGCGACTCCAACAGGTACTTGAGTATGCAATCAAATGCCACACTTACTGTAAATTGAATAACATCTGGTTATTCCTTTTGGAAGGGGACTTTTTTGTGTAGAGTATATAGTAGCATTTTCCCTCTAGGTATTCTTTGCAAGATGCTTTATTTTACCTATTTTTAGTAACCATCCTGCAGAAAGACCCTAGCGAGAACACTGTTGATTCTGCTCACCCTGGTCCTGGTAGCCTGGAACTGCTATAGGGGAAATCATATCACCTCTAAATGTATTTATAGGTGTTTATACAAGCATTTAAATATGTTTTAAAGCAAGCCTAAAATGCTTACAAAATGCAATTTTGGGCGTTTGTAAGCATTTCTATGTGTTTTAAGCAGGCTTTTAAAAGCCAAATCAGAAAATTTTAGGTTAATGGAAGTGTTTATAAAGACTTTTAAACGCCTATATATTCTTCCATTTGTTTTCAATAGAAGCATTTACAGATTTATAGGCCCAAAAAAGCCTTTGTGTGGGCCTGCAAGTCACCACAGAAGAACACCAGGGGATGGGTTGGGGTGAATAGAGAGAGGGGAAAGATCAAATTACACTATGGGCCTTATTATTAATGCTCTCCAAGGCAAGAAAAGATACATTTCAGTTTTCTCCCCAGAATTTTTTTTCAGCCAGGGGGTAGAAAGATGTAGCCCGAGTAGTAAAAATGTGGGCGGGGCAAGACATCAAATTTAGTGCTCCTAGTTTATGCCACAACTATCCAGTAACCTCTTTTTGTGTCAGTTTTCTACCTCCCCCTATACTTTCTTCCAACTTTCTATTGCCTGGCTTGTTAGCATGTCCAATTTTTTTTTTTTTTGTAATATGCCCAAACTTTTATGCTGTGTATTTTGATTCAACTTCCTAGTGCTCCATGTTTCAAGAGTGTAATCCCTTGTAGTAGTGTAATAGTATGATGTGGTTTAGTTCACATTAGCAGTAAAAAACTGCTACATTTTCCGCTCATACTGCACATGCATGAGGTTAGGCACTTTTTTTTTACATTACAGGAATGCCCCTGATGAGATAATCCCAGGTAAACAAAAATAAAAAGGTGCAGGTTAACAAAAATATAGATGCAAATGGGGGACACTTGTGTGATTTAAAGAAGAGAAGCAGACCGGGTAACATAGTATGACAGTTATAGATTTGTGACAGGTAGGTATCAATTTAAGGGCCCAATCCCAATGCTTCTTGCTATGTAAGTGGCCCCGGCGGTCTCTAATTTGCATTTTTAATTATGGACTCCTAGGCGCACTTGCTTTTTGAAACAGCGCTCCCAATGTTTTATTTTTTAAGTTTAAGTTATTATGACGTACGGTTTAGGAGATGTAAAGGTGAGTGGAAACTCTACACAGTGAGTGGAAATAACATTTTCCAGAAACTATAATACTATAGGTACAATAGTAAAACTGAGACCATGCTAAACACTGATTTTTTCTGGACTAAAATGTTCTTGGATGTTTTAACTTTACGTTAGGTGGCAAGGTATGCATAAAATACCTTTTTCCTGGAAGCTAATAAAAATTCAGTTCAAATGACTGTTCATAAATCAATGTGGCAAGGAAGCAATGTATCTGGGGCAGAGGTGGGCAGTAGGATTACAAGTATTAAGTATTTTCCCTTTAAAAGGGAGGTTTGCCAACCCTGGAATATCATAAAAGAAAGCAAATTACAGTAAACAGACAGGGTTTTTTTGGGAAAGAAATTATATACAATGTCAATATACAATTGGTATTAACATTCGATATTTGGTACTACCTCATACCTGGAGGTGTTGTACCTAATTGACTAGACAGTCTAGTTAGTGAGAGAGTCCTTTTTCTCATCATAAGCTGAGCATTCAACCTAGCAGTATATGCAGAGTATACATGAGGTGCAGTGGTTTTTACGCAGCCTTGTTACTCAACTGCGTTTTGCCCGCCTTGGGGTTCCTCAGGGGTGGTGCTACGCTTAATTTTGCTCATTGTATATACTTGCGATTACTCTAGATGTTGTAAATAGATATATAGTATTAGTACATCAGTTTGATATTGTAAAATATCCTACATATATATATAGCTTCTTTAAACCTGGTAGGGAATGGTATATATCTAATCTATAAAGACAAATGGTCCGAGAATATATGTGTGATGCAAATATAAAGGTCCATAGAAATCATATCTTTTATGGCTTTTTACACTTTCGTATTGGCAGGTAAGTCTAAATGCTGTACATACAAATTATTGTGAAAAGTATACATTTAGTGTGACATATAAAATAAGCAAAAGCATTTCTATTGTTACTCTGATTGAATATTGCAATCAATGACTGGTATTCTGATAATAGTAAAAATACCCATGATGGTTAGTAACTTTTATCATCTTCAAAAACAATGAAAATAAAATACATTATTCATATCCTGTTATTACACAGCAAAATATTAAACTGTACATACTGAAATTTATACATTCCCATCAGGAGTGTTGTTAAAGTAGGAGTGACCATTTATAGGATCCTAAGTTTGTTTACTAATGTTGGCTAATTGTACATATTGTATATAATCTTGGATCATTTGTCTTTATAGATTGCCCTCTTGTTCTTTGTAATGTTCTCAAAGTGAATAATTGGGAAGAGAGTTCTCTATATGGACCATTTTTATATTTATACAGGGTGATCATATCCCCCCTTAAACGTTATTTCGCAAGGGAGAATAGATTCAGTTCAGTTGTTTGGTTAATTTAAAGAAACTAGTAATTAGAAAATATATGGGGCTTCTATCAGCAACCTAAATACAGGCTCAATAGAAGTAGTCAGATCAGTCCAGAATTTGCTCTGATTTTACTTGTTGAATTTTTTTCTTAATCAGTGATTCAAAGTATTGAAACCAGCGGGCAGCTACTGATACCTTGCTTTTAAAGGGAGAAAGAAATGGACTATGGACCCAAACCAGGGATCAATCTGAGTCTGAAGGTCTGAGTCAGGCCCTTCCCTAAAAACCATATCACCCTAGAATGTCATAGAAGGGTTGGATTTATTATAAGTGATATAAATTACCCAACAGCAATACAACAACACTGTAAAATATATGGACACTATTATTAATAAATATTCGTTCTAAAGTTCCAGGCTGGAATTGTTATGATCATGTTTTTTTTTCATCTCTCATATATTCCTTCTTTGTTCCATCAGCAATCCGACAAAGGGGATTTGAGTACGCTGAGTCTTCCCCCCAGTACACTTCATGGAGGCTCCGAAGGAAACATCAGTCTGGAAGTCCCCGAAGGGGCACCAGATCCACAGCGCACTAAGGCAGCAATGGACCATCTACACCAAAAGATCCTTAAGATTACTGAACAGATAAAAATTGAACAAGAGGCTAGGGATGATAATGTGGCAGAGTATCTGAAGTTAGCCAATAATGCAGACCGACAACAGGCCTCTCGCATCAAACAGGTAATGCTACAAGCGTATACTATTGTTGCTTCTATTTTATTATCAATACAAATAGTTAGGTACCTTGTTAACTAAATCGTATACTCTATATTGTTTATGTTCTGTACTTCCACATTACAGAAATACTTCTTGACATGAAAAATATGTTAGTGTTTCCTGCATTATATTTTTAAAATACTATTTACTAATTAATTTTAGGTCACAATGGCAATTGTCACTCAATTCTTTAGCTTTACTTCTGTTTGTCTAGTTTTATTTTAGGTTTATTTCTGTCTATTTAGGTTTACTTTAAGTTAAATAAAAAAGGGTGCAAACATACAAAAAGAAATACACATAAAAGAACAAATACACCAAGAAACAGTATACATCCAACAATAAACAATTTAAGGGGGAAGACCATCCAGATTTACACAGATGAAAGCTGTTATCAAAAGGATAACAGGTCTAGAAAAAGACCATTAGGATGCAGGAGAGAAAGAAGTGTAGGGGAGAAGAAGAATGAAACAAGGAGGGGGGAAATGTAATGTAAAGCAGTAGAATGCCACTCTGCAATGCCAGGAACCAATGTCAGGTAAAAATCCCTCAGGAACCAATGTCAGGTAAAAATCCCTCTTTACCAAGGGCAGTGCCATACGTTTTTCAGCTTCCCGGTCTGACTATCTATCCCAACTGACTTTTTTCTCCAGGCCATCCAGGGCTTAAGGAATGACTGCAGTATTATACTCCCCAGTTTAGCTGTAGTCAGATATTTTTGGTTAATACCATTTCTATATCTGTGATTGTGATTACTTTACAATGCATTTCCTTTTCACCCTGCACTGCAGTCACTTCAGGGTGCCTGTTATAGTGGAGATAGTAGTAAGCTTATTTTGTCCAAACTCAATTTTCAGTTTAAATCTGGTATGCGCTTAACACAATTTGCAAAAGGGCTAAAGAAAGTGCACATAAAGAGGGGGCGCTGAAAACAAAATGTAGGTAGAATGGTTCTTTGTTAATTTTTTGTTGTAAGTTTTAAATTAGGGTGATCATGCCAGTACAGATTGTTCATGTCAATCTAACAGCCAGCTTGGCCAGCTTGCACTTTAAAAATAATAGAAAACACAACATCAGAATGATGAAGAATAAAATAGGGAGAAGGAAGCAACAATAATATGTTGTTGGGGTATTGGCGTTATGGCTTCTCTGATTTGACTACTGTGGTTTTTGGGTATTTTGGAAGGGTCTTTTCATTCATAGTCAATAAAGTTTGCATCCATTTTGTTTTTTGTTTTTTACAACAGTAGTATGCCTTGAGTAGGTATTTTATTTGCTTTAGGATAATACATTTAATTAATTAAATTAATTGTGCTTGCCATTTTAGGACAGTTATGTTTCATTCTAATTTAACACTTTTTTTAATAGTATTTTTATTGAATAAAAAATTAATAAACAAAACACAGCTATACATCATACAATCAACAAACATACACACATTACACTGCTCAACCTAGGGGAAAGAATACAGATCTTGCCTTTTGTAATAAGGAATTTCAGTCCAAGTCCAAGTAGCTTGTTTCTTTCCACCAGTAAAGAATCCGTCATTTAACAGGGAACTTAGCGTCATTTGTAACAGCCGGATTGTGTATGTCACAATACCTGTCGGTTCCCACAGCGGTCCCTCCTAAACCATCCTTCTGCATCCCATGCCTGTGTACCCTGCTGAGCTTACAAAACGCAAGACCCACTCTTTGTCTCTTGCTGACAGTAATGGAGGCTGGTGCTGTTACTTTGCACCAGCTACCTTTATACTCTGCTTGTGATTTCTGACCTGACCTGTGCCTGGAACCTGACTCTGCCTGTCTGCCGCCTGCCCTGACCTGTGCCTGGAACCTGACTTTGCCTGTCTGCCACCTGCCCTGACCTGTGTCTGGAACCTGATTTTGCCTGTTTGCCGCCTGCCCTGACTTGTGCCTGGAACCTGACTGCATCCGCCTGCCACCTTTCTCTACACCAAGGCCGCTTCAGCCTTCCTCCTCAGGTAGGGTGACCCCAAACAGCATAGAGCCCAGTAGCCTCCTGGCTACTGGCCCATCACCCCTTGCGGAGTTCCCTGGTGAAGACCTGGTGTCTCTAACTCCGTGCCTTGGGTGATCCCGTGCTACCTGCCTGAGGAGATCCTGACTGTGTACATCAGCGTTGTAAAGATATAAATATACAAAGCATAGAATGATTTTAAACATAATATAGTACAGCTGTGTAGTCAATCCCCCTGTACCCTAATACTGCTACCGGTTGGGCCGGACATATGCCTTTCTGTAGAGAGATGCTTTCTAGCCACCTGGAAACGTACAAATGTACAAAGGAAGACAAACACTAAATTTACAATAGTAAGGACAGAAAGGTATAAAAATAGGTTCTGGTCACCTCAGATGTACGTTGTTCCATCGTCCCCTCCTAAGAGCCTCCATGGACGTTCCTAATTGCTAACATGTTCAGACCAAGTAAGACGTGTTCCTATATAGGAATCCCAGGGAGCCTAGATCACACTAAACTTCTCTAGACGGTCATACAGTCTAGCTGGTAATTACTCCATTAGTAGTTCGTCTTTGATCTGTTGAATCAAAGCAGATCATGTTGGGGTACTAGATGACTTCCATTTTCTGGCGATGAGGCATCTCGCCACTGTAAGGATGTTAGCTACTAAATGTTTTCTATTTTTTGAGAGTTCCTTGATAGGTAGTCTGAGCAGATGAATCAACAGACCTAGAGAGATGGGGATATCTAGAACCTCTTTAAGCAGATCATTGACTATATTTCAGTATGGAGAGATGAGAGAGCAAGACCAGAAAACATGATATAAGGTCTCCACATCAAATCCACGTCTCCAGCAAAGGTTGCTGGTCACTGGGTGTATTATATGCAGGACACCTGGGGTAAGGTACCAATGCATTAATATCTTGTATGTATTCCCCTTATAAACTGTGCAGAAGGGGCTCTTCTGGGCCTGTTGCCATATGATTTGCCAGATATCTAATGGAATCTTCCTGCAAAGGATACACTCCCATTTTAGCATGTAAGAGTGGCCGATAGGTCATTCGACTTGGCGTGTAAAGTCTGGTATATTCCACATATGAAGCCCCCTTTGATCTGGTCTTTCTACGCAGATTCTTTCAAATGAAATGGAAGAGAATATCGAGTTTTTAGTTAGCATCTCTACATAGTTTCTGATCTGCAAGTAAATATAGAATGATAAGGAAATTTCTGTTGGAGCTTTGAGAACAACACCAATCTACATGTGCATGGGTGAACAGTCTGTCCAAAATGAAAGAGCTTGTAGGCTTGCCATGGTCTTACCATATGGGGTGTACTGCTGTCAGGAATTTTAGAATAAAAGAGAAATGAAGTAAGTGGGGAAGCTTTAGACGTAAATTAAAGTTTGTGTTTACAGTGTAGCCATATCTGTTTAGAAAAATGAGTAGGGGCCAACAGGGAGGCCTTTGGCATTTGTGCTGGGGATCTCCATAATAAAGAATTAGGGTGAATGGGAGCCACATAGCTTCTCCAGCTTTGACTAGCGGTTACACGACTACACCGTATGTGTGTGCCATAGTAGTATTTCACAAAGTCACCCCAGGATGCGCACGGAACACTTTTAGGTAATCAATACATTTTGTAGCTCCATATGAAATAAATAGGTGATGCCAGCAGCCATCTAACTGCTGGCATCAGTACAGAGACCTGCAAAGTTGAAAATAAATATAAGAGCTTCGGTAAGATAGACATCTTGATCAGGGCTATATGCAGATAATTCTTGGAAAACGAAAGTATTTGGTACCCCCAAACACTTTAGGGATTCTGACTTCCAAATATATGAATAAGTAGACCAAAGTTGCGTTAAGAGATTCACTGGCAAATTATAGCCTTAAAGGCTTCACTCATAACAAGATTCATTTTGTAGCTGAAGAGGGCATCATACTCATCCAACACCTTAGTTAGGTAATGGTATGGGTGGGTTGGTTAGCGTTAAGATGAGTTAATAAGACTATAGTAATTAGATGGTTGCAGTAAGGGGCTCTATACCCAGTGTGAATAAGAATTTGGATATGGGGACATGTTTCATTAGAAAATCATTAAAGCGACAGTGGCATTTCCTGATGCATTTTGTTGCACTATGCGCTACCATGGTTTTGGGTGCGTGGTCTTACCAGGTTATCAGACAATTCTCTCTGTGGGATCTCTTTGAGATACATTTTGGCTTCACCAAAACTACATTCTGATCTGTTAGTATTATAATTGAACCTGCTCCTCTATAGCCAAATATATGTGGACAGATCCAAAATCTACATCTTGGAAAAACTCCCCTACTTACAACCAGTGTTTCATATCACCAATCTGGATCAGTTTTTGGGAACTGTGGAATGATAATAATCCCATATGACTTGAGTCGAATCAGCTCCACATATTCCTTGTGAAACCTCTCTCACAGTGAATCCATTTATGTACAAATAAGTCAATCTCTTCCATTATCGTTGTTCCTAACATTTTTCAACTACACTAGATCCGTCTATATCCCAGCTATACCCCTGAAGAAGCCAATACAGGCAAAATGTGTCGGGTGACAAAGACTGATACGGTTATACCTTTAGTAGGTATTTATGTATAGCACGGACATCCTAATCCTATGATATTACAGTAGGCCTGGGATGCACCAATATATTGTACTTAACTATGTATGATTCATTAATTATATTCATGAATACATAAATATAATCTAAAGCCATAAAAACCCCTTCTGTCTGTATTCTTTATCATACCCAGTATGTTGTTGAAGATAATTTGGACCACCTCCTGTAGGTCAGTGGATTGGGTGGCTTCAGGTAGGCCTCCTAAATGAAAGTTGTTACAGCGACCCCTGTTGTCCAGGTCGTTTATGCGATCTTGAAACTCGCTCAGGGCGGAGACTTGTGAGATGACCTGTTCCTGTAGTTGGGTAATCTGGGTTATCGCCACTTGTAAATTTTCTGTGTCCACCTTATCTGCCCAATTGCGGAAATCCACCTGCAAGGCATGTATTTGAACTCTACAGGTTTCCTTGACCTTTGCTATAAGGTAGTGGAAGTCCTCCTTAGTGGGTATACTATGTAGGTATTCCCACCATAGGGGCATTTCAGGGGCCCCCTTCTGAGATGCTACCACCGCATTGTTGGTATGGTTTCCAAATGGTGTAGTGGGGTCTCCCTTAACCTGGGGGTCGAGGCATTTCCACCAGAGCTCCCCACTGTTGCCCCTCCATGCATGTTCTATGGTCTGTTTCTCCTCTGGGAAGAAGAGGGTCAGCCTGCCAAACAGTAGTCAGAGGTGGGGTACCCACCAGTGTATGGGCTTCCAGCTGAAATAGAACCCTTCTTCATGTGCTTGAGCCTCTGACTGCACCCAGGACATTGGTGCCCCTTGCTACACCTCTACCTGATCTGTAGCTGGTGGAGAGGCAGAGAAGGTAGGAACAGCCTGCTGGAGGGGGCTGCTGCAGGATGAGGTAGAAATAGCTGATCCCCATTCTGCAGATCTGTGGTGTAGAAAGCAGATACAGGGCTGTAGTCTGTGCATTCCTTTAAAACTTTGCGTAGACAAGCTGGCCGCCTCTGGATGCTGCTGAGAGGAGCCGATCACGTGTACAGCTGGAGCAGGAGGAGAGGGCGCCATCTTGACCTCCTGTGGGGGGTCCCTTGGCCAACATTGTGCCAGATTCCCTTGTTTTCTTTTGTCTGTCTATTATGTGCCCTCTTTTATTATCAAGAAAGTGCAGGCTGGAGCAGGAGCTGCAGTATTGTGCCATCTTGGTACCATCCAACCCACGGCCCCTTATTTAACCACTTTTGAGAAAAGGTGTACCTTAGTCTGATTAGATGCTTGATAAACTAAAACTTCACTGATTTTTTAATATGCACCCACATAAATATTATACTGAAATGGACCTGTGAACCTAATATTTACTTGTACTTCAATGTCAGTTACGGTATTTATTTCACAAACAGGTGATCACTAAAATATGGGTTTTCTTTTTACCATCAATACTGTATTTTTGTTATATTTTGTGTTTTTTTTTCAACCACACCAGGTTTTTGAGAAGAAGAACCAGAAATCTGCACAAACAATTGCTCAGTTACACAAAAAGTTGGAACATTATCATAGGAAACTAAAAGAAATTGAACAAAATGGTATATCACGTCAGCCGAAGGATGTCTTAAGAGACATGCAGCAAGGACTTAAAGACGTAGGAGCCAATGTACGAGCAGGCATTAGTGGCTTTGGTGGAGGAGTAGTCGAAGGTGTTAAGGGAGGGCTTTCTGGCTTGTCACAGGTCACACACACCGCAGTGGTGTCAAAGCCCAGAGAGTTTGCCAGCCTTATTCGCAACAAATTTGGAAGTGCTGACAACATCCCACACCTTAAAGATGGCATAGAAGAAGATAATGAGACACAAGGGGGTGCAAGAGCACTAAGTGGTAGTGCAACTTTGGCACCAAGTCCCAAATATGGGAGTGATGATGAATGCTCTAGTGCTACTTCTGGCTCAGCAGGAGGAGGAAGTAATTCTGGGGCTGGACCTGCAGGACCTGGAAGCCCAAGATCCAATACTCTAGATGGACATCATCATGGGCACCATGGAGGCTTTGATGCCATTCTTGAGGAACTCTGTGAAATCAAAGATGGGCAAAGTCATCTTGAAGATTCAATAGAAGACTTAAAATCACAGCTGCAGCGAGACTACAACTACATGACACAGTGTCTCCAAGAAGAGCGCTACAGGTTAGTGTAAAGTGTAGTAAATATTACCCTATATTGTTGGCATTAATGTCCAGTGGAGATTTCATAACTACAATGACATGTTAGCTCCTTGTAATTCATGAAAACATTTTATATGATAAACTTACTAAACTGTCTTTACAAATTAGGTTTTTACACACAGAAAATAATCAGATTGTAACAGATTTGAAAATCTTGGTCTATGGATAACCGCTCAATTTTACTTACAGTAGATCAATCTGTAATAGGTGATCCACAGCTAAAGTAATCTCTTATCTTCATCTATATCACCGTCCTATATTACTGTAGCACCAAATATCAAAGCAAAAAGATGCTTTGAACTTCTTTTGTTTCAGTGCATTGTCAATAGTAAAAATACAATTAAATAGAACAATGTATGATAGTGCCAGTCATAGTGTACTCCAGCTTTCCAGTGACCCATAAATGTGTTTCAGTGTTTTTAGTTCCCTGATATTTTAGTTCCTGATTTAATAAAGCTCTCCAAGGCTGGAGAAGATATACTTTTATCAGTGAACTTTGGTGAATGGATCTTGTCCAGCATTGAAAACATTTGCTAACTAATAGCAATACACTTTTAAGAAATTGATTCCAGGTTTGCTGGATCACCCAGGTTCACTGATGAAAGTGTATCTTCTAGCTTTAATAAATCGAATCTTGTGTGTTCCAAATTTTGTATGGACCCCATAATGTGTTCTAACCATTTACTGTTTTACTACTGACAGAATATGGAACCACACTGCTATTAGAGATTGAGAAACCATACTGCAAATTCTAATGGCATGTGTCAGATATTTCCAATGTAAAGCAATTTCCAATGATGTCCAGATATTCACAACAGGCAGATATTACAGGCAGTAAGTAGTAGGCAGATAAGTGACAGGTAGATAGGTAGGCAGGTAGTGTGCAGATAAATAACAGACAGTACAAGCAGGCAAATGGCAGTAACATAAATGATAGGCTGTAAGTGGCAGGCAGATAACACCCATCATTTGTTTAAGCGCTCAGATAGGCACCCAGTGGGGAAGACACATTGCCACTTCCTGTTTCTGGTCATGTGCTGAAAATGTTACATGACACAGATCTGCAAGGGAAGTCTACAATAGGCTTTCTTAGTGTGCTCTGTGGTTCTATGCTAGTTTGTAAGGGTTGTATAGAGTAGAGGGTGATCCGAGATCCAAATATTAAGGATCCAGATGAAGAGGTACTGTTCTAAAGTATGAATGTTAACAGGGGACTTATTTTTTAGACCAACACTCTATGGGATTATTCTATTGAGTGATAGTAATTATACCAATTTTGAAAAAACATCACATAAGTGTTATCCCACTACTCAAATCATAATAAAATAGAGACAAAACAGACCCCCCTCATACATGGGAGTAGTTTATAGAAAAGCAGATTCTATAAATTTAAAAAAAAAGCTTTATTTTGTACACAACATTAAAAACACAATCTCAGTTTGGTTTCTTAACATTTTTTTCCCCCAATAGTATTATATGCTATACATCCAGAGTAAATCCACAGTATATGTCAACTCCATTTATCCTTTGACTCAAATCAAAACAATAAATACCATTAAAAATCTTCATCCACGAATTTCATATTTGATGTATAACATATTGTATGATGTATCAAAAACCCCCATGATCAATGATATTTCAAGGTAAAGTATGCATTTCCCATATCAGAGTATTATAATCAAACAGTCTTCCAAAATAAAGTCAGTGTGGGCAAAAACTCCCAATCCAAACCATATGTGACCAGATTGTCTATGAAAATACAGGGCAGAACATTAGGGGTTAACTTCCCCTTGATCCCATATGGTGCTACCCATGATTTAAAAGGAAGAAAGGGGAAAAGTGCTGTTTACAGATGCACAAAAGGTGAAATAGACTGTTAAAGGTGCAAATTGAACTATTTTTGTTTTCCCATGAAGAGTTTCTAGAAAGTGTAATAAACAGAGAAAATCATATTAAATAAATATCTGGTGAGACTATCCTTTGCTTTACACAGCATTACTTTTAAACAGAGTTCTAGATTCTATTTAAGGCTTTAAGGAGTGGATCAGGTGAGATAAGAGAAAGAGAACAAGGGAAGATAAGTGCAGGTGGAAATACAAGAAAGGGATTGGTGGGTAAAAAATAGGGTGGGGGTAAGAAAATACAATTCATTTTAATTTTAATTTAAATTACATTGATAATTCACATCCTAATGGATTTTGATACCTAGAGTCATCTAACCAGAACTTCTTTCTAATAAATGTGACAAACTTACATCCTCCGTTAATTGTATTTCCATTGTATTATATAATCTGTACCTTCATGGGGTCTACTGTAAGTAGTATGTTCATCTGTAATAGTTTTATTTGTTCTAATATTAGAATATATATTTTCAAGCTGATCACATAAATATCTTGTCATTTTTTTCCACATATCATGTGCACAAATGTAAAGGTTGTGCATAGACCCTTTGATCCACACAGGATCCTCTTAATGCCAAATTCATTTAACTTCCATACCAATTTTGAGTAAAACTTAATTAAATAGAATTTAAATTCAAGGGCATTTTGGATAAATACAAGAACTATGTGTTTCGTTTAAACTTGGTATTCTTTTAGTATAATTATTTCACATTTTTGCAGTAACCTACTGTAAAACTGTTAGGAGCTACCTGTTATAAAGACAAATCACTGCTTCTCTTTCTGCTTGTGCAGGTTGGCTGCCACTTGCACCATTCTCTTCTTGTCTTTTGCAGGCAGGTGGCTCTCTGCAAAAGTTATGTACATCACAGTGAAAACTCCACTTGAACTTTTGTGGGAACGTTATTACACATACTCAACAATTTAATTACAGGTTTTTGGCAGATTTAAAGCTGAAATAATGAAAATTGTATTATATTTTTAGATGTGGTAAAGTCTGTATAAAGTTTCTATTTATCGAACATTATTTGCAGGTATGAACGTTTGGAAGAGCAGCTTAATGATCTAACAGAACTACATCAGAATGAGATGACTTTGCTTAAACAAGAACTAGCCAGCATGGAGGAAAAAGTTGCTTATCAGTCGTATGAACGTGCCAGAGATATTCAGGTAAGAAAAAAAGTCTAAGGAATCAAAGAGATGTCATAATACTTTGATAATGTTTTGTACCTATTTTACTTCTTTATACATTTTTTTTTATAATACTACTTTTCAAGATGCTTTTCTTTTTTTCTTTCCAGTGTTTGTGTCTTTCCAGAAGACACAGTCTTTTAAAGTAGGGGTATAGCTGCTGCTACTTGTGCGTTGGCAAGGAGGAAAAGCAAAATGTACAGAAGGCCCTTTTTGGTGACCATAACATAGCATGTACTGAACAAGCTCAGCTTAGTTTAGTGTCCTGAGGACTCTGCTGGATCAATATTTTAAAGCTGAAGAAGTCCAAATTATCGATCTATAGCTTACATCCTATGGTTGTCTACACATCTCCCAATAGCCAGAACACAAAATAAACAGCCTTTTAGTGGTTCACTTGGATCAGATGGTGTCCCATCACAATCGAAGGGTTCCAAAATTCATAGCCAGAGCAGGAGACCTATTATCAGACTTACTAGATCCAGGGCTGGGTTTTGGCTTAGGGTGTTTTGGCCAACTGAGGAAGGCAACCGATCACCCTGATCACTGTGCTCCCACTCCCACTGATAAATATAGGTTTATTGGGCCTGATTTATTAAAGCTCTCTAAGGCTGGAGAGGATATGCTTTCATCAATGAACTTGGGCCATCCAGTAAACCTGGAATGGATCTGGTCCCGGGTTCAAAACATTTGCTAGCAAATTACTTTGAAGAAATCCATTCCAGGTTTGCTGGATCACTCAGCTTCACTGATAAAAGTGTATCCACTTCAGCTTTGGAGAGTTTTCTTAAACCAAGCCCATAGACTCAAACATTTATAAACTCGTGGCACTTGTTACGAGACACAGTCTGAAGTCTTCTGGCTTCTGTGTAAGAATTAGCTGGCTTTCTGTATTCTCTGTTGTCTGGTGGGCTGCTGGGTCTTAGCTCTGCTGAAAGGTATTATTTAATTAGATATTATATATTGTATTAGTATAAGTGACTGTGCAACAATCTATATGCTATCCTAAATTCAACAATCCAATTTCTTTTATTTTGGCTTGTTTTTTTAAAACAAATTCTATATTACAATGGTAAAATGTTATTTATTATGCTTTTGGGTTTTGAAATGTATTTGATGTGTTATCAGATTGTATCAGCTTCTTTCAGAACCCACCCAAGGCACACCATTTTATTTATATAGTGTGCTGCAAACATTTTTAAGCTGATATCTAACGAAGGAAAAGAGATTTCAAAGTGTAAAAATGCTGGATTTCAACATAATAGTTATAATGATTTCAGCTGATTTAACACCAGAACATACTCCTGTGTATAAAGGATCGCACATTAAATTGAGGATTGGTGATGGGTTGGGTAACAAGAATTGAACCTGTGAAAAAAGTACATAGCTTTCTGTCCCACCTACATCTAAAATAAAAACCACTGGGTAGGAACATCGGGGGTGTATATTAACAAGGAAAATGTCTTCCATTGTTGTCAAGAGGAATTTAAGTCCAGCATTTTCACCAGATAATTGTTTTCTAGAGAGCAATGCAGTGTACAAAGTATCTTTGTATGCTTTTATTCAACATTTCACAATGAAATGCTTAAATAGTGAAAAGAAAAACCAACCTCTGAAGACTTCAGAGTAACAAAACATGTCAGGTGGAGTCCTTGCATGCATACCTTGCTATGGAAGGTGTAAATTGTGCATGATTTTATTTCACAAATTTTTTTTAGGTATAAAAAAAATGCTCGGGCTTGCACAGAAGAAGCACCCAAGAGCCTCCCGGGATGTGTGACATAGGTATCCTGAGAGGCTTTGCGATCCCATTCATTCAGATTTAGGGGCCGGTGCTGCACTCGAAAAAAGGCTTATTTCTGCTGACATTATAGGATTGGAGTGGAAGAATATACTGATCTGAGACATGTAGGAAGCCAGTGGGCATTCAGGAATCTCTGTCAATAGCTTCTCCTCAAAACTGATACATTTTAAATGAGCAAACTAATTACACCATTCATTGTATAATTTTTTTTTTCTGTTGCCATTTTTTAAAGTTATCCTTTTATTTTTATCACTCTTTTTTTAGGAAGCTGTGGAGTCTTGTCTCACACGCATAACTAAATTGGAGTTGCAGCAACAACAACAACAGGTTGTGCAGTTAGAAGGGGTTGAAAATGCCAATGCTCGTGCTCTACTAGGCAAGTTCATCAATGTACTTCTAGCCCTCATGGCTGTCCTGCTAGTGTTTGTATCCACAGCTGCAAGTTTTATCACACCATTGGTGAAAACACGTTTACGCCTTTTGTCATCTCTTCTCTTCCTCCTCTCCCTGCTTACACTCTGGAGGCACTGGGACTCCATTACTTACTGTCTAGAACATGTTCTCCTGCCTAGCTGATCTCTCATGCTTTGGTAACCTGTATCAATGTTCCCTTTCACTACTTCTGAAAGGAAAAAAAAGAAAAGGAAAAATCACCTTTTTGGAATATGCTGGCCAATTATTTCTATACTTGTATACCTGAATGAACCTGTATATTCACATGTTAACATACCTATGTAAAGCTTCTTTTCTTATATGGGCAGCTATTTGGCACAACCTGCACAAAAAAGCATAGCCACATGGAATGTGAAGTCTATTCATTCAGGTTGCTCTGTTATACATCTTTGAATAACAATGAAAGTATATAAAATAACATTTTGTTTACAAAATATGTAAAACAGATCAAATGCTTGTATGAGATGACTGTGGAATGTAGCATACTTGGTAAGTCTCTGCATTATTTGATAGTAAAATTTGCAAAGCTTTGATTGAATGAAGTCGTAATCAGCAAAGCAATCAAAGCCGAATTATTTAAATTTTGAGTTTATGACAGATAATAATAGGATGTGCAATTATGTAGATTGTGAGTTTCTTCAATACGTCTGACGAAGCTCACCTTTTATTTTAAATCTGTATGAGGACATGTCTGTATGGAAATGTATTGACTCCTAAAGCTAAGGACTATTTATGGACTTATAGGTACAGTAGTGAAAGCAAAACAGTGGACACAGCATCTCTGGTTAATGATGTGTCTTACCACCATCAAGTATAATTTTTTCCTAACCTGCCTTCTTTAATGACTTTGCAAGAAAGTGGCCACTGTATGAATGCTGTTTAGCCAGCATTACACACATCCAAAAATGTAAAAATGTATGTATAGGTAAAGCAAATTTGGTTCGATTTTTTTTTTATTTACTTAAATGAAAATGCAATAACTATAACAGACTTTCAGTTTATAAAGTGCTTTACTGCACTATCATACTGGAAGTACATCAGTGGTTCTTTTTTATATCCAGCAGATTGGCCTGGCATTATAACAAACAGTATTCAAAATGCATTTTAAAATTGCATTGTATTTATTTTATCTGTTTATCTTGACACAGGCTTTTCTGTTGAAAACATGGGTAGTGCATATTTATTCATTTATTTATTTATTATTTATTTATTTTGTAATTTAAATAGGATTCCAGATTAATTTGCATCTGTGGCCTATTCACATGCATCATTGTGGTGTAATGTTTGTGAGAGCCAAATACTCACAAAGCAATTCAGCACCACCTGTATGAAACAAATGTATTTCACTGTGTTTTAGATTATTTTTTTACATTTGAAGAAGTATGTATACATAGTTAGAGGATGGGAGGTCTTCCTTTTAATCTTATGTGTACATATCACAAGTCTGACTTTATTAAGGGAAAGGCTTTTTATCATTGTTTTTCCTTAATGTTGGGAGGGCAGTTTACCAGCGCCTACCTTGTCTCTCACTTGTTTTATGTAACAGAAAGTGTCCAAGGCAAGGTCTGTGCATTATAATCTTTTGCTTCTACAATAAATAAATAAATAAAAAAATAAAATTTACACATTTGAAAATATCAATAAAAATGGAGATATGTTATTTGGTATGATGTGCCTGGATGAGAGTTTTCTGATCAAATATTAGGAGATATTTTCTAGAAATTGTAACACCATATATAAAATAATTACTGAAAATAGGTTTGTTTATTCAGGTTGAAAGATACCTTGATATAATGACCCATAATAATTTCAGATCAGACAGGCTAAGGTTGATCTCACACAGTGACTTTATTTTGTAAAGATCACTTCCAGCTATTTAATCTTTCAGCATCAATGACTTATTTATAGATAAATCTGTATAGGTGAACTACGAGCGATTGTTGGTAGCAATTCTATTGTCATCATGAAACACTGCTAAAATATTATTTCTGAGTAACCAAGGCACAGGTGGCTAAAAAATTGTTATACTGAAAATGATTCCCTGTGTACTGTTGCTCTTAGTAGAAAAAATAAAATCTTTGTTTTGTGCAGTCTCCATGTTATGTAGACAACAAAAATAATCTGTCACGGGTTTTAACCCTTCCGTACTCTATGCATGACATTCTGGTTTCCATAGTGGGTTGTTTGTTTTACTAATTGTTGGCCAAGTTTCTAATTTGCAGAGTCTAAGGAATGCCCAAACTACTTACTCAGCCCTTCAAAAAGATTGAATTTCAATGCATGGCACTCCTGTTTGTAACAACTACCTAGTGATGTCCCTAAAATGCTAAAATGCACCTTCTACTAAATGCTGGTAGCATGTCTACTAACTGGTTTGTGCCAAGAAAAACAACAGGCTTTGTGCATTACAGTAGGACTAAACATGTTTAGATTTATATAAAGTGAACTGAAGTAAAGGGAACTGTGGATATTTGTCCTTGTAAACTGTACTATACAGCCACAAGAAAAAGAAAGTACAGCACTTCTATTATGATTTTGTGTTTTAGGACATAAAAAAAAATCATCTGTTCCTTAATCAGGTCAGGTAAGATGAACAACAGCACATAATACATTGTGTAGTTATTTAACATAAACTATATCAATATACAGAAGCAGTGTGTGAAAAAAGGACATTAGGTTGCATCCAAAGGCAAGACTGAAGTGGAGATGTTTGACCAAACACATCATCACAAACACCTCATTCCAACTGTCAAGTACAGAGGTGGAGGTGTAATGAATGGGCTTGAGTTTCAGACACAGGACCTGGGCACCTTGTAGTTATTAGGTCCACCATGAATTTGAATGGGTACCAAAGTATTCTATTGTCAAATATGAGACCATCAGCTAAAGCTTGGTATGCAGCTCTGCTTGTAAATAAGATGCGAGAAACTGATAAAGCTATACAAAAACTATTTATTTTAATTATTGCTGCTGAAGGTGGTTTGTATCTTATCCATTTTGAGTCAGTTTTTTAATAGGTTTGGATGCTCTTTTCTCTTTTTATTATTTTATTCTTTTTTACTGCATATTTACCTTTTTTTAGAAGCAAACTTTCATTTTTTCTTTTTTGGATTGATGTAATTTTAAATTTATGTTTTGAATAAAGTCTTTTAAACAACCATTTTATCAACACCCTTGGTGAATATCATGTGAGAAATTTACATTTATGGAAGCCATTTTCTTGAATTAGGTGTGACATATATATATACACAATTAAGAAAAAAATGTTGCACTCCCCTACTTTTAAGAGAATTGGTGTAATTGTATTCTAAGGATTGTAGCATTCTATTCTGTAGGATTGTACACCAACATGGATTAGAACCAGTGTATGACCATTCTGACAAACAAACTTTTCATATACAATTCTCATGATTATATAAGCCTTGTGTAAAGGCTTCTTTCATAAAGATTCAAATCAATCCCCCTTATTTTTGGGGTATTAGGATTTACCATCTGTTTCTATGTAGTGGTTGGTAGGGTGCCACCCCCTTTGACCACAACAGGTACCAAGTACTGGTATTTTCTACCTGTGGGCCACACCAATTAAATACTTTTTTTTTATTTACATTGAATGGAGACATTGTCAGGTATTTATTGTTGTGTCCAATATGGGAGTAAATTCAAAATTTTGGGTTTATACTTAAAAAGCAATGGGATAGACAACTCTGGTTCAAGAGGTTAGCACTCTGGCCTTTGCAGTGCTAGGTTCCACGTTTGAATTTCGGTCAGGGCACTATCTTCATGGAGATTGTGGGTTTCCTTCGGGTACTTCCACATTCCAAAAAAACATGCGGTTAGGTTAATTGGATTCTCCCCTAAAAAATTGACCTTACAGTGTATTAAAGACATATGACTATGGTAGGGACATTAGATTGTGAGCACCTTTGACGCACAGTTAGTGACATGACTGTGGACTTTGTACCGCGTATAAATACATATAAATACAGTATATAAATACTGTGTAATAGAAATACTTTAACTGTTTTACAATTTTTTCCCATGACAACTGTCTAAGAGGAAGTTTCTCTCACACTAAAAAGATAAAATCTCACAATATGTTAAGTCTACAGGATAGGTAATAAAGGGAAATTTGTCTAATGAGACACAAATGGCAAAAAACAAAACTGGCAGTGATTTTTAACTTTTTATCCTTATCATTCAAAATGAACAAAAAACGTTTGATACTTACATTTTAAAGTTTTAAAAATTTAACATTTAAAAAAGTATATTTTAAGGATAAACTTCGTTTTTGCTTTGAGAACTTAAAAAAACAAAAAACAAATTTGTAATAATTGAGGCTCACAGATGACCATCAATAAATCTTAAGCCTGCATCACATGGGGCTTCACTGAGATGAAGCTGAGACTGCTGTTACTAGAAACCATCACCGGTATTGGGTATAAGTAAATATTACTTTTCGTTCATTTTGTGTGTTGTTTTTTTAGTTATTGCCACAAATTACATTATCAGGAGGTCTGAAATTAAATAAATGGTTAATAAGAAT
This sequence comes from Pyxicephalus adspersus, assembly GCF_032062135.1. Lineage (NCBI taxonomy): Eukaryota > Metazoa > Chordata > Amphibia > Anura > Pyxicephalidae > Pyxicephalus > Pyxicephalus adspersus. Next base: position 116,544,878 of record NC_092858.1, read on the forward strand.
TAACCATCTGACATTTTAGCAACATATTAACATTATTTAGACTTTATTAAAGTGTCAACAATGTAAATATAAGACAATGGGGCAAAAACGTGTGATGGTATTTGTTTATAATGTGTTACATCAGATTCCTTACATACTGTAACTCATTACAGTGAAGTCTGTCAAACTTTGAGTTTAAGGGTTAAATCCCCCCCATAAGATTAATGTTTCGTGTCTGTATCCTACTGGGGAATTTCTCATTAACTTCCTGTTTTGGAGATGCAAAAGGTAAGAAGAACTCACCCCAAAGTGAGGGGAATTCCTTTCAGACAGCTGCCACCACAACACGTGTAAATTTGAAGGTATACCCTCACCTCTTGTTCTCATGTGAACTGTAAAATTTAGGATTTACCAAATTTATTTTAGTAACCACGGTTACAGGATTAATAGAGGGGTTAATATCCCAAGCTGAGATACTGATGTGAAGACGTAGGATTTAACCCCTCACTTATTATTTTTACCTAGCCCTGACTACAGACATACAGAATATCATTTGTACTAACCTTTTTAAACTGGTGTTTTTCTCCCACAAAAAAAATAATTCAGCCTATTCTAGGCATTTTTTAACACTAGAGAACCCTTGAAATTTCTTTTCAAATCTTGGGGGACCCCTGCTAGATTTACTGTATTCACAGCTCAATATTTTGGTGTGGTCATCAGTAGAAAGAATGCCTCTTCCATTGCTCTCCACTGGGAAAAATGCCTCCCTTACAGATAGGCAAAAGATCATCGGTGTCAGTGGTAAGTGACCTGACAGGTCCAAATAGCTCATTACTTAAGGAACTCCTAGCAACCTCTGGAGGAACCCTGTTTGAGAATCACGGATTATAATTGACTGAGACTGAAGCTGTTTCCCAGGTAACTAAAACAACATCATCTTGCATAATTTTGTTTTGTAGGGTTAAATTTTGTAAGTTGCAATTATTATGGGAATGTTATTTATCGTTGTTCTAGAATCTTTTTCTGTAATAATGTCAGAACTATGTTAGGGTCTTAATAGACATAAGGTGGCTCATTAAAGAACTACAGTACTTTATTTAACTCTCTACCCCTTTTTGAGTTTGACAAGCCTTTTCTTTGGAGATCAGAATCTCCAAATTAATTCGGATTTTCAGTTTGAATTTTAGCAAGTTCTCTTGACAATGCCCACAGGCATTAAGTTTTTGCCCTGTGATTGGCCTAGATTTTTGTTAACAAGCAGTTGACCAGATGTACCTAGTTAGTTTACATATACAGTATAATACAAAATAATGATTATGAATTGTCCCTAAAATAAAAAAGTTTTGGTAAACTTGGAACCACAGTTCTACAAAAAAAAAAAAAAAAAATTTGTGATAGAGCAGGTTCAAAATTGCAGAGGGCACAAGTGATGTTACCTGCCTGATTGCTATTTTCTTTTTAAAAAAATGTTGAACTGTGCAAGCTCAGCTTAGCACATGATGCTAAAGAGTTTAGTTTTAGACTTTTTAGCTTTAATGTTTAGTTTTTTAGCTTTAATGTTACCATATTATACCCAAAGTGGTGTTAAGAAGGCTCATAGAATATAAATGTCTGGAGCGTGTTAAGGATGAGGAGATTTTACTAATAAACACCATATAGAAAACCTTTAAACATTAAATTATTGTGGGGGTTATGTCTAACACAGATTTGGGTGTATGAAAACAGGGCTTAATCTGTTCTTTATTTCTGTACTGAATAAATCATACCATTCCTTATTCTGTACACGTGTGACATGAGTTGAGTCTTGCATTTTGTTGCTGACTAGTCTACATTCTTGGAGTCTGCATTCACGTCATTTTAAGGTAAGTAAGAAGGCTCGCCCCATGTCATAGTTGTTTGAGTACAAAGCAGTACTGAAGGGAGTTGGAACCCTGCCTCACACACCCCATATACTGAAATCAGATCAGATAAAAAAAAAAAAACTTTCACCTAACTTTTATTCTAAAGTTACAGTCCTCATATATTAGTAATATATACATTTTAAATTTATTATTTGAAAAAGTGATCATTTACGCAGTCAATCTATGTAGAGGGAGGCTCCTAATGGTTTAAACACCAGAAGGCTGCAGAGTGTCTGCAATGTCTGCTGCCGCTGCCTTCTTATAAGAAAACTACATATCCCATGATTCCTTGCATCATGTATTAAGAATATGAGTGTTTATACTTTTAGTCTCTATTCTCTACAGCACAATGGGGTGGCTATAAATGAGGACCCTGCATGAAGTGTAGACATGAGCCTTAAAGCAAACCTAAACCAAGATTTTTTTTTTCTTTTCTTTTCTTTTTTTTTTAGTTCTGCTTTAAGGATATGCAGTTCTCTACAAAGGTTATTAAGTCTTTATAGGGGGTAATTAGACAATGTGTTTTTACAAGAAGAAGGAATGTGTCAATACCATTTTTCAACTTTAGTGAAAACTATTATATACTTATATCTATTGTATTTTGGGGAAAAAAATCTATGCAATGTAAAATAAAATCAATGAAAACCAAGTCGAGTATAGGCATAAAGTTAAACTTCAGGAACACCAGTAAATACAAAGTTTAAATACCTGTAAGACTACAATTTTACTGTTTTACCAAAGAATTTATATTTATGTCCATATATATATGTCCTCATTATAACTCATTATAACATTACACTGACCTGCACCCCAATGCAGCCACCCATACAGATAGCCAAAAAGATCATTGGAATCTGGTAAACTGATCTGAGAGGTATAAATTGCTCACTGCTTAACCCCCCTGGCGGTATTCCCGGGTGTGGCTCAGGGTAAAAAAAAATGCAAAAAGCGGTAACCCCGAGCCACACTCGGGGTAGCTAAAAACTTAAAAAATACACACTTACCTTGTCCCATCGGTGTCCCCTGTCATCCTGCTCTATGGATCTCCTTCTCAGGCCGCATCTTCTTCCTATTGTGCATTATAATGTGCACATTGATGCATATTTTACCATATGACATGACTTTTAATGTGTTTCCATTGATTTCATTGGAAAGTGAAATTGGCAAAAATAGACATATGGGAGTGCTTAACAAATACATGTAAAAAATTTCTAGCTAGTGTGACGTTGGTGTGTCAAATGTTATAAAGGACATTCAATGAACACCTTACATTTCTGCAGGTGCAAGTATAAGCAACATTTAAACCAAGAATGCTCTGGAACATTTAAACACTATATAAATCACAGGAGGTACAGCCCCAGGTTGTCATGCTTCTTCTAGACAGATCCAATCATGTTCTCTCATGGAGTTCATGTTTCTTGACTTTTAGCACAACCACATTCTGCTTAGGAAATGTTGCAGTTTTGTCTATGGCCGGTGCACGTCAAGTTCTGTCACGATCCACCAATGTAAGAGTCGCTTCTGCTTCCTAGCATTGGGGACTGTTCACTCAAAAGATCGGCAAAACTGGAATAATTTGACCTTATGAGCTCTATTTATAAAACAGGGAGTCAGACATTCCCTCCAATATTACTTGTGGGAATCTTCCAGGGAATGTTTGAGGGAATGTCAGGTTCTCTGTTTTTTAAATAGAGCTGTGTATGTTTTGGTTATTTCAAAGCCATTATTTATAATTTTTCGAGATTCTTTAGTCACTGGCAAGGTACCGATGGATTGGCGAAAGGCCAGTGTGGTCCCTATCTTCAAAAAGGGAGTAAAGTCATTACCAGGTAACTACAGACCAGGTAGTTTAACGTCCATAGTTGAAAAGGTCCTAGAGAGTTTGATAAAGAAACACATAGAGAAGTTTCTGCTAGAAAATATTATTATAGGTGATAGTCAGCATGGCTATAAGAAGGACCGAAGTTGGCAAACAAATTTACGCTCTTTTTATGAGAAAGTAAGTAAACCAGTAGATAGTGGAATAGCAGTTGATATAGTGTACTTGGACTTTGCTAAAGCATTTGACACAGTACCCCACAGATGGTCAATATGCAAGTTTTAGGTTTGGAAAAGTCAATCTGTAAATGGATAAAGAACTGGCTCAAGGACCGCATCCAACGAGTAGTGATTAATGATTCATACTCTAGATAGTTTATAAAGTTAATAGTGGTGTACCCCAGGGTTCAGTGTTGGGACCTTTACTGTTTAACATCTTTATAAATGATATAGAGTTTGGGATTAAAAGTACCATTTCTGTGTTTGCAGCTGTCACCAACCTATGTAATTGAATTAGGTACATACAAGATGTCTATAATCTACAAGCAGACCTGGATGTACTGTTTGATTGGGCAGCCAAGGGGTAAATGACATTTAATATGGATAAATGTAAAATTATGCACCTGGGAGCTAACAACATGCATGCTTCATACTGTCTAGGGGGAATACACTTGGGGGAGTCAGAAATGGAAAAGGATCTGGGGGTTCTGGTAGATCATAGGCTTAATAACAGCATGCAAAGCCAAGCTGCAAAATTTAAAGCAAGTAAAGTACTTACTTGTATTAAAAGAGGAATAGACTGCAGAGATGGAGACATACCCCTGTACAAAGCATTGGTCAAATCACATCTGGAATATGCAGTCCGGTTTTGGGCACCAGTTCACAAAAAGGACATTGTGGAATTGGAGAGAATGCAGAGAAGGGCAACTAAACAAATAAAAGGAATGAAGGAGCTCAACTATGAGGAGAGATTAGCTGAACTAAATCTATTTTCCCTTGAGAAAGACGTTTAAGGGGGGATATGATCACCCTGTATAAATATATAAATAGTCCATATAGAGAACTCTCTTCCCAATTATTCACTTTGAGATCCTTAAAAAGAACAAGAGGGCACTCTTTGTGTCTGGAGGAAAAGAAGTTTAAGCTCCAGATAACAAAGGGATTTCTCACTGTAAGGTCCGTGAAAATGTGGAATGTGGAATGTTTCAGCAACTACTATAGATTTCTTTGGGAAAAAGCTAGATGCTTTTCTAGAAGAACAGAATATAACTGGGTATTAAGGCTTTAAAGTAAAAAAAAAAACAGTGACTTGATCCAGGGAACTTCCGATTGCCTTATGGAATCAGGAAGGAATTTTTTACCCCCGTTGAAGCAAATTGTACCAGGGTTTTTTTTTTTTGCCTTCCTCTGGACCACTATGTCTATAGAATTTTAAATCTGGGATTTGTTTATTTCCCTAGTGGTTGAACTTGATGGACTTATCTTGTGTCTATGCACACACTTGTTCATTTGCTTATTATGTCGCTGATTTAATGGCAACATAAACCCAGGCTACGTACACACAATAAACTTTTGCCATTGTAGAGGATCTTTCACGATCCTTTCCAATGAAAAAAATATGGATCAGCCGGGATGGATCCATAAACAATGTCGGAAGGCCGCTGTACACACATCAGATTCTCATTCGATACTAGCCTTGATGTGACATCGGACGGGAATCAACTGACACCTGTCCGTAGCCTTACCAATTTGTACAACTCACGTACTGATAAACAATTGGTTATATCTTTTCTTAATAATGATAACCTGTAAATATATAGTTCCAGCATATTGTGCAGCACATTACAGGGTCTTATTTTAATATTTTGCTAATTTTTAGAAATTGCATTTTGCAAGCCTAGTGTACATTGGATTATATGGCCACTACATGGTATCAGTTGGAGACAGACAGTGCCTTATCAGAAGTATGTGAATAAAAAGTCTGTTATTGGCAGGTGTCTTGTCAGTCACTGGTGTTGGTAGTATGTATTGTCAGTCCTCACTATTGACCGTTTGTCAATTATTTGTCACAACTATTGGGTAGTGCAGGAGTGGGCAAACTTTTTGGCTCAGGGGCCACAATGAGTATTAAAATTTGACAGAAGGGCCAGACTAGTAGTAGATGGATGGAAATTGTTTGTAAGATGTGAAAAAGTGGGCCAGATTAAAAAGCCCAACAGGCCATAGTTTGCCCATGCCTGGTGTATTGTGCAGAGGCCACATAGCAGGCAAGCCCTACCCTACTGCACCCAACACTGTATAATATGTCTCTAGCCGGATGGCAAATGGAAATCAAAACCCAAAATGCACATAAAAAGATTTCCTCAATGGTTCTTGTACTACCATTTTTGGAAAATGGTGGGGTAATTTGTAGCGGCTGGAGTATAAATTGTGACATGCAAAAGAAAGGTGGTGGTAGCTTACTTACACCAAAGTGCACAACAAATAATAGCAGAATAAGAAAAAAAGACACAATTACATTTTTTTGAATAACTTCATTAGTAGCTAAGGAACATATGTAAGGTCAGCTTTATATGGAAAGCACTTTAACTGGTAAGTTTAGGTATGCTTTTAAACTGTAAAATTAATCTTGCATATCCTATCCACCAGTAAATCATTTAATTACAAGCTATTACTAATAATACTGTCCCTCCCTTTGCATTTAGTGCTAGAAAAATCCAGTTTCTAGGGCACGACAGAAGCATTTGTAACATTTGCCGCTCCTGTCAATCACCGGACAAAGTACTGCCCCATTCTAAGTGCCTAAACATGTCACACTCAGGAAGCACTGTTGACAATATACCTCATCATTGACACTTGGGCCACCACACCTGCCTAAAAGAATGAAGCGTTAGAACTGCACCTTAAAGCCAGCTTGAGCATTACAGTCTTATATCTACAGTGTGGCACTGCAAAACCTTTTATCAACCTCAAATTGAAAAAAGCACTATCCACAGCCACCTTGTGGTAGCACTGGTGTCCAAATATGCACATGAATTTCCATTCCATCCTTTTTCCTAATGTTCATGAGATCATCTTCTGTCCTTGAATGGTTATGATGTGAGCCATTCTAAGCTGCACAAGTAAAATATGACCGTATTAAAAATGTGTGAAAAATATGTAATTATAGTGGGGCAATGCTTTAGTTTACACTGCAAATATATTTTTATTTTCAGCAGGCAAGACTTATGAATTCACGTGTGTTCATGCGTTTTCAGAAGGCTGGAAGATAAAAATAAGAGAGGTGTGGTTCTGACTCACTCTATATACAATACAACTCCTCACCTGTCTTCAAAGAGCAGACACATGCATGTCACTGCTAGAAAAGCATGCAGCACATCCTCTTAATGAATATAAAGCTTTTTTAATTTGTGGCTTTTTTTCTGCCTGGTACTTACCGGTAGTTTTAAACCTTTGTCATCCTAAAGCATGTTGCAGCTGGTTACTGTAGCCCGTATATGTTTGATACAGGTTTGGACAGGTTCGACTCATAAAGTTGTAGTTTGTTTTTTTACCAGTAGCATGATTTTTCTTAACAAGTGTGATATACAGACCACCATTTCATTAAGGGGCATTTTTTTTCCACTGTAGGAGCATTTTTTTAAATAATTTGTTTTAGCAGGGATTGGATCCAATATATAAGGGTTCCTTTGGCATAAAAAAAGTGAATGCCTTGAACTGTAGTTCATCTATTTTTTCTGTGTTGATTATACCCCAGAAGTGCTTAGCTCTAAGTCTACCGAGGTTTAGAATAATATATTATAATTAAAGGTGAATTGTAGGTGAGATAGCAGGGCTGTATCTATACCCCTACTAGAGAACCTTTCAACATTTGCGTATACTGTTGTGTGGGGGTAAGGGATTGTCAATCCTCCTGTCAAATAAACCCCTTATGTTTTATGCACTCACACATGTATGTACAAAAACTCAAACAGAAAAAGAAAGCCAGCCACTTTCAAGAAACAAGACAGCCCTTACAAAGCCAGAGAGGAGCACCTGAAATCCCAGTTCTCTCTATCAAATAATCCAGAATAAGGGAATGTTAAAAGTCATACTGAGGGATTTACCTTGTGGTATGGTTACATTAGAGGCACGGTCATCATAGAAGCTGAAATAAATACTAACTTAAAATACTTCAACATCTAGGTGCATATAAAACTCGCTGTGGGCTCAAGGATGGTTAGCGATGTGGCAGGGACATATACATTGGACATACTTCTAGGGCAGAGAGAGTGCGGACTAGAGCAAACCAAGTGTCTGTATTTTCTAAAGTTAAATTATAACTTTTTTAATGATAAATGTTTCTTTAAAAGAGACTTTTGGGACCAATCAGTGTGAAGCACAAACTATTTTTGTAGTTTTGATTAGCACAGAAAATTCTGTTGCAAGTTTTCATTCAGAGCAGATCTAACAGTAAATTCAAAGAGATGGTAGTAAAATTTTGACAGAAGTTCTATCAATTTGCATTCAAGCCAGGTTTAGGTCAATGTGAACATCTTTAGTGACTTTTTAATAGTTTTGAATTTAAGGAGTAAAAGTTTAAACATCTGCTAGGTCTCCAGGGTGCCAGGACAGAAAGTGTCTTCTTGAATGTATCAAGGTAAAACACAGAGTAAAAAAAATAAATAAATATTAAGTAATTAAGTAAACTCACAATTTTTGTGCCCAATAGCATAATGATAAAGAACGTCTTTGTTTATTGGCTCCTACCAGAGCATCTGTTAGTGGCAGGTTGTTGCAAACAGACTGGACTGTGGCCCAATTCTTACACATTTCGTCATGTAACATCTTCAGAGGCACCATCACAAACTTCCAACCTCCAAGGGGAGAATGCACAGGGACATCATCACCCTTCCAATCTCTTTTACTACTGCATCAAGTAGTGACACAGGGGTCAGGGGAAGGAACCACGTGGCAGAGGAAAGACACCTGACTCTCCCTAGGGTTAAATTGCTAAACTGTCTATGGCTACAGCACTTACAGATAGGAAAGGCCTATAAGGAAATAAGAATATTTTTTGTTTGGCGAGTGACAATTTTTTTTTTTTTTCAATTTTAGGATTAGGTCATTGCTATTAAACATTTACTATTACATTGTGGTCATTCAGCTAGCCCCACCCACTCTTTACCATCATGCACCCTATTAGAGTATTTATACACTGGTTTCCTCTGGTGGAAGTAGAAAGCTGATAAAACATGGAAACTTTGCAAGATATACCGTGCGCTCCATAATGTTTGGGACACAGACAAATTTTTCTTTGAGTGCACAGTCAAGACTTATTTAAAGTTATATGCATCCATTTCAGTTTTAGATTGTAGAAATGACAACTTTTATTACATAACTCCCACATTTCATAGTACCACAAAATATTTGGGACAAAGTAATGGTAAGTATTTTAAAGCATTCACATTGACTGTTTGAAGTCTGCTATTCATAGACATCGCCAGGTATGGAGTATCTTCTCTGGAGATGCTCTGCCTCTACTGCAGCCACCTTCAACTTCTGCTTGTTCTGGGGGCTTGTCCCTTTTAGGTTTCTTCTTTAGCATATGGAAGACCTTACCCTCACTCTGAAACACTTGGCCTTGTCTCTCTAAAACCTTTTTCCAATTTAGCAAAACATTTTTTTTTTTGCAAACTGTAATCTGGTCATACTGTATTTGTGGATAACTAGTGGTTTGCAACATGCAGTGTAACCTCTGTAATTCTGTTCATAAAGTCTTCTGCAGTTAGTAGTTTCCGACAAAGACACACCTAGCTCCTGAAAACTGTCTCTGATCTGTTGGAAAGTCTTTTGTGAATTTTTCTTTACCATAGTGAGAACTCCTTCTGTTATCAGCAGTGGAGGGTTTCCTTGGCCTGCAAGTCTATTTATTATCACAGAACTCACCAGTGCATTTCCTAATGATATTCCAGACAGTTGATTTTGGTAATCCTAAGGTTTGACAAATGTCTCTAATGGTTTAATTGTTGTTTTTCAGTCTCATATTAGTTATTTGACTCATTAGCACAGCTTTTCTCCTCATGTTGAACAGTAGCAACTACACACTCTATACGGTACAATCAAGCATAAGTATCCTAAATCTGCTCTATTGAAGTGAAGTAGTAAAAACAAACATGCAAAGCCAATTTTCTCTAACATTAGGGTGTCCTGAAACCAGCTGGGAATATGTATAAAAAGTCTTGTAATGTCTACATGGTGAAACTGAAATGTGTGCAAATAACCTTAAAGTCTGGACTGTGCACTTTAATCATGTCTGAATTGTTTGATGGACCCCTCTGCTCCTCAGTTTAAATTTTTGAATAAAAAAAAAAAGTGTATGTCCCAAAAACTACGGAAGGTGGAGCAAATGTACAAGCCAATAAAATGATTTAAATAGTTTTGGAAAACTAAACTTATCTTGACTTCTGCACAAACTATAGCATACAATTGCGTGTAGGGTATTACACCAACACAAGTAACAATGAAACATCCAGGAAGAATGGTTTTAGCAATCCTACAACATTTTTACTTTTTAGAATGTCAGACACAAACACCATCTAAAGTTTTTGTTTTTTAATTTTTTGAAAATTTTGGACCATAATAATGAAAGTAGTCAAAAGTACAAAAAATTAATAACCAGGCACACTGATATAAATCAGTACTGCACAACCCAGTCTTCAAATGTTACAAACATGGCAGGCATTTAGGATTGATTTCATAAGGTGTAATTCACAAAGTCAGCCTCAAATTTTATTTGGCTGTTAATACAGGAAACATAGAATTTGTGCCAGACCTATTTAAAACAAAGCCAATACTTCAAGACAAAAGCCTACTTTGTCATTATAATAATCCTTGTTAGTAGAATGGTGATATGGATAGTCCATACCGTAAAAAGGTAGTTTTAGATATTGTTGAATCCCTTAAAGTGCACTATTACAAATAATTTCCTAGATGTTTGTACTCCTAATATATTGTTTTTCATTTTACAATTTTAGTATATACCAGAATCACTGGTGTAACCTTGTTGAAAGCTCCAAATTTCCTTTCTAAATTTTCTTTCTAAAATTCTCTCTTCCAGTTGTTTATGGTCAAGACTCCATTCTTTACTGGAAGCAAAGCAATGGGCAAAGCCCTATCTAGTGACTTTATAGCATACACTCAAGTGTGGTAAACAATCAGCACTCCTAACAGAAGATACCGTATTTTTCGCCGTATAAGGCGCTCCGGAATATAGGACACACCCAATTTTAAAGGAGGAAAATCTA
>NC_092858.1:116556229-116595589 GCF_032062135.1 Pyxicephalus adspersus
TAACACATTTGTCGTATAGGATGCACTAACTTTTCCCCCCCCAGTTTTGGAGAAGAAAAAGTGCGTCTTATATGGCAAAAATACGGTAATCTACCTAAGAAACATCTGAACCACAGACCAACACTTAACAGATTGTGGAATTGGAAGACACACAGTTATGAGCAGAGGCTCAAAAAGAAGTCAGTACAAAAATGCACACACACATACAGCTGTATTTCTGTAAATTTGGAAGTAAGGGTGACAAAGCATGGGGGGGGGGTGAAAAAACTTTCTATAACATTTGAAAAAGGAGACCTCTGATACTTACCAGTGAGGGTTAGCAACATCCCTTTAACATACAAAGCAATGAAAGGCTAGGGGCTGTCAAAATAAGATTAGAGGCCAATATCTTTTCCTTAATGGCACTCAGGCACTGATCCACTTCTAACTATAGAAAATTGGTGACTGAAAAAGTTCACATTTTACGAGTTACCCCAAAAACAAAGTTGAACTGCCCAATTCCCATCATGGGTCCTTTTCCAGGATCAGGCTAAACAGAGCTCATACTGTACATGCAAAGGTAAAGTTACTGAATTGGGTTACAACTCATACATTGCCTATAGGCAGCTCTAATGCTTATCAGCTACAGAACAGTCTGGTTTCTCTAATGAACAGTCAAGGAAATTTATAACGATACATACAAAAATCCTGAACTATTTTATGGTGCATAAACAGTATTTCTCTTTGTTGCAAAAGACTGTGTGCAACAAAATATGACGAATTTGAGGAGCTAAACACACAGGATCGTCTACTTCACAGAGCACCTATACTTTGTCATGAGTAGAGTTTTTTTTATATAATTCTTACACAATCACTGAGCTGATCATTAGTGCTGAAAAACAATAGTATTTCAATACGTAAAACTGCAGTAAAAAACGTCTGTTTTTGTAAAGTAGTGAAGGTTTTTCCCTTGCTTCTCCCCGTGACGCTCATGCAAAAAAAGGACAATTGACAGGAAGCAACAGAAGCTCTAATAGGGACACAGACAGACAGCAAAAAAAACCCCTGATATATATATTAGAACCCTTCCCAAATTAGGAAAAACTAATGGACTAAAAGGTGAGATAAATGTAATAAAAACTTAAACCGGGTTTTGTTTTTAATAGATGAGCAAATCGAAAGGCTTTCATTACTCCAATCCTGACCCATATATCAGCAACCGCTGATAATTGAGTCAGTGAACAAATTCTGTTGCTATCTAAATTTAGAATATTCATTAACTTTAGGATTTTGACTATAAAAAAAAAAAAAAAAAAAAAGCATACAGGTTTACAATTGAAAATTCGGCCATCGATAATCCGATTCCTTCAGTTTCCCAGCCTAAATTTCGGATCGCATTTTTCAATACTAGGACTGCAGTACACTGTTTGACAACTAAAGTTCTCATGGCGCTGTTCTGCAAAAACAGCTGTTAGGTCTTTCTTGCTACACTAAATACACATTAAGACTTCCCTGCTGCCTGCTCCCTGAAACTGTGCCAGATGTCTGCAGGTGCTGGGAGAGGAAGGCTGACCTGTGTATGGAAGTAAGCATGACTTTCAAAAATCCGTAATTTTCGAAACTTCCAGTCCACCTCAGGTACAGAGGTTGCCAAATTTTTGAATGTTTACTGTATGCTACTGTACAGTTATATTAGAGTTTTCAGTATTTTTATGCACCCTTGTTTTAACATATTTGTGTTTTTTTTAAAGTTTATTATTAAATTTATTAAATATTGGACATATCTCAGCGAGGTATTCCTAAGAATTATAGGCCTACAATGTAAAATAAATTTAGATGCAAAACAATGTACTGCTTTTTGCGTAAAAAAACGGACAGAATTAGAAGGCCGGGGGGTTAAGGAATCCCTAGTAACCACGGGTGGAACCCAAGTTGAGAAACACTGGTATAGACTGTAGAAGGAGCATGGTGTTATTTTCTCTCCACAGTCAGCCTCGTGACTGGATAATGAAAATGCAGCAACAGACTATTGAGGTTATCTGTTTGCCCACTCTATTTCTATTAACAAGTTCATTGTCAGTAAATATGAATGCAACTAATTGGCTCTTACTGCTTCTGTACACTGGCTTGCAAGAATCTAATGATTAAATAAATCTAATGGTGGTGGTACAAAGAATAGTTGATGGTACAAAGAATAGTTGTATTAGGGGTTCATTCACACTTGTCTATTTCAGTACTTTTTCATGTGCTTTGAACTGAACTTTCTATTGTGCATTATAATGTGCACATTGATGCATATTTTAACATATGACATGACTTGGTGTGTTTCCATTGATTTCATTGGAAAGTGAAACTGGCAAAAATAGAAAAATGGGAATGAGTCCTTAAATACATGTAAAAAATATCTAGCTAGTGTGACATATGTGACAAATGTTGTAAAGGACATTCAATGAACACCTTACATTTCTGCAGGTGCAGACATTCAAACCGAGAAATGTTTATAGTAATGGAGTTGCTTCAAGGACAAAATGTAGTTAATGAGACGTCCCCGCTTCCTGCTCCCTAGAACTATGCCAGATGTCCGCGGTGCTGCAAGAGGAAGGCTGGCCTGTGTGTGAAGGCGAGTATTAAAAAAAATCCAGAATTTTAAAAAATCCGACACTCCTCAGGACCGGAGGTTGCCAGATTTTCGATTGTCAACCTGTATACCATTGCACATTTGTGCTTGAAAAATTTCAAAAAATAAATACATATTCAAAATAAAAACAATGGGGGGGATGACAATTATTGCTACCTGCAGGCATTAAACTATATCCAACAAAAGTTTAAAAATATATGTGCCAAAAAAAAATCCAGAACACCAAGGTCACATGAGTGCAAGTTCAGCTGTAGCTACAAACACCACACACACGTTTACACATTATTAAAAAAAACGTCTTACGTTTAGGTACCAGTCAAGATCAAATTCTGTGCAAATATAAATCAGTGCTAAAAGGAGCGGTCACTAAAAACACTTCTGGCAGAAATAAAATCTAACAATATTTTCACATTTCTTCTGTTTGGTGTCAATTGGTGGTCAGTTATTTTACATATAAATAAAACCCTGCAAAAACAATTTTTTTCTTCCTTTAACTGGATGTAAAGTGGTGCATTTACATTTTAAACTAAAATTTGCAGAATCATGTAAAAACATAAAATTAGCAATGAAACTGTTTGGGGAAAGAAATCCATGTCAAATAAGAATTCACTTAATTATCTTATTCTGTTCAGTACAGTTCTGTCAAACTTTAAAAATATCAGCAGACTCCCAATTCCAGGATGCTGCAATGAGCTTTTTTTGTGATCTTAATGGGCAACATTAAGGCCAGATTGTAAAGATTAGTACAGCCCGCCACTCATCAGTGACAGAAATGCTTTTGTAAGGCCTCTCGATCACTTTTTCATGGCCCCTCATACCCATAAGAGATTCCGTATTAAACTAAAATGTTTCAGCTTGGATCTCGACCAATGAGCACAGCAGTCCTGTAAACCTGCATTGCCTCATCCTCCGACACACCCAAGGATAGGCAACTTTCTGCTATACGTGCCTGATAGCATCCCATATTCCAGAGTTTGGGTCCATCTGATCCAAGGTTATCCTCTGAACTGAGGTTTAACAGATCTTCAGCAGAGATACTAGCTCTCATAGATCGCACTTTTTGTCTTGGACGCTCTCTGAACCTGGTTGGAAAATCCAACAACTCAAATGATTCAGTGGACAGAATACTCTCTTGGCTTACAGTAGAAGGTACTTTTTCATGAGTAAGCATGCATAAAGGTAACTTTTCCTTCTTTAAAGAACAATCAACAGCATCAAAGGACAACTCGGGAGCTGCTCCAGCAGATGAGAACTTTCCATTACGTTTAAGAATACCCTTCCTGATGACAGGTTCATGTGATCCTTCTGTGCCAGTATTTATCACTGGTGGATTTTTTGCCTCAGTGGCAAAAATGGAACAGGGTGCATCATTTTCTTCATCCATCACAGCACCCTCATTATGTTCTGGAGAAGAATAGTAACCAGACTCTCGCTGCGGAGGCTTTTTTAGGATACCTTTTTTAGGAGCCGGTGGCACAGTCGGGATTTTTTCTTGGGGGGGTTGAGTTGATATTATCTGGCTCATATTTTCTCTCTTGGAACGTTTAAGAGAGCGCTGACGAGTGATAGTATTCCCTGGAAGATGCTGCCGTAGGAAAGAGCGCATTTTAGAGCTGTTATCCCACAAAGGACGAGAAGACCTTCTAAACCATCCACCAACAATAGCAAATGGTGAATCGGATTCTTTTGTGTGCTCTGGTTCACCTAAGGATTGTTGGTATCCCCAGTTCACCCACCAATGAGAGGCAACATCTGATAATGTGGCTCTTCGCTCCGGGTTTACCATCAGAAGCCAACGAATCAAACCACATGCATCTGCAGAGAAAAAAAAAAGTCAATTTTAAATCAAAGGGGATGAATGAAAAATTGTCAACAAGTGATAGGTAACACCTGTCAAGTCAATAAAACATTGATACAGACTTGTTAGACATGCATCAGATGTGGAAAAATAACTCAGGTGGCGATACAAATGTCTGCCAGGTATTTGCAGTAGAAATGATTCAGTGCTACAAAAATAACCTGATCGCATGAATCATATACCAACAGATTACTCACCAGATGGTTGACTTGGTTCCTTGTAAGCTCCACAACTGATCTGAGCTACCAGTTTTTTGTAATCCTGCCCATCAAACGGCATACAGCCATGAACCAAAATGTAGAGAAGAACTCCTAATGACCAGCTATCCACCTACAAAACAGTATACATTTATATTTACATATATTTGTAACTAACTATAAACAGACACATATGACCTATTACATGACATAGTTATATAATGGAAAGCTCTGTGGCAAACACTTTGCCATGCATTTTTACACACATATGAAAATGAATCAATTTATGATTTCAACAAAGGACCTAGAATTTTTATTCAGCTCCTAGTGCGTGTTTAGAGTGGCATAATGGTTGTTAAAGTACATGCGTATAGTGAGGGTGTGCAAGCTATTTGGTGCCTTAATTGTGTGTATACCTTGGGTGTGTTGTCCATTTTTTATTATTGTTATTTTTTCACATTTTACGTAAGAGAATGACATGCCCTTTGTGTGAAAGTATACCTAAGTATAGACAAGTCCTCCTTATAGATGCTTGAAGGTTTGCCTTTAAGGGTCTGACAATGCAGGACAGGGACAGAGTATTCCTAATCTGGAGAGTAGTTGGTTTACCACCAATAAATACTGTAGAACAGAACTAAAAACAATGTAAATTAGACTGTCTTAAAAACTAACCACAAGGACGAAAAAGCCAGATTTTTTTTTCATTTATGATGGTCAAAAGGTACTGTATAAACTGAAGAATAAACTAATATATTTTTACCCCACAAAATGAAATTAGAAAAATAATTTCCATTATTCTTCTACTAAATCTTTTTACTCCATAACTAATTGATTTGCTAAAGCCAATATGTGCCTTTTGCTTGATTTGAAGTATTAAATTTACTATATATCATTAAATTGAAAACTGTCATTGCAGATCTACTTGACCATCCCTGCCTTATAAACGTATATGTAAAGTCAAATTTTTTTCTTCTTATGGGATTGTTTTGGATAAAAAAAAAAAAAAAACAAGGGGTTGGACATGTGTCTCTAAAAGGGAGACCAAGTGACCATTGTTATGAACACGGGGTGTTATGGTAAACCCAGCAAGTCAGAAATAATATTCCAAATGGGGACATCTATTTCAGACACAACTCCCTGATTTGAAAATGTTGTGCATGTTGTTAACAAGGAATTCCACTCTTTTCCTGGTGAAGAAAATAAAAAAAAAATACCTTAATATGAGGCTATAACTTTCCCTGTTCCATACAAAACTGGTTGGACATATACATTACTGACCCAGAGCAAGCATGTGGTAAATAAAGTTAGGGTAAAGTCCACAATTGTCTGCTTGTGCCAAGTTACCATTTAAACTATTTAAATTAGTAATCAGCACAACAGCAATGAAGCTAGCATTTTAGAAGGAACAGTCATCAAAATATGACAACATATGGTCTGTACAGGTGTGAATATGATAAACGAAAATTCGAAAAAAGTATCCAGTAATACAAACAATCTCATTACTGTGTAGTCTTTGGATAAAATTACTTTCACTCCCGTGGATAAGAGTTTGAATCCCAGGGAGGGATGTTAAAATATCTTTAGAGACATGCTGGCCCATGTTGAATAAAGCTCCCTTATTCCTGTCCACTGACAACATAAATAATTATTTAGTTACTACTATGTACTCAAAAAGCAGTACAAATATGACAACTTCCACAAAGTTTTTTTTAGGTGGACAGTAATGAGACATATGGGAAAAAAATGCAAGTATGCCTCAAAGACACAAAGAGATGTTTAGGTATGTGTTAATGAACGCACACAAAGCGCTACAAAAATGTGTCTAAAATGAAAAAACCCTTAGGTAAAAAAACAAACAAACAAAAAAAAAAAAAAAACACACACAACACCATTTGTATATGTACATTTATTATAGAAAACAAACATATTATACAATCTCACCTCAGGTCCTATATAAGGTCTGCCGTTGACAATTTCAGGTGATGCATAGAGGGGACTACCACAATAGGTCTGAAGAAAACTATCTGAATGGTATATGTTAGAAAGTCCAAAATCTGCAATCTAAAAAATTTATAGAAAAAAAAAATTAAGAAAAACTGCAATGTACGCTATAGTGGCAAGAGACAAAATATTAAAAAATGCTGTTTGAACTGTATTTAGGTCCTGTAAATTATTGAACCAGTACACCCCCACCCCTCCACCTCCTGTATTTGCACAGATAGTGGAACACTGCCAACATCAGACATTTAAATAGGTCTCCTACTGCAGGTTAAAGTTCAACAATGGGAAAAAATAGGTAGTGCTGTACAAGACAAGGACATTACTGCGGAGTCAACACCTTACAGTATTGTATCAATTCATTACTACAGTACTTTATTGCTGGATTGAAGGGCAATATATACCATATACATAGAAAGCTTATTACATTTTCTTTCTTATTGCTGCATGCATTAAAATCTCAGGAGGCTCAACGTGTGCAATATACAAAGAACTGTGTACTATGCACTTGTAAGTTACAAATACAACATTTCCTATAGGTTTATACCTAAAATGCCTGTTAAACAGGAATTGCCAACCAATATGGAAACTGCTTTGTACAACTTTCTCCAAGAATTAAAAAAAAAAAAAAAAAAACCAGCTGTGTACTGTACGAGATGACCTTGGCTTTTTATCATTGTCTTTCTATTTGTCAAGATAAAACTGAACTAGCAATGCTAATAGGGGAATTCCCAACTCAGAGTTACAACATTTTTCAAGCTTGATGACTGCAATTGCAAAGCAGGAAACAAGATTGTGTTAATACATGGCTCAAAGTTCCTGCGAGCAAATATTCTCCACAGTACATTTGTGCCTCTACCAAAGACATTTAGATAAAACAAATAAAAAAATATTAGTTCAAAGATTGGAAGGTTGTAGGTACATAAAAAAAAATTAGGGTGGCCATATTCTTTTATTACTCTTATGTTTTTAACAGATTAGACATTTCAATTAATAAAAACATTAAAACTAAGAAAAAACTGGTAAAAACTAGGACACACACAAAATTTAAACAAACACTGATTGTACATTGAAGTTAAATGCACACTCTTGGTGTAGTGTAAGTGGGAGTGTGGAGAAGGCACAAGACAAAGCAGCAGGCGAACGACAGTTGCATAGATTTGTAACGCATCAAGTGTTCTGAGAGTATCACATAATTGTTTAACAGATTGTGTACATGTTTTTTTCAGCTTTTGACTGATGGCCTAAATTCCACTTAAAATGTTACCTACACAGTAAAAATTAGTAAACTTGTCAAATATCAAGCTAGGTCAACTTTATATTTAGTAATACGCTGCAAAAGTACTGTTCAGGTTTAGCGAACCTATTTTCTGCCCTCCCCAGGTCTCATTGTTTCTATGGATAGAATGGTTCTGAGAACACAAATGACTATGTGGGACACATTCTGATGTAAATACTTTTCTTTCTTGCCAAAAGAACTGAAACAAACATGAACAATGAGAAATGTAAGAAAAATTGTAAAAAAACATGCACAACCTGCTTACCTTCACATTTTTATTTTCATCCAGAAGTATATTCTCCAGCTTTAGATCCCGATGCACAATCCCATTCTGTCAAAAATAAATAAATCACATTTTGAGATCACAACATGCTTAAATAGTAAACAGCTTAAGAACTAAAGATCCCTTAGAAGTGAGTTGGTATTGGAATGCACAACACGAATTGTATAAAAACAGCACTTATCCATATTCTATTTCAATTAATGGGTTCAATATGACTGTTAGTGAGCCTTAATGGGGGTTGCCTTTTAAATGTCTATGAGGACAAATCTAGCAGGATGACTCCAGCTGGGGTTTGGATCCAAGGGAACTGGAAGGAAAGATAACACCTCCTTGAACAGGAAGATCACACCATACCAGGTGTGAGGTATGGGGGTTCTGCATGGAAGCATCTACTTCAAAGATTTCTCCAATCATCCTGCCAGGTGTATAAACATACCTGCTATCTGATGATCCCCAAAGGAGCCAGAGGACTTGCCCCCAATGCAACAGTAACACCTATTGGAGAATATCAGCGGGCACATGTGAGCAGTGTATTTCCGGAAGTATGAGGACACCCAAGTATGGGGTGGATGCATGGGTGTAGCTGGATGTGGCCAAGGGTCCCAGAGATGTAGAAGAAGGGACAACAGCCACAAATCTCTCTCTCTTATCCTCTTCTTCTAAATCTCTTATACTCTTATATACATCCTATGCCTCCTCTCCCAAATATCTTATCCTCATGTATATAAATCCTATGCCTCTTAAGCTGCGTACACACGTCAGATTTTTATCGCCCGATAATCTGCATCGGCCAGATATCGGGCGAAAATCTGGCGTGTGTACAGTCGGCATCGTCCGAACGACCGTCCTGGCGGATCCACGGACGATGAACGACGACTGATCCTAATGAAAGGGAAGGGGCGGAGCGCGCAGCAGGGTGCCGCTCCATCGCTCTCCCCCTCCCCTCTCCATAGAGCAGAATGGTGCTGTATGTACAGCACCGTTCATGCATCGTGTAGTCCTTTCGTCGTCGTAGCATCATGTAGCTGCGTACACGCGTGCAATTTTTGTCGTTGGAAAGGATCTTTCACGATCCTTTCCAACTACAAAAATTGCACGTGTGTACGCAGCTTTAGACCTCGCTTTCTCTTACTTACTCTCTAATGTTCTCTCAAGCTAAGGTGAAGGATACAGAGGACAGCCTGTTTGTGTAATGTATCATTTTCCTTTGTCTATGTGATTATTATTTAGCTTAATTAGAATAATTGTTGTTTACTTGTTAATTCTTTTGTCTGTTAATAAATATCTTGTTATTTAAGATCTGTGTGATTATTAAGCTAATAGAGACTTAGCGAAGATACTGTTTTTCAAGAAAGGGATAAGGGAAACAGGAATTTTTCCTTCAGTTAGAATTCATCTTGTACTGGTCTGGCTTTAGTACAATGGGGACCAATTATACACATTCCTAATTGTATTATATTTTAAGGCCATTTTTAAATTATCTTTGGTATCATGCACCATAACCCAAATACTAAAAATATTTATGTACCAACATACACCTACCGCATGGCAAAACTGTACAGCAGATACAATCTGCCGAAAGAATCTTCTGGCTTCTTGGTCACTAAGTCTCTGCCGTTCACTGATATAATCATACAAGTCGCCTTGGCTTGCATATTCCATAACAATCACTATCTTGCTGCTGTTCTCAAACACTGGTTTAGAACAAAGAATCAAGTCAGTTTGCAAAATACAAGGCTACATACATAAAAGAGCAAAAATGAAAAATAAAGGGTTAGACATATTATGGGCCACAAGTCATTGTACAGATTTAAAAAAAATGTAATGCAAAAAAGGACAATACAAGAACTCACAGCTTTATAGTATGTACATGTTGCACCAAGCAAGTAAATTCTTTCCACAACATCGACACACCACAGCAACAACCGGCTCATTATACCGACACAGCGGCCTGCTGTCAGTCCAATGTTTTTAGCCCCATAAGCTCAGAGTTTAAACCAAAGCTCATTTTGCCATAAGGTTAAAGTATACACAGCACATTTACACATTATGGCAAACATAACTAGCAAAGCATACATCTCCCTCCCACCCTTCCCACCAAATTTAAGCGGCTCAGTGTACACTTCCAGAACCCACCACTAACAGGCAGGTAGAAGAACCTATGACACAACAGACAGCATCTCATTTATCATAGGTAAGCTTCGGTCACAACTAAACCTTTGCTGCAAAAAAAATATTTAACAAATAGCAAACGTGCAATAGTTGTTGCAGAAATGTGACAATTGAATTTGTTCCCTCCAAAGGTCATCCTATAGCATATCTCCATAGCACCTTCTCACTCCCACTTGCCAACTAATACTGAAGATGGTCTGCAACAACCTACAAGCAATCTGTCTCTTGGCACAGCCACCTTCTTTTCATTTATAAACTGGGCATTCCTTTTCAGATTCTACAGGATCTGTTTGTTCTGCTGGGCAGAATCTGTGTGAGAGAAGAACCAACTGGCTATGAATCTGTCAGCCAATTCATACACATGCCTCAAAAATATTCTATCCTCAGTCTAGCCTGAAAACAGTAGTGGGAGGCTGGTACAAGCAAAAAGCCACCAGGTAAGTATTTTATTGGTGTTTATGGACACTTTGCATACCAGGTATAAGGAGGGCAAAGGAGTGGTTCAGGTTAAGGCGGTTTTACGACCACGCTTAGTTTCATGTTTTGTGTTGCACAGAAGGTTTACTTTAAATACCCATGGCCAGAAGTTCTGAACATACAGAGTACAGAAATGCAGTAATTAGACTGTGGAACAGAAACACCATTTTAACAACAAGACTGGAAAAAGCACAAAAGTAAAGGATGAATATCATGCACTGGGCGTGCTACCACAAGTTGTGTTTTACGCAAGTGAAGGAAGTGCTTCATACAGAGCGTGACTGTCCCAAACATTCTATTCCACCTAAAAATTTACATGATAAAAAAGTAATTGGTTATAAATATTTACTATAGGCTTTTCACTAAAATGCAAGGTCCATTTTATGTGGTCAGGTCTATTCTCTTGCTTTAAAACATTCTATTACATTAATAAAACACTTTGGGGTCTATTTATGTATCTTCATTTTCAGTGGCAGTAATTGATTGTCCACCAGGAATTGTTCATAGTGTGTTGCATCCTTTGCAAGAATTGGAATACTGGACATGGACATCAGGACATAAGCAGAACATGGGCGTAAGGGGATTTATGTATCATCTTTAAATGTTTTTTTTTTTTTTTTGCAATGCAGGATTTTTGTTAACGGATTGGGGCAGCTACATGCAAGCCTTTGCATTTTAGCACCAGGTTAGCATTAATATCTCCATAACCAGTATTTTAGATCTACATCTGTATGACAGATATTACATCATCACAAGTGCACTGCAAAAGATTTGTAATATCTTGAGATTTCAGGCATATTATTTATTCCTAAAAATTTTACAAGGGGTACAAGTTTGTACTTCATTTATCACTGATATGATGGTGCCAAGAGGCTATGTCCCTGAAGCATTTGTCTGCAAATAATTTTTCTAAGCACAATTTTTCTAATAAATCCAGTGCATATGGAGGTGAACACAATTAATGAAACTAACAATACACAAAGTATTTTAAATCCATTTACCCTAACATCAGGCAATTACTTTTACTGATGCCATTGATTTATTACCTTCTTCCCCAGTAATTCTGCAGCACTTGTGTGGAAGAACATAAAGAAAGGCACAGCACTAGAGTTCATCCAGGCAGTAGAATGTCACCAGTGTACCAGGTGGCTAAGCTCTTTTATTACTTTACAGTCCTATGTTATCTTCCTTTACAGATAAGCACAGCCCATGTTCTTTGTTTTATGTACTTTTGCTCTCTACCCGACTAGACAACCAAATACAGTACAGGAGTGACATTTTAAGGTTGAACAAAAGGAAGCAAAATAAAAAAAAAAAATAAGGCAAAGAAAAAGCAGCTCATTCACAGTTCAAGCGTTCATTCACATGAATCCTGTTGCATTATGTAATCCATCTCCCCACAATGTACACAGTGTCTTGCCATGAATTATAAACACACATCTGTGTTGGGGTGCCATTGTAAATGAGTAGCATTGCAATGCCTATTTAATGTACAGCGCTGCGTAATATGTTGGCGCTATATAAATCCTGTTTATTAATAATAATAATAATAATAATAATGTATATAAAATGCATTAATGTGCATTGCAGTAAACTGTGCGTTCGTGTATTCACTGACCTGCACAAGTATGCATACAAGAATGACTAGATGTAGCACATTTGCTCTGCATCAGTATTGAACACAAACAGCCAAACAAATTGCATTTCCAGAGAGACGTCAGCAGGTATTACTCTCGGCACAGTTTTACCAAATCATAAACCTACAGCGATTGTTTTAGAAACCTAAGATTTTCAGGCTACACAGGGGACCCTGAGGGTTGATACTAAACTTTTCATAATAAACCCATAAACCCTTTATTACATTGTCCCTCTTTTATGCTGCACACATGAGTGTATTTCATATTTAGACTAAAATAGGAATAAATATTACACGAGTAATTTTGCACTGTGTTGCATTGCCTTCAGGGGGAAGTTTTCTAGAACAATTAACCTGTAATAGGTCAGTGTGTGTAATCTATGTAGATACAGGTTGACTATCAAAAATCCGGCAACCTCAGGACCTGAGGTGCGCTGGATTTTAGAAAATCCCAAATTTTTTTTTTTTTTTTTTTTTAATACTTACCTTTACACACAGGCCAGCCTTCCTCTCCCAGCACCCGCAGACATCTGGCACAGTTCCAGGGAGCAGGCAGCAGGGACGTCTCATCGTGTATTTAGTTTAGCAAGCGTTTCTGCAAAACTGCGCCAAAACATTAGTGGCCAAACAGTGTACTGCAGTTCCTGTATTGAATATGCTATCCGAAATTCATGCCGGGAAACTGAAGGATCCGGATTATCGGTGGCCGGGTTTTCGAATGTCAACCTGTATATTGTTCAGAGCCAGATGAACTATGGAGCTGTAACAGAATAGCCATTTTAAAACATAATTGGTTTTAGTGTTTAGGAATTAAATTGGCTTGCTGGAGGAGAAATACCTCAACAACTACGTCCTGTACCCTTCTTCTTATCTATCTGAACAAGCATGTCAAACCTCTGTCATATACCAATTTCAAGGATTGTAACTTTTAATATTATTAAAAGGTGGGAAACCTAACTGATATCATTACTTTACAATGGTTTTGCTACCATGAGCTATATTTAAAGCTTTAAAAAACTTTTTTTTCACATTTTGGGTAGCTAGTTATTATTATTAAACAGTATTTATATACTGCCAACATATTACACAGTGCTGTACATTAAATAGGGGTTGCAAAAGACAGACAGACAGTGACACAGGAGGAGAGGACCCTGCCCGAAAGAGCTTACAAACTAATCCCTTTTTAGTAAGTAAAATTTCAAAGTCTGTCTAAATTGAGGCCACTGACTGGCAAAGTGCATGGCAGATTAACGGTGGTCGATTAAATGGCAGAATAAAGGGTCATAAACTGCAACTAGGTGGGTGGGCAGTGGCTGAAACAAGGAGAGCCTATTCCAATAAGCCCTCCCCCCATCCAAGCCCACCTTGACTGTAAACATGTCACATCAATAATTTTTATTAGTTTTCTGAAAAAAAAAAAAAAAAAAAAGACAGGGTTAAATTACACTCAAGTAGGTTTGCATTTAATTATATGCACTATATGTGTGTAGTAAAGTAAAACTGAGCAGCTACTACACTTTTCACCTAAATTGCACTTCCTCAGAGAACCTGTCAAAAGGACTTGTTTTGCAAAACACTATCACCTAAATATCGTCTCCTAATTAGTTATTCTTACCTTCATTGATTGATATAATATGAGGATGGCAGAGGGAACTCATTATCTCAGTCTCTCTTCGGATATGCAACATGTCCTGTTCATCTTTTATACGGTCTTTGCGGATTGACTTAATGGCCACCTGCCAACAAAATTATACAGATAATTACATGTGTATTCGTCAATGCCAGGTTGAGTCTTTTTTTTTTTTTTTGTTATTAGGAAACAAAATGGATGTCTTTACAACAAAGGATACTGTCACAATGAAGAGCAAGGGGGACTTGTAGTGAAGTATCTGTATGTATTACTAAAATAGTTTTAGCACAGCTTTAAATGTTTACAGGAATTAGAAAAAGTCCCTTCAAATATCATAGATCAGTTTTTATACCAAAATTGACCTCTTGTGTTCTCATGGCAAAACAAATGGACACATTTGACCAAGGAAATATTAATGTAACCTTAATTTCTCTGCTCTTAGCTGGATGCTATTGTTTAGGAGACACATATTTGGATCCTGAATAAAGTGTCAGCACAGCACTGCACGTCACTTCACTTTTAGCCAGACTACAGGAAAAAAAATGAATACTCTTGAAAATACACATAATGTACATTTAACCCTAAGATTCAACACAGCCAAACAGAAGAGCTATGCAATTGACATTTTAACTTATCACATGAATCAGAAGTTTATCTAGTTGGCTCTCAGTATTGCCTTTTCACCTTTTACTCAGATCTTCTCTCAAAAGGCAAAAATCAAATCAGTCATTTTGTATCAGTTTCCAGTTGAGACCTAAATCTTTATTACAATATTTTAGGATCTTATTAACACAAACCTACAAAGAAGAGCATTGTCTTGTTTTACATTTTTTATAGCTCTAGAATATGTTAATAGTTTAAAATCTATAGTCTGGGCAGAGGTACATCTTAAATATTCATTCTAGGACTGTTTGTGTTCAATTAAACTCTATTAATGTGCATTCCAGGGCAAAAAAATAAAAATTGTTATATTTAAATACCATCGCTACAATACAAACATTCTCTAATGCTTTTAGGCTTTAAATAACCCTGAAGTACAGAAATACCTGGTGATAAATCACAAAATTAAATGTGTTCATAAACTGATAACACTTATTAAGAACTAGGCTTGGAACACAGTTTGGTATTTAGGCACAGCAGAAGGAATCACCATAAAAGTAGATTCATGTGGTCTGTAGCATTAGGTTTATCACTGGTTGCCTGAAGCATCATCACATTTTTAATATTATATATAATATACATAAAAGGGTGGCTATTTTTGGCATTTTTTCTGTACTGTAAGGATTATTTATACTACATGAATTAGGCTACATTGATCACATTCCCAATGCATGGATAAAGCAAAGTTTCAATTATGTCAATTCAACCAACACAGTACAATTAAAAAAATAAAATCCCCAACAACAACACAACAATTTATCTGTGTAAACATGTTCATTGTGGGGTGAGCCTACCCTATGGGCAACTGCAATTTGCAGTTTTACATGATGATAAGAACGAACAAGAATGTAGGTGTATTTCCTTGTGCTACTGTGTAACAATGTCTATAGACATACTTAGTGTGTAAATGGCTTAATCTCTTTCCCTTCTCCTGAAATCCATACACTGAGACAGCAGCTCCTTATTATGTAAAGAACCAACAACAAAGAAAACCAAAACTATTCTAAGAGCAGGAATGCAGAAGTAATTTAGTTTCACAAAAGGCAAAACCTCTGACAATTCAAACTATGTTAAGGAAGAAGTTTGTGACCCCAAACTAAACCTTGCAAAGAACAGCTGTTATCATAGGGAACAGAGCATGTGTAAGGGGCACCACAACGGCCAGTACAAAAACAGACGGTGTTATTTCAGGTGGGTGGAAGAAGGGTGTGATCCAGTGGAAATTTTATTACATCACTCTGAGGATACAATTACTGTTTTTGTAACTACACACCGGTTATGTAGATGTTTGCTTTCATTACACTTTATTTAGAAACATTCAGAAAAAGAGCATGCCATTACGTGAACTAGTGAGACCTCAGGGCTTTGTCACATGACCAATCACAAAGCAGCAGCTAAAACTCAAGAGTTTCTGACACCATCCAAAATGGATTGCAATCAATATCAAGCTGTATCAGTGACTTTAGCAAATAAAATAATATAAATAGACTCCACTTGGCAGTTGATCCTTCCTATTTTCCCTTTATTTCTGTGTACACGCATCTTGTTATGACTGCTTACATGCTCATTTTGTTCCCCTTTTGTTTGTTACTAAGTTACTTCTTATTTTGTTTATGATTTAAGGTTTCTTCTATCTTGAAAAACCTTTAATAAAAATATTTAAAAAATAAATAAAAAAAATCAAATATTCACTTTCAGCAAAAGTTTGAAACGACTACAAATTGCCACCCACAGCTTGCACACAAAAAATGCCCAGTGAAAGCCTGCCAAGAGCCAGCATGGACTAGCTAAAGGGTTCAAATATTACCTATAATATGTGAGCACCCACACCTAAAGTAACCAAGACCCAACAGCCACAGGCAAGGCACATGCAAACCGCCTGGCTAGTCACTTATCTCCAGCACTCATAAATTGCCATCTCTATCTCTATTTCACCACCAAATTCAGGAATACCATGCTATGGTCTCCCCCACACCACAGGCAGCCAAAACAAAACAGTGAGAACCTCCTCAAAGAAGTTAGCGGATATGCCTTTTAACTAGAGGGGACTCCATCAGACCATCTGGTCAGGAAAACAAAAATTAATGCGACTTTGGTAGATGACAATTTAGCCTTTCTCAAAAAAAACAAATAGAAGTTTTTGTGTCATTCTCTTGAGAATGCACCTGAATAGGAGAATTTCTAAAGGATGATCGTGACACAAACTGAGCATGCCACAAGAGAGTTTTTGTAGATCTCTAACTGACAGAAATCCCCACTTGTTTACACATATTTACAAAGAAGTTAATGAGACAAATACAACAACAATCAATTACTTTGCAATACGAGACACAGCATTTTGTTAAGAAAAGATAAATTCTGAAATGGTATGTATGGGTTAAAAGCAGACAGCATGTGACTGTAGGCCAGGACACAGCCTGGAATTTGCTTTTCTAAAGGATGCTGAGCCTTTATCCAGAGATTACCAGCTACTGCAAACGTTTGCAAGCCGATTGTGGGTAACCGTGAAACAGAACAGCAAATGCCAAAAGGAATTTTATTCTCTCTGTCACCATCAGACTTCCGACAAAGTTTGGAAAAAAAGTAAGTTTAGTATTTTTTTACTTTTACCATTGGAAGTCAGTAAAGCTGAATATTCAGGCTTACAAAAACAGAATGGTAATTTACAATATATATATATTTTACAATATTTTCATCACTTTAAAAAATAAAAGAAAATATATATAAAGGTGTTGGAAATATTTTATTATAGTATAACTAGAACTATATAAAAAAATTATAGGCAAATAAAATCCTAGTGCTAGTCCAGTGAGGATGCTGTGCTGTTACTACTTCGTTACACCTATGAATCGTTCTTAACCATAAATATAGAATTTCACCCACAGGGAATGAATGGAGAATGAATGGTTGAGTATCATTGCTTAATGAAGAACCAACGCAGTGACTGACAGGAAGCCACCTGGGAACCACTGCTCCCACCACTTGTCTTAACTGGCACTTAGTATTTTTTAATGGTTTATTTTAATCATCATGCTTCTACTTTAAATAAAATCATCGTGCTGTCGTGGCTCACAGTACTTTAGGGCTCAGTGGCGGTAACATATCACCAGAAAAGAGAGTGATCTGGTAATGAGACAGATCCAGGAAAGAGGGAGGGGAGGCAAAAAAACAAAACAAAGAAAAAAAAGACAAAGTGTTTCAAGGGAATGTGTAAGCGGACAGTAAATGTGTAGAGCTTTTATCTGGGGTTCTAATTTCATTTTTTACATTTTTAAGCAAATAGATGAAGCTTAATGGCTGGTTCACAGGTCAACTGATTCCTGGCATTTAGTGGTGGCTTTACACATGGCTATTGCCATTGTTTTCAATGAGATCAATTCACGCTATAAATTTGTCTCTACCTGGCTTATTTTTTTTTTTTTTTTAATCCAGCTGCAGGCATTTTTGTGATTAGGTATTTGACCTTCATAAGTGTCAATGGAAAATACCTTTCAATGCTAATGAAATCATTAACCAGCACCAGTGAAACCACTAGCAAATGCCAGACAACATAAACTTTTTTCAGTGCTTCCAGTTTAAATGAGTCATCAGTGTCAATTTCAAGTCTTTCCAAGAGACTACAGTCGTAAAAACTCAAGTTTACAGAAATCAATTGCACACACTACAACATACACAAAACTGAAAAACTTATCTGAGTCATTCACCTTATCAGTTGTCTTAGTTTGAAGTTTCAATGATACAAAATCAGGCAGGGTGTTACAGTTGTGCTGTGTCTTTGGGTAACGTAAAGTGCTCTAGATATGTTTGCTATTAATTGAAATGTTTAGATCTAATATCTGGGCTTCTAATAAACACATTAATGCAACAGACGTTGCCACCTCCATGATACATGGGATAAATACTTGAATTATCTAGGTGGGTTTGGAATAACTACGGGTTTTCTTCACAGTGCACCACCTGTAATTGTACTTCATAACCCCTGGATCAGTGTTTCTAAAACAGGTCCTCAAGCAATGAGCAGTTTAGCAAATGCCACGGATCATTTTGTCTATATGAAAGGGCGATATTCTTCCCACTGATCACCATGTTAATGTACTGTGAGCTCTGGACATGGTAATTATAGAAGGGGTTCCCTGAAGACCTGAAAGTTATTTCAAGGAGTTCCACCATGTTAAAAGGTCAAGAAACATTGCTCTAAATGAAACAAGCATTTAACGTATGCAATTGAGAAATAAATTGATTAAATTGGTTATGCCATCACATGCTTGTGTGCAAAATATTTTGTATAAACTTCACTACTTTGGACAAAATAAAAAACGCCATTTATATTTTATACATTATTTATATAATGTGGTAGCACAATTAATTTTAACAGCACTTGGCAAGCTGTAAGGGTCATCCCTTCTAAATCCATAGTACAATCGATGCCTACTAGAGGTTGAATGTTAAAAAATTTACTCAAATCATATCTATATGGAGAGGCTGATATATTACATATCAAATGGGAACTATAGAAATATATAAAATTGCAACACAAAACATTTTTTGCATATGGCAAAATCAAATTAAATTTCAATGTCATGGACTATAAGGTTAGGCTATGTTCAGACACATTGTTATATAAAGCACAACTGCTGCAGTTTACCACTTTTAATCAAAACTGAACTACCAAAAAGGACTGAATGTCGCTGAATTGAATGATATGCAGGCATTAAAAAGCATTGCAGTTACAGTGAGGTTTTTCAGCAGCTTCATGCAACCCCTGGGGCGGGGCTTTCATGGACTACAGATTTCCTGCTTGTGGAGTTCGGGGAAGGAGGTGGCGGATGTGTGCAGATATTATACATGGCAGGTGTGCTAGGAGTGTGATCATCTAATGTAACGCCCAGCGTCACTGCAAGCACAGGAATTTACCGGGCATTCTAATGAAGGCTGCATAATAAGACAAGTTCATTTCCATTTCTTTCACATGACAAACACACCACCATGCATTACTTCTTCCACACCTAATAATAGAGTGTACCTGAGGCCAAAACCTTTGTATTTTGTGTAGATTAGGAAAGGTTAAAGGGTTTGTGTACCATTGGGGAAATGTCCCTTCACTTTCACAGAAACCACAGGAAGTTCATTGAAATCACCCAAAGTCATTGGAATTTAGCTCATCTGCTGGACTGCTTGGAAAATAAGAGGTGCTTGTCTATGGGGATGATGGGGCCTGTGGCAACAACTCATTATTAATAATAGTAAAAAAATATATATATTATATAACTTAGTCTACATCTAAAATCACCATGCATTCCAATGGGCTAATCCACACCAGGACGTTTCCTTGAGGCAAGTTAATGAGCGTTATCTATAAAGTTGCTTGCAACGTTTAAAAAATAAAATGCAAGGTTAAAATTTGAAAACGTGGGTAAACGCTTCCTTTAACCTCCCAACCATTAAGCCCGTACTTTTTCGTACTAAAAAAAGTTGCAATTATCGTTAACCCCGTACTTTTCTCACTATATTAAAATCTCACTTACCTGGTCCCGCTGTGCTCATCCAGCGTCGTGTCCGTGTTCCAGCGTCGTCCTCCAGCGTCCAGTGCCTTCTCCTATACCAGCGGGACCGGTAAGAGGCCGGCTTCTTACCTGGTCCCGCTGATTATCCAGCGTCGTTCTCGTTCCAGCGCCGGGTGATCTCTAAAACAAGAAGCCGGCCGGCGGCGGCTTCTTGTGCGTGCGTGCGCGATGACGTCGGCGCGTGTGCGGGAAATTCAAATTGAAACTCATTCATTCATTTTGTATTGGATTGACTTATTAGGTAAGCGTATCACCTTACTCATACACTAGGCAAAACAAAAAAGTAAGCGCAGTGAAGAAAACTTTTCACATGGCAAAAGATTTTTTATTTCAGCTTTAATACAAGCGGTTCTAGGGAAAGAGACTAAGACTTGGTGGGAAATAAAGGCACAACCCTAAAGGAATTAGAATATTCTGAGCATGACTGAGAATCATTATAATTTGTTTGATTTGCTGTCTCTGGCACAGCAGTTAGATATACTGTATTGTTTTGATCTTTCAACATATTACCAGGTACAACAAGGTTTTCCTCATTGGCAAGGAAGAAACAGTATACCTATTGTCTATACTGTTCTATTTTCAGTTGTGGTTAATAAAATAATTTCAAAAGATCCTGCAGCTGTTATTTGTAGCTCAATAATAAAGTAAATAAATAAACTAAAATAAAATAAAATAAACTTTTTTTTTGTAGGTATGTCATTACAAATGGCAGTTGTTATCATACATTTATTTAACAAAATAAAAGGCATCAAGAAGAATTGATCTGGACAACCCAGTATGCAGCTCTGGCCCTATACATATAAATGTATTTCTATTCATAACTTTTCATCTTAGTTTTGGATACAAAAGCAGAAGGGTCCATTCCTGATCTCCTAATACTAGGACTGAACCTGGAAATGTAAAGCAATCAGCTCTTTTGGATAACAATTGCCACATCCAGGATCAGCAGATCAACATGTCTGTCCTTGACTTACATGTACTAGGGGCAGGAGATATATCAGGTGCCTAAAAGACCATAAAAAGCACCTGTCACTACTATCACATAGGAGGCCAATTTGTAACAATAGCAATATAATAGATTGCCCACCTCTACAAATACACACAAAGCTGTTCTACACAAAATTTCCTACCATCAAATGACATACACATCCCCAATATTTCCTTTGCTGTCATTTTAGTTTATTCTCATATGACAAACTGTAATAGTTTGTAATGTGTAGCCTATTTATTTTTTAGATATCGGTGTGTTTTGCTGTTACCCTTTTTTAAAATGTAGAAATATTTGTTGTTTAATAACACGGTCTTATCTTTAATTCAACTCAAGTCTCAATTTAACCTGCAGTAGCCTAGCTGTAAATAAATGTAGTCCCAGGCTGTTCGCTGATTTACAGTCATTGTCCCTGGAAATAGTTTATTAGAACACAGCACTGACATAAGTGTCAAACTTTGTATGTTACGTCAGTCTCTGTATTTTGAAAAAGTCAGAAAAATAATTCAGAAAAAATACTTGGTATTTAATTAATTGCAAAAAATACATAACACATTCAACTAACTAAAACAGCATTTTTAGATATGTTTGAACAATTTTATGCTTATTATGAAAAATATCAAATACGTATATTTTCTAAACTTTATAAAAGATTTAGCTTGTAGGGTGGTTTAAAAGTTATTGCGGAGTACACTATGACATACCAGTGCCAAAAATGGGATTTAAAAGGGTTGAGTAAATATATCAAACAAGTGCTAATGATTAATACCATAATGTGTAAATTAAACCAAAAAAAAAAAACTAATCAAAACAGGGACAGTAGTACAAAGAATAAAAGTAAACAAAGGATACCCAGACTAAGGTAGCGTTGTAGTAGATGTGGGAAATACATAGGACAAAACACAAGTTAGTCATTCATCAAGTCTCTTCCAAGTGTGACAGACTGAAAACAAAGCCAAACAACTCTTGCAAAAGAACTGCAGGTGCTCTGTACTGATGAGTCAACATTTGTCTCTAGTGTTTGTCTCTAACAGAAGGTTTTTCTGCCAAAGGGCTGGAGAAGGGTACATGAGTGCATGGCATAATTCTTAGTTCTTATTTGGGTTTAAAGCCTCTCTTTTTAAGGCTAAATATGTCAATGATAAATAGTCCGACCAACATGTTGTTGGAAAGTAGTTTTTAGGCAGACAAATCCACCAGACTTTAACAGTATAGAGTTTAAAATCAAAAATTTGTCCACATTGTCTGGGTCCACTTGCTGATAAAAATGTGTTCTACATTTCTTCTAGGCTCTTTAGCAGAGAAGTTGTTTGGTCTTTTGTTTTTTTCGCTTATATTTTAAACTTTCTTCTTATGTATGTCTTGTATAAATTTTGTAAATACAAGTTTTGTATATTTGTACTTTCTATCTATGAACAATGTTTTATGTATTGCACCTTGCTACTACTAGATGTTGTATTGTTTTTTTTCAGCACTTTTCTTTTTTTTATTTTACATGGCAATCCTGCCAGTAATACATGTCATGTTATACATTGACAGCACCTGCTCCTTGTAATGTATCTATTTAAAAAAACAGTATTACAAAACATCTCCTCTGCCCTTCCCCATAATTTAAGGGAATGCAACACAAGCTGAGGGAACAATAAAGGTTTTAGCGCCTATTAGTTGTAATTGTTTTGGCCGGTTCAACAACTTATATAGCAGAATGCTTTATATGGTTTGTGTTTTTCACCAGAAGGTAGCAAATAAAATAGATTAATTGATAGGGTTGATGAATTAATTCCTTTCTCTGTAAGTTCCTTGATTGTTCTAAAACAGGGGTACCCAACCTACAGCCCGCGGAGCTGTCAGATGGGGCCCTCTCCTCATTCTTCTCTGCTCCCTCTGATGGTTGTCCTGCGGGGGATGGGGCGGCCGCTCCTCCCATGTTCCTCTATGAGATCATGCTGCCAGCAGAGGGAGCTTCTCCCTGCCCACCTTGTACTGTGAGATAATCCCGGCAGCAGCATGAGAGCTGTGTCTGTGTTCATGCAGCTGTCATTATCCCCGTGTATAAATCTTTATATCTCCTTCACGATAGTCATAGAAATGTGAAATTTTCAGGGTACACAGGGGACCCTAAAAGCTGCTACTAAACCAAATTAAAGCCCTCTACACATAACAATTTGCCAGATATGGGGTCATAAGCATATAATCACAACAACAATCATGGATATTTTCACATTAAGTGGGGCTAGTTCAAGACCACGGTGCCCCTTAAAGTGCACAAAACTTCAAGGCTTCATTCAGGTTGGCAGTGAGATTGGGGTGTGGTTACCCCTTCCTCATGCCATGGAATGCTGGCTCGGGGTAGAAGCTCAGTGCTGCTTACTGCCGCCTGGAGTCAAATCTGCAGACGCTGCGGTGCAAGGGACTAAGCAGCTACTGAGCTGCCTGTTACACATATGTTATACATTCTGTGAACCCCAATTTCTCTGGAACAAAGGGATGTTGGCAACTGGAAATGTGGGAGCCAGTAGGAAATGCCTTTTGTCCCCCCTCCCTTTTAAAATGTTATACCCATCATATCATGCTACCCTGTCACACATAGTTATCCCCTTACTTTCTCTTACTTTCTATAAACCCCAATTTATCTGTAAGAAGCCACTTCTGGGAACCCTAATTTCCCAGGAACTGGGAGATTTAGGGCCCTGAATATGATTCAAGAAATATCCATTGCAGAGATTCTTGATTTGTAATTACTTTTATTTGGTGCATGTAGGTTACAGTAACTAGAAACATTTCATTTTAATTTTTAACTATTCTAGTTTTAAACATCTTTAATGTGTATTTGGATTGTGGCCCGTGTGTTTTATCCCAATGTCAACAGCGGCCCCAGGATGAAAAAAGGTTGAGTAGCACTGCTCTAAAATATATGGAAATTCAGGAGCGCCTGTTGTTGAGTGTGGCTGTGTTAACGCTGTAGGTAAGTTAAGGTTAAAGAATTTTCCTATTAGACATGTGCTCATAATTTGCATTATGACAGTTAATGCATGAGTATGTCCACATCACAGGACTTGTGTAGGCTGACATGCTTTTACATTTTTAAAATCGTTGATTTTTCTGTTGTCTTTCTGCTATCCTCAGCCAGCAGGTAGGGTAGAATTACGTGTACATTAAATGAACCCAGCCACCCATTGTCACATTGACATGTTGATATTGTTTTAGTGGGTCATTGCTGCTTATATTGACCAAACACACCTTTACAAGTAGCATATGGAGAGCCTTGCAGTTCCAATGTCTCATCCCTGATGTACAATGAGATCATTTAGTATAAGGCCAGGGTATGTAGGTGCCAGTTTCCCAGGCATAGTAATGTAAATTAGGTGGATGTCAACAGTTTGCACTTGATCCTAAATGCCCGGAATCAGAATTCTGCATTTAGAATGGAATTTAAATCAACCTTTCTGCTTCACCTGTCGTTGCTTTTGTAATTTTGAAGATGTTTTGCCGTTTTTTTTTGACATGCTGCATTAACACTCTGCATGTGTTAGGGCAGAGATAATCAGTCATGCCACCAGAGGGGTGAGACTTAAATTGGGGTAAGGTTGCTGCTGTTGGAAACTGTGTATATTCTTTTTACACATGCGTAAACCAGGGTTTTTGGCCTGAAATGCC
This sequence comes from Pyxicephalus adspersus, assembly GCF_032062135.1. Lineage (NCBI taxonomy): Eukaryota > Metazoa > Chordata > Amphibia > Anura > Pyxicephalidae > Pyxicephalus > Pyxicephalus adspersus. The sequence goes on from NC_092858.1 coordinate 116,581,246, forward strand.
ATTAGTAAATGCATCTTGGTTTTTACTCGAGTGGCGCCTAGTGGCATGTTGTGGAACTGCATATGTTACTTTTTTGACAGATCAGAGGTGGGTTATACAGACTGAGCCCACACTTTCTGTGTATACACTTATATCAGTGAAGCTGGGTGATCCTGGAGAGGATCTGGTCCAGGATTGAAAAGATTTGATAACAACCAGCAAATTATGTTTAAGAAATTCATTCCAGGTTTTCTAAATCACCCAGGTTCACTAATGAAAGTGTATCCTCTCCAGTTTTGGAGAGCTTTAATAAATGAGCCCACTGATATTGAACTTCAACTTGTTTTGAATGGTTTATATAAATAGATGTATAATAGAGTCCTCTGTAAGTAAAGCTTTAAAGATGCAGGTCAATATACTACTAAGGGCAAAAAATAACTACAAACTAAAATATCAAGGGCAATATCTAGGTCATCTCTCAAGTCATGTGCCATTTCTTCACAAATTCTGAATTTGTAATTTTTTGTACAGCTTTTTGGAGGGTGGATGTTAAATACAAGGATATTATTGACTTAGCTGAATTCATATGAAAAGGAACAATACAGTACTTGTACTGGCCCATTGGACAGTCTGTGCGATGGGCCTGATTTATTAAAGCTCTCAGAATCTGGAGAGAATACACTTTTATCAGTGAAGCTGGGTGATCCAGCAAACCTGAAATGGATCTGGTCCAAGATTCAAAACATTTGCTCATAAATATCAAATGACTTTTAAGAAATCCTATCCAGGTTTGCTGGATAACCCAGCTTTACTGTGGAAAGTGTATCCTCTCCAGCCTTGGAGAGCTTTATTAAGTCAGGCCCAATGAAACATGTTTTCAGGGTATAAGGAAGTAAGGAACCACAAATGATCCTGATCAATTTGTCCTGATAAATCATAACTTCTGGATAACAAGTTGCCCCACAATATATGAGCAAATAGCCCAGACTATTATATCACGTCCAAGATAATAGAGACATATGATGGAATTTGGAGTTAGACATGAACATCGCACCATCATGAAATGAACTTGAAGGTAATCTCTAGTAATATCTGGTTTTGGAACATATGGATGTATTTTGCAGTTGTCAAAGTATGCTGGAAATTCAGGTGTGAGGTTTAGGCAAAGTGGTATGGAACAAATGGTCCTTAGAGGCCAGAAAGACTTTCAGAGGAGTTACCTCTTTGATACTGTATGTCTGAGAACCTGGGATAATGAACTGATGAAATATTTCAGGTGTAGATGGTACCGTTGGTCTAATGCAGAGGGCATTTCTTGATTCCATAGGTCATGAAAAGATTTGAGTGTTACATTCGCAATGAAATGGGGTAAAAGAAAAGGGTGTCTTGTGAACGAGAAGAACTATGATTGCCATGTAAAAAGCAGTCATGAGCAAGTAAGAGAAGAGAATTGTATATCCATTTTCATTTGTGATGAATACAAGTAGTAATAGCTATCTATTTTTGTGAATCCAAGCTCAGTCATTTAAAAAGTATGCAAACCCGCAGGGTTACATTTTCAAAAGTAATGTTTTAGCGTGTTTTGTTTAAATTCACTGAAATTTCAGGTCAAGACAAAAGATCAAAATGTTAACAATGTAGACAAATATACCTATATATAACTTTCTATCTATATAAATTTAATTGACAAAGTTTAAAAAAAAAGCTGGGGCAATATACAAGCTGTAGGACATAATTGGGTGCTGATTTATTAAAGCTCTCCCAGATTGGAGAAAATAGACTATTATGGTTGAACCTGGATAGTCCAGCAAACCTGGAATGAATCTGGTCTAGAAATGAAAACATTTGCCAATAGCAAATGATTTTTAAGTAATGTATCCTAGGTTTGCTGTATCATCTAGGTTCCACCCAGAATTGTCTATCTTCTCCAGTCTTGGAGAGCTTTATTAAATCAGGCCCATTATGTACAGCCCAGTAGAATAAATAGCTACACTAATATGTATTTAAAATGTATTTAAATTCTAAAATGTAGATCCTAAACACCAAATGTGAAAGATTGTAAAGTTGGTAAACTCATGTTTATCTCTGGTAATGTTATTTAACGTTTTACTTATCTAAAATTCTTGTGAATGCAAAAAGATTGATTAGTTACTCACATTCTTCCAGGCAGTGACCTGTGACAGTATACTAAATTCTTAGCAGTCCAGGACTGAGGTGTCCTGACGTAACCCACAGCAGGGGGCAGTTTGAAATTCTGATCATTCTATAAATATACATGTGACTGGGATAAGAAAGAGCCTTTTACTAAACCTTGTTACTTAGGGCTAGAGACAGCTGTTTGATGAAATTTGAATGAAATCTGTTGTTCCGTGATTTAAAAAAATATATTAGAAGTGGATTGAAGCCTGCCCTCTACAGAAATGCAGCCCACTTATAATTAGCAAAAATTGACATACTGTTGAAAAATCTTATATAATAATATACTGTAGAATAGGGAACTGAAATTATGGGGTTTATTCATAAAGCAGAGAATCTGACAATTAGAAAATACTCTCTGACCAGTGAATGTTTGGTCAATGTCAATTTCACTGTTTTAAATATACACCCCTATGTGTGAATGTGCTGTTACTTTATTATTATTTTTTATTTACTGTTTTAGCACCCAGTACTTCAAGAAACCCAAACACTGCTACAGTTTGTTGTTTGGATAGACCAACTGTCTGAGGACCTAAACCATTCAAGCATTTGTCCGGCCTTTTGTTGAATGCTGCCTTTAGTAACAGAGAGAGTCCATCAAACTGCATGACAACATGCAAGGAGACATAGTAACCAGAGTTACTGATATATTTGTATTTAATATGCAAACAAGGAATGAGCAAAGAGTATTTGAACATAAACAAATGATGATATATATTGCTGAAATTAATTCAGCAGCAGTACACTCTAGTATATGGTGTTGCTTAGTAATGTATGTAATTGATGTAAAGGCCCATTAAATGTGTAATTACCTTTTGTCATTTAGTTCTTTAAACTCAGTAACACATCAATATTCTATATGTTAGAATTACAACAATAGAGCTATACACAAGTAATACAGTAATAGGCAGCCTCAGTTCCACAGATATTCTTTGGAAGTAAAATCCTTTGTATACAAGCCAAGAATTGGAAACCTAATAATTATCCACTTTGGAAACGTGGTGCTTAAAGCTTTTCACTGTGAAATTGTACTCATTCTGAACTGTCATACAGTCACTGCTGAATATTGTTGGCCATAGCAAAAATCAATTAACTAAACATTAAATAGATTGAAAACAGCAATCCTTCCTCCGTTTCTTTATCAATATGAAATCATACGTTGAGTAGCCTGCACTTTTTTTAAATCTAGGGGTGTTTAGGAAAAACCTTGTACAATGTCAAGGCAATTACATCTTAAATACTAATAACATTAGCAAAATAGATACTGTGTCTTGACTAATTATCATGCACACATGAAAATACATGCCATGTTTTTTAATTATGTTTTAATTACCAGTTTGCACAGTGTGATATTAATTGCAGGAATTTGTTTAAAAAGTGTAAAACTTTTGTCATGTTGTGGATTTGCATCTTTGATAATTAATTTTGGTTCCCTGCCAGCACACAGCATTGAAGCAGTTTTCTTGTTAGTGTCTTTCATATGATGACGTGTGTCTGCTAAGGGGAAATACATACAATGACTCATCTATCAGATGTTTGTAGCTCATAGTTTACTGAAAAGTTCCTCTTGTTCCCTATTGCATTCTTTAATAACAATAAATCTTCTGTTGTTTTCCACTGAAATTCGTTTGTACTTTGAGGGAATTTAGATCTGTTTTACATACAGAGCCAGGCAAACACAAATATTTCCAGTCAGTGACCCTAGCAGGTAAGAAGTTGCACCTCACTCATTCTTTAGGCTTGGTTCATGCAGACAAAGGAAACACAGTTAACCTAGGAGCAAAATGTTTTACTTACCTTTGTACAGACTGTGTTAAACAAAACCCTCAAGACAGCTGGCATGCGATTGCACACGTCCACTATCATCTCACCCCAAAATGCATAATATAAACAATACATAAAATAAAAAAACACCAGACAATAAATGTGGAAAAGTTTGAAGTAAATTTTAATTTGTTCTTTATTAACTCATAAACGATAACCATAAACATTGTATAACCAACAAGCTTAGTCATTCTAGACTCAAGCACCATAAATCAAATAGAATTGAATCTTAATCAGTTCACCCACAAAACGGGTAACATTACTCCACAGTCAGGCTTAAAAATGAAAACCAAACAGAACTGGCCATCTTAAACCTAGTAAAACACTGTCAAACCAAAAGTTGTTGACAATACACCCAATTAGGATAAACCGCTGGGTGGGTGTCAAGCTGGCAGCTTGCTGTAGCAGATAAAACGACCAAAGGACCAAGCTAGTAGCCACAGGGCAAAGTGATTGAATGTTGACAGACATTACACTAAAAAGAAGAAAGCCAGCAGACCAGTCCAAAATTATAACTTTATAACTTTCTTATATACTAGAATTACATTTCAATTAGATTATTAATGAAAGAAATGGGGTGAAGTGGGAATGACAATCCCATAGTGCCACATTTTTTGTGCCCCTCATAAATCAGTAGACAGATATATTTCAATTTCTTTCATATTTTGCATCCTAGTTTATGTGGAAGTGAAAGGAATAGGACAGAACAATTAGAGGATGGATAAGACGTGACCTTCGCTTAAACAAGGCTTCACCTTGTGTAGCATTAAGGTAAACTGGTAGTTTTTTTGTGATGGAAGGAGGTCCAGGTTGCCAAGCACAACATCAAAGCACATTGATTGCCAAGCTCACAAGCAGGGTCCCGCACTCTTAGAAATGAACTGATGTTCTGTTGTTGCTCAACTCAATTTTGCCTAATAAATACTGGATTGTTTGCATTATTTAGGTGTTTACACAATTCAAATAGTACTACTATATAAAACTTTCAGGTACAAATCCACTTTGTGCTAAACATATTTTCTTGCTTTTCCAGCCTTTCAGGGAGTTTATGCAGGTTTAAATGTCATTTTAGACCTTGGCCCACAATAAATTTACTTTACTTTACTTTACTCACCTCAGCTTGGTAGTGGAAGCACATAAATGTAGATTCCTCCTTTAACCAGAAGCAATATCATCGCTAAATGTTGCTTTGAGCCAACTCTGTGACATCAGAAATCATAGGAAGAAATAGGCAATGTTTTCAATTTGAAGCATGTTAAGCAATATGCCAAAAAACCTCTCGTTCCTATTTCTTCCTCTAATTTCTCTTTTATATGTATATGTACACACATATAAATGCATACATACATATATGCATGTATGTACATACATGGGTGCGCATCAAGCAAAACAAACAATATACACATAAAAAGAAAAACGTACACGAATGAGGATCCCTCTCCGCAAAAGTGTCAGGTGTTTTTAGCTGATAGAACACAGTTCATGCGCACATAGCAGGTCTACATTAGCGCACAACAATGTGCATCAAGCTCACAACAATGCGCATCAAGCTCACATTTGTACAAATTTTTTGTGGATACAATGACAAAACATTGCTAAAGAATTGTTAAACAACAGAAACCGTAATTAGAAACCAGGCACAAAAACACTGCAGCTTACACTTGTTTTTTATTAGTTTTTGGGTGGTGAATCCAGAAATTACCCGTTTTTGCTATCACATCCAATTTTTATGATACAGAGTACCCTCCATTTTTGTCAAAAAACATACAAATTTTACATACAATGAAAAAATAATGAGGTAATAACTTTAATGTACTGTTTATTTAAATTTCTTTTGTTCATATAAAGGATTTATTGTTACTCTATGACATTTTTTACAGTAAAACATTTGAAAATCGGGTAAGCGGTTAGGCTAAAAATTTATGCTTATAGCTTTTCCGGGAGTGTTCAGTGTTAGGACAATCCTGCCGGATACTCCAATAATAGTCAGCCATCATATGTACATCCCATCTACCCTGATACCATCCTTCCATGACCTTCAAATCTTGGTGGAATCATTCACCTTGCTCATCACTGACTGCAACAAGGTTTTCTGGGAAGTTAGAAAGATGGCTATGCAGAAAATGCACCTTGATGCTCATATTGCAACCAAGCATTTTGTAGCTCTCCAAGAGTTTCTGGACAATTTCAGTGTAATTATTTGCTTGTGTGTTTCCAAGAAAGTCCTTGACAATGGCTTTCAATAATAACCAAGCATGCTTTTTGACTTCTGGGATTGTCCTGATAAAATGGTCATCTTTGATGAGCTGCCGAACCTGTGGACCATCAAACACACTGGCCTTTTTTTTATCAAATGACGGGCTAGGAAATGGCAAAATTAGGTACATGAAACAGTCTCCTTCAGTTGGCAAAACTTTACCAAACTGCTTCATCAGACCCAATTTCATGTGCAGAGGCGGGAATATATTTTTTTTCTTTCTATCAACAATGGCTCATGTAGAATGTTTGGATCACCTGGTTTTAGGGCAGATCGTGGAGGCCAATTCCTTTCCACCCAATGCCTCCCTCGAGCTCTGCTGTCCCACATGCACGAATAACAGGGATACTTGGGGTATCCGCGTTGCTGACCAAGAAGGAAGCATACCATTTTAAGGTCAACACAGATGACCCCATTGTGTTGGTGTTATTGCAACAGCTCAATGACTCTCTATATGTCTGGATATTATTCACAAAGAGAAACTGAATGGCCAATTGGGACTGACCCAAATATATTGCCATTGTTAAGGAGGACAACCTTTATGCTCCGGTTTGAGCTATCAACGAATAGTCGCCAATCAGTTGAGTTATAGATTGGAATTCCCAATTCCTCCATTAAACCAAGTATGTTATGGCAATACACAAAGCCACTGTCAGTTTTAAAGTATTGCAGAAATGCAATTTCTCTGGTTCAAAAGAACGATACCTTTGTTCTTTTTTCAAGTAAGTTTTTCTCACGCAGTTTTGATGCTAGGAATTTTGACGCCTTCTTTGATAGTCCCAAATCACGTGCCAAATCACTCAACTCATGCTGATCAAATCACCATAATCATGTCTTTTAGGGGAGGGTAGTGTAATGAAAACCGGCACTGAGATTTCATCTGAATGAGCCACTGGGCGTATAGCCGATGGTAGACTAGGATACTCTATGCTACATTTATTTTTCTTGTTATATCCTGAAGTTTTCACTATACAAAAGTAACAGTCACTGAAATGATCTCCTGGCTCTCGCGTATAGCCGATGGTAGACTAGGATACTCTATGCTACATTTATTTTTCTTGTTATATCCTGAAGTTTTCACTATACAAAAGTAACAGTCACTGAAATGATCTCCTGGCTCTCGCCAAAGCATAGGTATACCAAATGGCATCTTATCACGTCTTCCACATCCGTAAACCCTCGACACACTGACTAACTGGTTTAGATACCTTGATTTCCTGAAACTGGACAAATTGGAGCTTTTCCATGAACAGGTATTCAAAAAATTAAAAACAAATTTAAAAGCTTTATATTTTTTTGTAAACTGATGTAAACTAATATTTAGCCAGGCTCAAGTCCATCAAGCTCAACCAATAGAAAAAGTATTACAAAATACTAAAAAAAAAGCCCGCATAAAAAAAAAAAAACCCAACAAAACAAAACAATTTGTTCGATTAGGGAAACAAATATTCTTTCCTGATACCCTAGAGAAGGGAGTGTCAAACTCAAATACACATTTGGACAAAGTCGTGGGCCAACCTTGATATTTATTGAAAAACCATCTACAATTGAGGAAGGCTGCTAATGAATGTCAACAGAGGAGGGGGAGCTTGTGAGTCCTGTGAGGGACAGATTTTGCCCACGGTCCTGAGTTTGACACCCCTGCCCTACAGCAATCACAAATTACCTGAAATAACAGTTTTTTTATCGACAACAACCTTATTACATAAGAAGGTATTATTTTTAGATGTTATTACACTTTAGTACAATTATCCTTTATTAGACCCCTTCCCCCCTTAGACCCTCTCCAAAATCTCATACTCACCTGTTACTCCTTCAAAGGTTCTTGCTGGGAGTGGCACAGATGGAACTGCAGACATTTCCCTGCCAACTACTGTGCCACACTGGGAGTAAATAGAGAATCTTCCTGTGTAAGAACAGCCCAGCCAGATGACTTTTGCAGTGGCTTTTATGTGACTACTAGCAGGCTGCACAGACAAGATCACAGAGGGATGAAGACCACTAAACATTAGACATGGTGGGTTTGTTTTAATGCAAACAGAGAATCCATATTTAACTAGTTCTAATTCAGTGAATACTAATTGGTTGCTTTGATTAACTCTGCTTTAGCAGATAACACTTTATTGAATAAAGTTGTCAACATGTTTTAATGAGTGTATGTAAAAAACCAAAGGTTTATAGTGCCAGCTTGACGTTTACTGTACACTAGATGGCAGTATGAGTAATGTTTTGGAAAAGTAAAGATGAACCTGGATAACCTTTTTGGGAAAATATAGCCAGGCTCCTAATTAGGTACCCAAATGTTAACTTCTAACCAGGAAAGCTCACCTTTATGCTATTATTGTAATATATTGTTTTGCTGTGAAATGTAAATATTACACATATCAAGCAGCCTTGTAGTACTTTATTATTCAGCACATAGTGGGATACACAATTTACAGCTTTTTATTTTCTACATTTTATTACAAAAATTGAATATACAGATAAAACTGCTGTAAAAACATACTGCTCCATACATTTTAACTGCTAATTCATTTACCAACCATGCATGTCAAATATAGAACAATACATTTACTTCATTGGGTTTCCTCTTCAATTTGAATATACAATCCATTAATATTTTATCTTGCATAGCTTTAAGCTACAAATATGCACTGAGTTTTTGTTAAAGATTCCTCACATTTTATTTAATATTATTTTTTTTTAAGAATGTACCTTTGTTTGCCATTAAAATATCTATTATCTGGTCTGGTCAAAAATAGGCATAAATTCTAATGATAACATTGCATTCTACAGTTGAATATGTCTCCTATTTACCTACAACAAAAATTTGTGTAATTTCATAAAGATTTTGATACTGACTATTCATCTACTATAAATACTGTATGTTATGTTGCTGAGAAATTAAAAACACCATGTTATTCAAGTATGACTGGCTAATTCTTGTTCTAACTAGAGAACACAGGAATACCACCTCAATGTATATTAAATATCAATAATTTATAAAAAGCAATATATTTAAATCATTAGGAATTTTTTTTTAAAATGACGAATTCACCTATACAATTTTTCCTCATTGTATACTTTATTAACATTTCCATTACATATGTCTTTTGCACAGATAATATAGATAGAAAAAATGGGTCACTAGTATGTAATGTAGGGTGCAGGGTTCCATAGTCAAAAACACTCAGTAGGTCAGAAGTATGTCACACAGTATGTATGTAACGTACAGTGCAGGGGACAGTGGTATGCAATGCAGAGGTCAGGAAAAAGTAACACAGAGGTTAGTAGACATAGAGAAAACCATTTGTCTGAGCCTACTTTAAATGAATTAAACTAGTCAGAGTACCATCTACAGTTCACTCGTGCACCCCTATACACAGCTTACATCTGCACCAAAGATCACCCTGTCACCCCATTCATAGCTCTCCCAATTCCACAGCTCATCTCTGCACCCCTCCAAGACCTAATACTATTCTACATTCTTCTTACCCATGCAGCACCTCCACCCCTTACTGTCCTCGGTTGTCTCCTTCCTTCAAGGGGTTCTTTAACCACCTGCAGTTCTGGTTGTGGGCTATTTCTCTTGTGTAAATGTCACTGCTACTGCCTTAATATTACAGTTCACATGTTCACTAATTTGGCCAGCAGAAGCTGCAAATGAACATGGTGGATGGTAGTTACCTGGATATCTGGGGAACTAGTAAGAGATCTGGCACGTGTCTTGGATGTTAGCATCAAATAGGAATGTACCTGGCATACTAACTCTTCCCCTACATTACCATTACACACCACAGCGGGGCAGGTGTAGATTTCAAACTTACTTTCTTTTAATGCCTTTATGATAATATAAGTTATCCCTTGCCTAAAGATCTGTTGTCACTGGTCTAAGGTTTGTTAAAAAAGCAAGTAATATCAGAGATTTAATTATGATTTGCAAAGGTTTTGAGCTTATTGTTCCATCTTAGAATTAAAGTGGAACTAAAGTTCAAAAAGTATGTTTTACTGTGAAAAGGGGCAGGCAATGTCCCTTCTGTAATAAAACATCCTCACCTGTCTAATTGCTGTCAAAAATCACCTTCCCACTTTCTTAATGGTTGCCAGTACTGAATGAACTCCTGAGCACCTGCATCGGAAGTACTTTATCCCGGCCTAGCCAATCAAGATGGCCGAAGATGTAAACGGGAGAAAGGATGGAAGAAGATAATGGTGCTGTGAAGGAATCGAAATAGGTGAGTATAAACAGTATTTAGTTTCATTTTACCTAGGATGTAATGAGCTTTATTTGATAGCATGAGCACCATTTGTTTTAAGACATTTCATGCAACCAGATGTCAAAAGATTGTCATTCACATTTTAATTAAAAAATGAACAAACGGAAGAAGATGCACAAGTTAGTTGAACAAGTTTCACAAGATGTTGAACAAGTTAGGTACAATTCCCCAGCTGTTTTCATTGCTCCAGCAATGTGACAAATTAAACAGATCAATCCTCACCATTGGCACCATTGGAGTCTTCTACCTGTTATGGCCAGTCTAAGTTTAATAGCAGGGTGAATTATCACTGTGCAATGTGAATCTCATGATTTAAACATCCAATCATGAGCAGGGAAATATTATGTGTTTTTTTTTTTTGTTGTTATTCCTTGCATATGATTGGGTACTGTTTGCAAAGTGCTTTTTTTTTACACTAAGATAACGGAATCATCCCTTGCAAAATAATTATTCACTTTGCTGAAAGTGAACAACCTAAATCAACTGATAAAACCTGGTATGCCTTATTTCTTCTAGATCTGTACAAAAATGTGCATTTGTTTTGGAGCTTCCTGTAATATAAACACATCACTGCTGCTCTTAATGCTAGTGACTGATCAGTTAATATTAGTGACTGGTCCTGTATTCATAGTTTTTTGCAGACAGCCTGTAATGAGTGGGCCCCTTGGGGTCTCTCACAGCCCTGCAATATGTACAGCATATGATATCACTGCTAATTTTATAAGGCAACACATGGATTTATAGAGATAGTTAATGAAAAGAAAATGGAGCTATATCTTTTGGGGCTTTTAAGGAATAAATTGACATTGAAGATTTTGTACCCAGAGTTCAGCCTCACATGCTTTATCAATCTTTTACAATTATGCCAAAATTTGTATCCCCAAGCCCCACACAGCAGGGAAGACCTTGCAATATACCTTTTATAAATTTTGCTGTTTAAGTTTTCTCTTAAAACTCTTCCAGACCTGTATTCCGCTAACATGGTTAGCAGTCTAAGATCATGTAGATAATCCTGTGCACACTATTCTAGTAGCATACAATCTGATTCCTCAACATAAGTGAATACTGTGCACTTTCATTCTCTCAGTGCTTAATACAACCACATTCATACATAAACCTTAGTCAAGTCTCTATCAAACTCAGCATTTCAACAGCAGAACTAGGAACCTGATTTACTCCACCTATTGCATACAATCTATTTTTAAGTATAAAACAGGCACAGGCACACCGTGGAGTTGGCATCGGGCTTAGAATTTCCCACCGATTCTTAAGAGGATGGAATATCTCAGCTGTTTCCAGGACTGTTGGTTGGTTTCCTGCATTAATTAAATTTTAAAAATTATAAACAATTATGATATATTTATGATGTATGAAACATAATTTTTTCTGATTTGGTAAATAATAAACAACTACTTAAACCACCCTATTACAATAATCTCTGTTTTGATTTCAGAATGTCACTGCAGGCCTTCAACATTCTGCTTCACATGTTTATCTTCTGGAAAGTAGCTAAGAATGTTTGTAGATTTTTGCTTGTTAACCTCCCTAGCGGTCTAATTCCATCCAAATTTCCACGCAAAAAGCAGTACAATTTTTTGCATTGAAATTTATTTTTCATTGTAGGCTATATATCTTAGGCATAACTCACCGATATTTAATGCAATTAACAAATTTATTAATAAACTTTAAATAACAAAACACAAAATTCTGTTAAAAAAAAAATAAACATGTAATATAACTGTACAGTAGCATATATAGTATATAAATACTATAATTATATATATAGTATATGAATATATGAATATTTCTTTGTACTAGACTTAATACAGCTATTTTGTATTGAATCCAATAAAAAATTATTTAAATTACCCACCGATCCTCCCGCTCGCACCGACGCCTGCACCCAGGTCACTGGGAAACCCCAGAGATTGTCACTGCATACACCGGCTGAAGATCAAAGAGGAAGGACGTGTCCCCAGGACCTGCGGGGACCAGCAGGACGCCGGGGGACAACGACAGAACAAGGTAAGTGTTTTTTTTTTTTTTAGTTAAAAGCTACCCTGAGTGTGACTCGGGAATACCAATGTTTGCCTAAAAAATCCCCCCCGAGTCACACTCGGGAATACCGCTAGGGGGGATATTAAAGATTGGCTTTTATGTTACCTTTATGTCAATTAGGTTGTTAGAACAGCAACCATTATACATATGTAAAATGTCTTGTGTACCAAATTCTTTTATACTATTTTAAATTATAAAAACATCCCTTGAATTAACTATCTGGTCTTTGGTAACCCGTACTATAACTACTATATCCTCAGCTCACAGCACATTAGTGTGGTGATCAGTGGGAAGAATGTCATCCTTGCAGAAAGCCAAAAATATATTTGGTATCACTTAAAGTGACCTTGAACAAACAAACTGCTCATTGCCCAAGGAACCCCCCGTAACTTTTTGAGGAAACTTAGGGTTCCACAGAAGCCTGGTTTGAGAAACACTGGTCTAATATAAGAGGCATGCTTATTTCCAGATGAATCATGGTGTGCTTTGTTAATTTCTTCCAAGTCTGTGAAGTAAGGCAGTGTAAAACCTTGCCTCTGTGTAGGAGCTACCTATTACCAGTCACTAGTGTTCTGTTTATGCAGGGTGAGTGCCCCCCACCCAACTGTAGTTTTTGTAGGCCACCTGTGGTGAGTAAATCTGTTATTTCCCTATCACAAGGGACCTAGAGTTTAGATTCAAACAGTTTTATTACATACAAAATATTATTCAACAGTAGCACACTCATATATTTGTGTGTAAAATACCGGGAACCTATGGTTGAGCACAATAAACAGTGGCCACCAAATGAAGTCCATTCTTGAAAAAACATCTATCCCTACAAACATTTGCAAACTAATGTAAAAAGGTGGCCTGCTGGCTGCTCCCACAAGATCAGGGTAGGTTACAGCAGATTCACCTGCACTTTCTTTTGTCCAGTGTGGGTGAAAGAGGAGGAACAGAGTATAATTCTTGTAAACAGTAGTACAAGATCCAATAAATGTAAAAGACTATAGTCTCTAATAAGGTGGACTTTGCTTCAGGTAACACGTTAGAAAGTAACTAACTATAACCTGAAAAATATAGAAGTCTTTTGAAACACTGTACTTTGACTCCTAAAATTATTATACAATAAATGTGAATGCAAACTGGTCATATGCTATGAAAAGTGCTTCATACATAAGAGTTTTCACTTTAGTGAAAGTGGTAAACATTCCCTTGGGAGATGCAAAGTTAAATATAACTGTACAAATAACAAAATTATATTTGAGTTGATGCTGAAGGACTTTATGCTGTTCCTTTAGCAAAGTGAAGTATCACTCTGCAACGGGAAATTCATTTAGCTAAGTGAATGAGGTAAATCAACCCCATTGTATTCGATACAGATATACTAAGTGTGTTTTCCTAATGTATAGGAAATATATTGATGTTTTAAACTATTACTTCTTTGTTTTTCTTTCTTTGTTTGGTTGTTATAAAATATTGTATTTGCATTATATGTAGCCATATATGTTTAACTAGCAAATACAACTTGAGGCTCCCATCCATATTTTTTGCTCTGTTGAACCAGATAACCCCTCCTGGGAATCTTCCAGGTCCATGTGTTTTAGTTCCAGTAATTGATTCCTACCAAGGAATGTCAGATTTTCTATTTTATAAATACAGCCCATAGTGTACACATTATAGTATTTACATAATCTTGGAAAACTGTGTCATATACTAAATATTTTTTTTAATATGAACACAATATACTTGTGAACGCATGTGTGTGTGT
>NC_092858.1:116596085-116596457 GCF_032062135.1 Pyxicephalus adspersus
AAAAAAAAAAAGAAAAAGGAACAGTTTTTTTAACATATAAAATGCTGTCTGTCTTCTTGTCACCATTCTTCTCATCATCATTACAAATGATTCAAGACCAGCCATCATGTTCTACCCTGATGATGTTATAGCTGGTCTTGCATTGTATGTCATACAATGGGGGTGTCTGTCCACATCTATAGACAAGGAAGGAAGGAACTGCACGCTAATGTAAGCCCATAAAGTCAGTTATCTACACGGGATGGGAAATAAATAATAAGTTAACTATTTAAGTTAAAACTTGATAATTTGGGTTTTGTGAAGTGTGAGACTTGTGCTAATATATCCAATATTCTACTTTCCTTGATTTCCATTTTTGTGTAAGTTGAGCTT
>NC_092858.1:116597271-116601652 GCF_032062135.1 Pyxicephalus adspersus
GTCAGACAATAGTATCCTTCACCAAAAAGTGTGTATTACCTCCTGTAGTCATCCCTGTAATAGAAAGCGCACTCCATGTGTTAGCTATCAATAAAGATCATTTTGAAGGAGGATCAGGCAAAATTACAAATGCTTCTGCAGCACTCCTTTTTGTCAATACTGCCTTTTATATTATGCTGTACCCTGGGCAACAGCAGTAGGTTCTTACCTTGCTCCATATCAAATATATCCACGGTCTTGGTAAATTTTGGCCTGCGGTATGTACCTCCTTGTCGCAGTCCACCCAAACTGTAGATGGAGCCATCATTTAGCACATATCTTGAGTAGGCTCTTTTGTTTGGTATACTGGGAAACTTTGTCCAGGAACGGGTTTCGATGTCAAAAACTTCAAAAGCATTCACTGCATATTTAGACTGTCTGCCACCTGTAGGCACAGAAAAAAGTTGTCATAAGATGGGGGAAAGAGAATGGGCCAGGAATATTTGTAAATGTTTCTCTTTTACTATGTATATTTATGAACTCATCATGTTCTACAGTAATTATGTCTTCGTATAACCTCTGTGAAACACAGAAAAACTGCTTTTTGAATATTTTAATTTTTTAATGTAGGCCTCATTTAAATTTTAAACTAAAAAACTGAAATTTCCTGACTTTTATTTACCAAAATTATTGACAGTCATGATATGCTGAGGAGTGAGGAGGCCACATAGACCAATTATGACTGTTAAGCCGCATACACACAAGCAATTCTTGTCCTTGGAAAGGATCTTTCATGATCCTTTCCAACGATAAGAACGGTACGATGCATGAACAAGTTCTGTACATACAGCTCTATGGAGAGGGGAGGGGGAGAGCGAGGGAGCCGCACCCTTCTGCGCACTCTCCACCTTCCCTTGCATTAGGATCGCTCGTGGTTCATTGTTTGTGGATCCGCCAGGACGGATCCACGGATGATGAACGACGCGGGCTGTACACACGCCAGATTCTCGTCCGATATCCGGCCGAAGCCGATTATTGGGCGAGAAAAATTTGACGTGTGTACGTAGCTTTGTATTGTTAGATATCCATACGAAGATCCCATAAGCAATGATTCATAGGTTTACTTTGCAAATTACCAGTTCAGCAAGCAAAGAGACTTTTTAATGATGTAAACTACACTTCTAGTAAAAGCTAAATATTTGTTTTAGACTGTATATATTAAACATAAACAAAGAGAGAAATTACAACATGCGCAGGGTAGTGCAATTGCTCCACCTAGCCAAAACAAAGCCTTTACAATTTATGTTTCTTTCTTTGGACAAAAGGAAGGCATTTGATTCAGTTTAATGGCAGTATATGTTTTTGCCCTAAGTAAGTGGGGGTTCGGCAAGGAGTTCCCTAACTGGGTGTCGGCACTTTACTCCTTCCCATATGCCACAGTTAAATATATGGTATTTGAATCCCCAACCTTTCCTATACTCCACGGTACAAGGCAGGGCTACCCTCTATCGCCTAGACTGTTTATACTTGCACTGGAGCCCTAAGCAGAAAGGCTTCCAGCCAATCAAACTTTCACAGGAGTTAATTTCTTCAACACCGAACATAAGATCATATTATTTGCAGATGAAGTGTTATTGTCCTAAAACATCCCCAAAACCATTCCTTCCTAATCTATTCTCCACGTTGGCAGCTTTTGGAGAGTTTTCTGGCCTACTGGCCTCACTGACCTAGGGTGCTGAAAAATGGTTCTATATCTCCCCAAGACCTCTGGAGGTCCCCAGACTCAACCTGTGCAAGTATTTCTGGTGCAAATAGCTCAGCTCGTGGCTTTTCTCTGTACAGAGGTGCTTCTAGCCTGGGCGCAGACATGCGCAGCAGAATACCCCTCAGCACAGATTAATAAAATGCTATGGCTCCCGGCCTCAAGGAGCCCCCTGATTGGGGACCCTACTTTGTCCTATGGATTAGGCCTGTGGGATCAGGTGAAGACTCCTGCAGGTTTGGTTACCCCAAATATACCTCTGATAGGGGTCCTACAGTGCCCTTTATTTGAACCAGCCTTTGAGAATCTCCATGCTTTCCTCTGTGTGGCTAACAAACCTATATGTTATGCCTATGACACTGGAGAGGACAGCTAAATTTTTTCTGGGGGGGCTCGCCAAAGTGTTTCAGGGGATGCGGAGCTATAGGCACCTTGCTACATGTATGCTGGGAAAGCCTTGTGGTTAGGCACCTCTCGAACTCTATTCCAAGCCCCATTGCGCAAACACCCCTGGGAAAGCTCTCCTACACAGACCCACTCCCACTTTTCTTGGACATTCGAGCAAACTGGCTTCTTTTGTTTTTCTAGCTACAAGACTGGTGATAGCCATGGCGTGGAAGAAACCCACCCTAAGTTTTGCAGCGGTTCTGTCCAGGATCACTGATACTATGATCCTGGGGAGGATGGCCGCTATAAGAGATTCTCTTCCAAATTTTTTTAAGGCATGGATGCCGTGTCTGAATCACCATAGTACGTCAGATCTAGATACCATTATTACATCTATGACTTGCAGATTAACTGATTTTCTTTCAGTCTATAAGTATAATTATTATGACCACAGAAACCCTACCCTACCCTTTCCTGCTTCCTGATTCTCTCTCCGCCTGTGTATATTACTTGTATCCCAGAATTTGAAAACATTGTTGATTTGTTTATACTGAATTAGTGGAATTTCCACTGGATTATGTGTTCTGGGTTATTTGTTTTTTTTTTGTTGTTGTTGTATTGGAGTTAGTTATTAATCCTGGATATGTGTTCCATTGTATGTTTATGTTTTGTTTTTGTGTTTCCCCCAAAATCTTGTATTGTTTAGAAATTTGAAAAACAAATATTTAAACAAATATTATAAAAATATTGTAACAAAAAGCAAAGAGAGAAATAAAGTACACATTTCACAAAAAAGCTTAAGCAAAGATGTTGCTTAATCTATTTTTTTTCCAACTGTTAAGATAAATTTACTGTAAAACTGTAAGCATATATCTTGTTTTTGTAAATTCTCCCTCTAGAGATTAGAAGTAGTATTTTACCAGCTTCTGATAACACAGCTCAACAACAAAAAATTTTTTTCAAGGATTTGCCAAGGATGTTTTAATATATTTAGTGTATTTCAGATCTGCTGAATCCAGAAATGACATTAGTTTCAGTGAATTGGCTCTAGTTCTTGTGATACAGGAATCGGAATAGATGATTTTACCAGCAACAAATGTTTACAGCATATTATTATCAATCTTTATTTACACCGATGTTTTGCATTTTATATATTAAGTGTAGCATTATTTTCATGAAAGTTTCATTCACCTTCTTTTTATTCATACATTTTCTTTTTTTTACAGAAAAGTGAGTTCTTCAAGAAGAAGTTGTTTTAAATGACCCCAATGTATTTTGCTACATTTGTGGTGAATATTCTCAGCAAAAACAGAGAAGAAACATTACAGAATTTGTGAAACAAGCATATCTTGCATATTTTGGTATTAAACTGGGGCACCAAGATAAGTATTGGGCTCCCCATATGGTATGCAAAACTTGTGTAGAGTGTCTACATCAGTGGAAAAATGGAAAACTGAAAAGTTTGAAATTTGGTTTACCTATGGTATGGCGATAGCCCAAAAATCATCATAATGATTGGTATTTTTTTGCTGTGAATGCAAAATGTTTCAATCGTTACAAGAAAAACAAGTGGGAGTACCCTGATTTGGAATCAGCAAGACGACCTGTGCAGCATGGTGCTGAGGTTCCCATACCAGTGTTCAGTACACTCCCTGATATTCCTGTATCCAAAATGGAGGATATACAGGGCTTGGGGTGTAATCCAGGAGTTAGCAGTGGAAGTGAATATGAAGGAAATGTTTAATCAAACCAGCAGTTCTCCCAAGAAGAGCTCAATGATTTAATACGTGACCCAAGTCTGTCAAAACAAGCATCTGAACTGTATGAGACCAGAAGTTAAAATAATGGTTTATGGGACAAGAGCAGTGACACTCCTACTATATTTACTATATATGTGTTGATTTAAAAATGGTGAACTTCCTACTTGGACAGCAAAGTGTATACACAAAGTATCCATGTTTCATCTGCTTATGGGATAGTAGAGCAAGGCAGGATCACTAGAAAAAAGTGACATGGCATCCAAGGGAAAACATGAAAAAAGGTGCAGGGAACATCATTAACGAGCCAATGGTTGTCAAAGAAAAAATCATTCTCCCTCCACTACACATAAAGTTGGGATTAATAAAGCAATTTGTTACAGCTCTGAACAACAATTGTGATTGCTTCAAATGCATTTGTAGATTCTTCCCTGGATTACTGAAAAATAAAAAGCAGGAATCTTTGATGGACCCCAGGTTTGGAAACTGATAAATG
>NC_092858.1:116602220-116616617 GCF_032062135.1 Pyxicephalus adspersus
AAAAAAAAAAAACAAGAAATATTCTGAAGTTGTTCTACAATGTGGTTAGTTTTCTGTTTACAGTGTGTTTCTTTAACCTTAAGCAGTGGTGTATTTAAATAAAAAATAAATAAATAAATAAATATGCCAGAAGGTAATTGATTGAGGCGCACCAGTCTATGGAATGTGGAAATGCAGCTTTTGGTAGGCTCATACAGCTGTAATCGCCAGCAATTCCCCATTTTTAATATAGTAAACAGTGATGTTTGGCAGCTAAAACAATAACAATAATAATATAAAAACGCATATTTTATTACTTTTCAGTGTACTAGACAAAAAACCTGTCACCTAATGCCACATATCCCACATCATTTGTGTATAGTAGCATTCCCCCACAATACTGACTCATAGTTTCAACAATAAGACAAGGACAGCAGATGCAATGTTATATACAGCGTATTGTAACATCAGCAGCTCTTCTATATTCCACTGAATGCAGGATCATTCTGTATATTGTTCGAAAAAACGCTTGGTCTCCCCCCAAAAGAAAGCACGCATTTTTGAGAAGTTTAACAAATGCAAGAAGGTAACCATTCTCATTTTGTTCTGTATACTCATGTTTAAAGTAGGTCTAAACTAAAATTTTGAGACAACCCTTTTTTATCAGGTAAAACTTACCTTCTTTTTTTAGGGAGGGGATTTAAAACACTTTAAAAAAAAAAGGATAAAGCCCTCCCCTTTCTGTCTTGATAGCTGCAGTGATCAAGACGGAATGGGAGCACAGAGCCTCCCAGGATACATACATCATGGATCCCAGGAGGCTTCTGGCTGCTCTTTCTGCGCATGCACAATCTCAGGTAAGCACAGAAGGAGCTTTTTCTTAGATGGGGGAAAAAAATGCTGATCTCACGCATGTGCAGTGAGATGGGCAATCTTTTTTTGCCCATCTACGTCACTGGATCCCATGCCTGCACATTGCGAGATCGGGTGACATGGGAAAAAAAGCAGAAGAAGGATAACGAAGATGCCTCAGAGGGCGAAGAAGGATACCAGGATGACGTGGGACCCAGTCCAGGAAAATTTCAGAGAGATTGACAGATCTGTAAAGGTTAAGATAATCAATTTTTTTATTTACTTTCTTTAATTCATTTTCCTGCACTTACCAATGTGCCCAAGCTTCAGATACTGAAAAATTCAGGTACTGAAACTTACAAATATTTTTTATTTTTCAGGCACAGCCAGTGTGCTATGATTTTTTTTTCAGCAAATTATTTGGGTTATTTGGAATTTTTAGTGCTATGTTTGGCATACATACATCCTCAAAGGTTTGGGTTTAATACAGAATTATAAATTCACTTTATATAATGTTGGGAAGATGAAAAAGAGTGTTTCAAGGATTGTTTTGGTACTTCTAGTATTCACATTCAACAACCACAGGGATATATATCCTAAGTGTTCCTGCATAAAGTCCTAATCATAATACTAAAAATAAAGACATTGTAAAATCAAATATTTTAGATAAATAAAATAGGAATTACTATTCATTACCTGGAAAAGTCATCTTCTAAGAAAAAAAATGATGGTGCTTACCCAATACATAAATCTTTGTTCCTCGCAAAAAGGAGGTAGCACCATATCGAGGTGTTGGCATTGGGGCAAGGTGGACCCAAATATCTTTCAGCATGTCAAATTGCTGAAGGAAACAATGTGGTCGAAGATCTGAACCCATGCCTCCTGCAGCATAAATCCTGCAGTCTGCAATAAAAATACAAGATTTAATTAGTCATACACTCCACAAGGAATTTAACTCACTCACGTAGATGAACTTGGATTTAGCTACACAGACCCTGTCCATAAATGCAACTTCTAGTGTTTGCACATATTGGTCTGGCAACAAACACTGCAAAAATATTACAAAGTCATCAAGCCATTTTTATCAGCGATAATTCAAATGAGTATTTTTAATTCTGATTTTAAGTTTGTGTTTAGTTTTTCTATAGCATGTGTAATTGTTGTGATGAAAGTAATTATATATTTATTGATGTTTGGTATAATTATCCTAAATGTATTACAAGATCTAACAGCATGTGTCTGACAGGTAAGCATTAATTTTGAAGCACAACTGAGACCTCAAAAACTGAGTATTGTAAATGGTAGCATATAGGTCTTTATAATAGTCGCTAAAGATCTAATCTATGTTGGGTCATTCCCCAAAACACCTTAACCATCTCTCACTGGGCCTGAGTCTGCCACTTCTGCCTTGTCTTGACCCATCCGGCTCATCCTTGTTAACATAAAATCTCTAAAGGGTATACACTTGAGCTTTTTCAATATCCAGTTTCTTCAGTTGATTATGAACCAAAATCCTCTACGCAAAATTGAGGGTGCTCTGAGATCGTCTTCTCTAAAGTTTGTAGTTTATGCGTTAGTTGTCCGAGCCCTTGAGCTACTTTATCTTTTTTAGGCAGGGAGGACTCCCTAATATGGTGCCTCCCATAAAGTAGATGTTTAAGAGATCGAATTGACATTCTCCAAGAAGTAACACTCCAGCTCAGAGTGTAGCGCCATGTTAGTAGGGGAGTATTGAACTAAATAATCATTAGATTTCCAATGACATCTCCTATTTGGGGTTTGACCCATTTTTAATTGGAGGGTTAAAGAGGCATGATCTGACCAGGTAATAGGCCCAATTTAGGAATTCCTAGCTGCAAAGTTAACAAAAGGAAATCAATTCTTGTATGGGTATTATGTAGTTTGACGATAAAGATATATTTCTTGTCATTTGGGTGGTGAATACGCCAGTCTAAGCATTTTTAAAGAAACAGTGGTAGCTGACTGACCCTTTCAATATACCTATGTCACTTTGTATCTATTTGACTTTGTACCAAATATATTAAAAGACTTACATGCTTTAGTTACAAGTACATGCAATCACATGGTAAAAAAAAACATTAATTCTATTTACATGAGTTCTTTTACATTTGTTTTAGTTTTTGATGAAAAAAAATCTTTTTGTTGCTTTGTGTATTTAAAGGTCAACACCAATCATTTTAAGGTGGAAAAGCGTTCAAACTATATGCAATAGATCTCTGCATAGTACTCTTTGCTACCAAACACATGATAAACAAGCCAGGATAGAGTGTGACCCCCGTGTAGTAAATGTTCAGTACAATGTCTGAAAGGGGTGAAACAGAGTCCATAAAATCTCTGGAATACGATTAGGCTCTCTGCCTATAAAGAGCTGGAACTGAAGTATTTTCTTCTCCAAAAAATATTTAAAAACTGTATATATTTAGGAACAATAAATTAATTCTTTTTAATGAAGATCACTAAAGTTTTAAAGAAATTTAGAAAATATATAGCTTCCAATGACAGTTGGAAGAGCTTTCAGTTGAATGACCTCTTGGTTGGTTATTTGTCACTGTCTTCCTACCAACCAAATCATCTTGTCAAACTTGAGTTTTCAACCCCTATCACAGACATTACCAAGCTCTCTATATAAGGGTCTCATATCAAGGAAAACTATCATGAGCATAAGCTTTTTTAAGGTTTTACAATAAGGTTTTACAAGTAATAATATACCAAGGGTCTCTGAAACATGTCATTTCTTTTTTTAAAAATATTTTTTCTCATACCTCTATAGTAATGGAGACACAAAGAAGCAAATTTAAGAAAGAAAGTGAAATGAAGCGTCATTTGCTTTTGTATTAGTGATGTTACGATTTTGTAGAAGCCTTTTTGCTTACCTAAACTATGCACATCTAAAAAGAATCTTCTTGTATTATATGTAGCACATGCGTATGTTGCGCATTTTCTCATTAGTAAATCACCTTTTCTTCTTCATTATTTATCCCCTGGATATGTAGATTGCTTATCTAATGCCCCATGAATAAACAAACGGCACATACTGAGTATGTTTAGCATTACCAGGCTTTAGTTGCAGTGAAGTACACAGTTCCCATTATCTGCAATCTCTTTTCCCCTCCAGGGTTCATTGACAGTGAACTGTACACAGAGCCAGACACAGCTGCCTGCACAAGCCTGTTCCTATACTAGATTGTGAGCATTCTTCCTTCCTGGCTTGAAGCCATGGATGAACTAACAGTTTCAAGATAATAAGGAGGAAAGATGCTTGAATGTTTCAATATCAGCGTTATACCAGGAATATGAAAGTGAATGAAACCAGAAAACATGTTCAGTACATTATACAATATATGTATATATATATATATATATATATATATATATATATATATATATTAGATACAGGGTTCTCCCCAGGCCCTTTTAGCTGGGCGCACCACCCGGAACTTTTTAGCACCCACCCGGCTGTTTTTGGGTGGTTACTGAAGCGTTTGCTCACAATACAGGTGCTACCACCCGCCTACAATTTCTTCCCACCCGGCTTAAAAAAATTTCTGGGTTGAGCACTGAGATAGATATATATAAGTAGATTTTTCTAACTGAAGACCTATATTAAGGAAACAGCCTCTATGGCCTTAGATCAAGCAGTGGTAGAGAAGGAGGAAAGATGCTCTTGAATGTTTGAATATCACTGTTATACCAAGAATATAATGAATACAGAAAACACACACATATATATATATATATATATATATATATATATATAACTATGTAGATTTTTCTAACTGAAGACATATATTAGGGAAACGACCTCTATGGCCTTAGCTCAAGCAGTGGTAGAGACTCTCTGCTCATAATGGTGGTTCTTGACGTTTGGCCAAAATATGGCCCTAAAATTAAACTATATTCTTGGCCTGGCCCTCCAATGCCAATATTAGATAACCCAGACCTTCATTTAGGAAACTCTACATCACGCCTAGGAGGAAAGTCTAGGAACACCTGGCCGTAGGCTAGACACTTTGTGGATGCCGAACAAGGTTTTTATGTACCATCCCATGCTACAGAGGGTTCCTTGGTGAGCTGGCTAACTCAATTGCAACTTTGAAGATTTTGAAATTTCTACAAGTATCTCAACATATTCATAGAGCCCTAACTGATTTTGAGTCTCAATCGTCTCTAACCTTTGCTGGAGATATGTGAAGGAACTGTGGTTTAATTATCACATTTGGTGGACCTGCCCCTTAGTACAATCCTATTGGAGAGATGTTTTTGATACATGTACAGCTCTTTATAGCTCCCTCCTGTTGTTTTTAAAAGTGGGTCTCTGTCAGTTTTGCCGGTTTTGGACATTATCTGGATTTATCATGGATTAGGGTGACCACACAGATTAGGATGACTAGGGGGATTAGGGTGACAAGGTACTCCACAGATGAGGATGATGGTGATGATACTGTGCAGGGGTCTGATGTGGCAGTTGAATGGGGTTCTTGATTTGTGTTTTGTGGCGGTGGGCCTGATCTGTATGACATCAGCACCGACAAATCACAAAAGACAACACAACAACTGACTGTTTAAAGAGTCTGGATGGGGCTTGAGCAGTGAGGGAGGGCTGTGGGCAGACAGCAAGGTCAGGACTGGATAGCATGGCAAATTGCCACATACAGGATGGCCACTTTCATAAACATAATGTTTTATTTTTCATGGATTCCAGCTAACATAGCCAGTGCTACCAAGGGGCCCTATGTTTATATTCTAGTCAATTTAGTTTTTCTGTTTTTTTTAAGTAAAAGTAGCTGCCTCAGTTTATATTCAAGCATAGAAGGTAATGACTGGATATTTATGATAATCTGTATTTTTTATTTATGTACAAAGGTTTGTTTATATTTAGAGTAAGTGTATCACCAATTATCCTTGTTGTATCGTGTCCAGGTTATTAGATTGAATACTTTAGAGATTTTTATGCAGTGTAGTGCAGTGCAGTGCCTTTTGGGTATCATTTTTACTTATATATGCCTGATAAAGGGGTTCTTCATGACCCTGAAACATTGGAGTTTTTTGCACTGTGAAGTGATGCATTTAAATAAGGAGTTTGGCATGTTATTACAAAAGTTCTTGTTATGTCATGAAAAACTGCCTAAGGTGAAATCCAGGTGGTAAGGTACTAATATATAGGAAATATTTGGATTGTTTATTGTTCAGTAATTTATTTAAAAATCAGACCAAGATGCATATATTCTTTCAAAACTGTTTTATTGGTAGATGTCTACCAATAATAGGTAGATAATGTCTTTTCATGGATTTTTTATGCATCTTTTTAAAAGCATCACTTCTAAAGAGCAGCATGTATTTGCCCATATCAGACAAATAAAACACATTTGGAAAAACAAAAAATAGATATCTCCTGACAGTTACCTTTCACAGTGATTGATATACCCATGGCTGGCTCACGAAGGGAACTCTTCTTCTTCCACTTGCCTTCATCAATATTGTAGACCTCTACCACTTTTAGAGGTGCTTGGTTTTCTCCCACTCCTCCAACCACCATGATTCTCTTGCCCAACGAGACAACCGCCACCCCAGCTCTCGCAGATGGCATTGGTGCTAGGCTAGTCCATCGATTGGCTTCTGGAGAAAACAACTCAAAAGTGTTCATTGGGTTTCCTGCTTCATCACATCCTCCAACAGCAAAAATCTGCCCTCCAGCTTCTACAAGAGAACAGTATACACGTGGGCTCGAAAGTGGTGCTAGTGTTTGCCACTGAAAGTCTTTGGCAAATGGTATCTCCATGCTTGATCATCCAAACAGTAGAAGTTCATCTGTGTGTGCAAAACTCAGAACCCTGAGAACAAAAGGGAAAACTATTTATTTTAATTTTATTTTGGTCTTACCTTACCCTTTACTACTCTTCCTAAGGATCAGTCAAACCAGCTCCATAACTTTAAAGCAGATATCAGTTGTTTGATTCAACCAAAAGGGCCCATCAATTAATGATAATAATGAGGAATTTCAGTCTGAATTTGTCAGAATAGCAGATATATTATGAGTTTTGTGTTCCCTCATCAAAATAAAAAAAAAAGACGATGTAAAAAAGTATTGTGCGCTGTCCATAGTGCTGATTGTGCACTTGCAGTATTCATTTTTAGCCTAATTTTTTAACAATAAAAGTACCTTTTGCTGATGGAAAGGAAGCATGCAGACTAGTATTGGTATTCCAAAGTAACAGAAGCTGTTCACTGGCAAAAAGTGGCACCCTATACTAAAATACGAGCGCTGATATGAGTGATGATATGGAATAAGAATTGAAAATATGGTTTTAGAGGAACAGTGGGGACATGAATCTTTTTAATCTATGATTTCACATATCAGGACATATCAGTTGCTGCAATACAAGTCCCAATCATCACCCATTTAACACCATGCTTGACAGTTGGTATGAGGTGTTAATATGCTCTAATTTAGTTGATCTGTTTTTTGCTGTGGCACTGTGGATTATAGCCAAACCTCTCCATCTCCACATTTTATCTGGCAAAAAGGACATTGTTCCAGAACAACATAATCACTAGTTCAGTGATCAGAAACTGTCATCACCAAATTCTTTGGCAGGGCACCCATTTTTGTGAATGAGAGGTAGTTGACAAGTAGCCTTTATATCAGTACCTTGCTAAAAACAATCCCTGCACATTTATATATCATATATATAATATATCATTTGCATCAATTTTACAGTTCACATATTGTTGATGTTTGTTGATTGAAAATATGTAGTCATTATTATATTTTCCACTAATATTTTTTTTAACCTCCCTAGAGGTAACCCTGAGTGTGACTGGGGGTAGAAAAAAGTTGCTAAAAGTGGTAACCCCCAGTTACATTCGGGGTATGTAAACCTATGGAAAGTTAGTAAATATAGCTTTACCTGATTCCCCCAGCGTCCAGCGCCCTAAATCGCCACAATCTCCAGCCAGCTTCTGTTCCGATGAGTCACCGGGGAGTTCCCAGTGACGTTGGTGCGTGTGTACGTTGCAGGCGTGTCGGGGCGGAAAATTTAAAATCTATTTGTATTGCATTCAATACAAAATAACTGTATTGAATGCAATACATTGGATTTATATGTGTAAAATCAGTACATTGGTTTCAAGAACATTTATTTTACAGTATATATAATAGTATGAGTATAATATGTATTATTTAAAAAAAATTTTAAAAATATAAATTTTTTTAAAAAAAATATATAGATTTTTTAATTTATTCAATTTATTGTTTTTACGTGATTTTGTGTTTCAAACTTTATTAAACTCATACTATTATAATATACTGTAAAATAAATTTTCATGAAAAACAATGTACTGCTTTTAGACCGGAAAAAAAACGGAAAGAAATTAACTGCTATGGAGGTTAAATGCCCTTTACCCCTTAACGGCCTTTTATTATTTACTACTAAAAGTAAAGTTATCAGGAAAGATTTTGCAGGATATATTGTTTCTTTTAGTGAGACTGGCATGCAAATACGACTTACATGAATTACACAAAAACTGAAATGACTGAGCTTGATATTTAGTTTTTTACATAGCATCCATATAAATAATCTACCCAATTTGTCTGTGTGTTGTCGTGAAAATTTTACTGCACCTCTTTTTCTGGAGCTGCAAAAGGAAATATGAGGAAATTCCTCCTTCTCAGTGAATTGTAACAGGGACAGATGTCCCCAGTGGATCTTTTACATTTTGCAGTCTCAATAATGTCAGGGTTTTTTTATCAGGGATACTTTTTCTTCCCTAGTGGTTGAACTTGATGGACTTTTTTCAACCAAACTATGTAAGTATGTAATACACACCAGGAAAACAGATGAGTGAATTTCCTTTTTAGGAATATAGCCAGCAATAAGGACTTTAAATACAATAAAGACGCTTTAATACTATATCCAAAGCTAAAAAAAAGCCTTTCCATACCGTACCATACACCTTAACCTTTTACATGTCGCAAACATTTTTCCCATATACAGACAGAAATGCTAAACAAACCCCTTCAGAAAATGGTGCCAACTTTAGTCCATGAGAAAACAGATTCTTCTTGGTCTACTAGATGGATCAACTCACTGGATCTAAATATTCCCATGCTATCAACTAGTTAATGTAACTACAAACATAGAACTATCTATGAAGAAAGTTTTCCCTTCTAATTTAAACTGCATCATTATTGGTTCATAGTAACTTGAAATGTATTTGCCACATTACTTTCTTTACTCAGCACTTTCATGATCCTTTTATTTGTTCAACATTTTCTTTCATTCAACTATACAGCACAATAATAAAGCCGAGCTTGTCTCAAACTTGCTGTTATTCATTCATTGGTAGGAAGTGTTTGGTTCAAGTAACCATCAGACCTCAACTGTTGAGAGGCCTGAAAACCCACCTTTATAATAAACACCTTTCACATGCTAATCATGAGCTTTTAATATTGTTTCTATCTGTTGCACAGGTGTTACCCCTTTTATGACTGTAAGTCATTAGCTGCATTGTTTGATGTGGTAACCTACTTATTATTGTTTGCTGCACAGTGTTTTCTTTAAGTTATCAGTACATAAGCTGATCGTATGTTTGTGTATTTTTGTAAATTCTTAGTATATTATACAAAGTCCAGATATGAATAATCAGCCCCAACCTCTTTTTCACTGCCCACAATGATTCACAGCCTGACTAGCTACCTAAATGATTACTGAGCCTCAATCTTAAACCCCCTGATTGCCAGAGAATTTGACTATCTGGAATGGCCACTACAGAAACGTTTAAACATTCACGAACAAAAAGTACTGTTCTCATTTAGGACTCACCACTGGGGCACATGGAAAATATAAATGCTCCTAAACCCTTGCAGAAAAAAAACGATGTGCCCACCTCAAAACACAGACCAAAAGTTGTGATATTAGTTTTTCGAGAAAGCATTACATAAAAAAGGATAGGTGTAACATATCTGGATTATACAGGCAGAATTTTAGTGAACCAGCCCAGGTTCAAGTTGTTTTGACAATGCATTGTGTACATAGTAGAAGGAGCTGGCCACAGGCCTTGTGCTGTCAGTTGCATTTTTCCCCTAATTCACTGTGGCTACTCCCCTCTGATTCTGTGCTACAAGTTGTGCATTGTTACATTCATAAATGATAAGGGAATCAGTCTGCCTAAGTAAAAATGTGTTTCCAGGTCTTGCGCTGTTAATAATCTGAATACGGTATGTGTTTTTTCTATTACTGAATGCTGGCATTCCTTCTATTTAAGGAAACAGATTTTTGCAACAGAGGTTAATGCATAGTATTTTCCTTTTAGTTGTATAAAATCCAGCACACAAATATAACCTGCACTCCATGTGTTCGAGAATTATTATTTGGGAGAATGGAATGTATGTGTTTTAGGTAGATAGGCAACATATTGCAACCACTGACACCTTCTCTCCTATATTAACTTGAAGTAGCAGAAACCTATTAGTTGACCATCTACTTGTGTAATAACAACTACATATTTTGGTGATACAATTGTTTAATTCCTGTGCTGTGTGTATGATCCTGTTTCACTGCTCCTAAGACCAATGACATTGATAGGGAAGAGAAGGACTGGAAGAGCATATTGCTAACTGCCTGCATATTAGTCCCAAAACCTATTATAGAGAGGAAAGAAGGCTTTTTAAATTGCACTATGTTATTGATTGATAAAATTGTTTACTTTATTAATAATCAAAAAATATAAAATTCATATAATACACAAAATCATTCATAAGTATTGTCATTCTAGTAAATTCTATTTAAAGGTAAGTACTGAACTTATTTCGCTAGTAGTACATTTACATATATGAGTATGGACATAAATCTCCTTTCCTGACACATTTCGCCTATTAAGGCTTCCTCAGGGATTTGGAGAGTTGGATAGCAAACTATAAAGGAATAAAATTAGGAATATATGTAAATGTTTGCTCAATTAATATTTAACAATATTTACACAGTTACATACAATGAACCACTTGTACAAAACCTAATACAATGTTACATACAATGAACAACTAGTACAATGCCTAAAAAATAACACATTGTGTTATTAACAAGTGTTAACACATAGGAACATGGTTTAAAAAGGAGTGAATATATTTATAAATCACGAAAAAATAGATAGATAGAAACACTTACAATTCAGACTTGGATAATAATATACCGGGTTCATTAAAAGCAGATAATGTTGGTTTTGTTGGTTGACTGCAATATTTAAATAAATTGGTTGTCTAATAAAAACAATATCATAATGTAAGTTTATAATTCCATTAATGTAGGAGAGTAATAGTTAAGGATTGGACAGAGGAGACTTACATTCAATATGTAATTGTACTGTGGCGTAATAGGCCCAATATTGGGAAGAATAATGATGGTTTAAAAGATGGCCAGTTGTTAAATTCAAATAGACTTTCAGTATTTTTGGTAAGCAGCAAAAAGAATTGTCCTAGGAAAATTTCTGTAAAAAGATTATGGAATGTGCGATAAGATAGGTTGTTGCTGGAGAGAATCCAATGAGACAAGAAGAGATACAAAGGCCAAAGGTATTTACCTGATTAGGTACAGAATGCTCCTGTCAAAGTGTTGGATTTCATGGCTTGATAAAGAATGCTGTTTGGTAAGTTTAATAGGCTATAGTCAGCGTGGATAGTAAAGATCAATTATTGGTATGTAATAATATATTAATAATAAAGTACTTACTATAATTTTAATTAGTAAATGGTAGACGTGGTAAAGTTAGGATAGATTGGCTCTAATAAAAAAGAGAAGGGGAAAGCCGAGATAATTATTATAGTAAATAGTTCTCCAATCAAAATCAGGAAACGGAGACTGAGTTAGATTGCTATTAATATGGATATAGCGAGTACTGTTCAGTGTAAAAAGAGAGTGGGAAGTTGATTACTTAACATGTAGATATAGGAAATAACATAATCTTAAGGTAAACCATTTTCTTTTACATAGAAAACAAAGCCATGTTGGTATCTAATACCACATAGCTGGAAATAGGACATACATTGAAAAATAACAATAATATGACTGTATTTTTCCTTTTGGGTATAAAACACTATGTGGAACAAGAATGTTTTTCAACAAATATTAATAACAAGACATAGCTTGGGAATGTTGCATCATTGAAATGAAACATTATTACAGGATATTAAAAAACTAGATTAGTTTGATGACATAGAATAAAAAATGCAATGAAGTCCCGTTCATATTTATTTGTCCACATACATTAATTACATTATAGATGGCAACTCACAATAAACAAATTATAGACCTACCAAGAGGAACCTTTAAACAGGAACACATTTACAGTTTCAAAAGAATGCAGCATTATTGTAACTACCTATCAGACAATTCAAAGATACAGTAACAATGTAACAATGAGTGTGTCAGTCAGAAGGCCGCATAGTGTGATAGCAGTGTACTAAAGTGAAATTAAAGTCTTTAGACTGAGGAAATTGTCAAGGATATTAAAGCTGCCCGATAAAGCTATTTAGGTTAGAAGGTCCTTAAATTATAAGAAGGGTTTGAACAATAACATGTCATTCAAACCTGGGGGTACAAGGGCATCCAGAGTGGAAATCTATTTGGTTTCAGCTTTTAGCAGGGCTATATCTACGAGTATATTTCCTCCTATTGGGTTAGGAAACACTCCTCTCCAAGGCCGAAAAGGAGATAACTTTAATGTTAAAATTATGTTGTGTACCAACATGATGGCTGATGGGTGTGATCATTCTGCCAGTGTTGAGCAAATAAAGTTGCTTATTTATCCGTTTCTTTTTGTTTCTCTTTTTGTTTTCCCCACGTAGAATTTTGCCACAAACTGTACATACCTGGAGTTGTACAATCTACATGATGTTTTTTTTATGACATTTGTTATTTGGCAAAAGAAAACTTTTCTGTTCATTAAGCCAAGGGCACTGTGAGCATTTACCACATCTCACGGGCTTAATGAGTAAGGAGAGTCCTTGGGTGGATCTGTATAGTGACTGTGTACTAGAGTATCGTTTACAGAGGAAGATTTTCTGTAGGTTATGTTGGGATAGGGGTTGAGGAATTTGGATGTTGTTTGGTCACTTAGTAGTATCTCTCAATGTTTCTTAAGGATGTTCTGAACTTCAGTGTGCTGGTTGTTGTACGTAGTTACAACTCTTACTTTCGTTTCTGACAGCGGAGGTCTAGGTTATGTGAGGAGTGAACCACAATCTCTTGAAAGAGTTTGTTTATAAGCTTTTTAAGGGAGTTTTTTGCCGTAGCCCCTAGCCTGGATCTGCTCCTGTAATGCTAAAGATTCCTTCCTTAAGTTCGACAGATTAGTTCCTATCTATTTTTTTGTTATTTATAGATATATTCACTCCTTTGGAAACTATGTCCCTATGTGTTAACACTTTGTGATTTGTTAGGCATTGTACAAGTGGTTCATCGTATGTAACACTGTAAATTTTGGTAAATATTAATTGAGCAAATATTTACATACATTCATAATTTTTTTCCTTTATAGTTTGCTATCCAACTCTCCAAATCCTCTGAGAAAGCCTTAATAGGCGAAATGCATTAGTAAGGAGATTTATGTCCATACTCATATACATCAATGTACTACTAGCAAAATAAGTTCAGTACTTACCTTCAAATAGAATTTACTATAATACAGAGTGCCATTTAAAAAGCCTTCTTTCCTCTCTTCTCTAAAAAAGATTTATTATCATATTAGGCTTGGCACTATTCAGGTTTACCTGGCTATAGAAATTACATTTCCCTTTATGGATCTTTTCTTTACCTTTTAGTCCTACATTCTTAGAGGTTACATTTTTCTCAGTCATTTCAATTTCAGCACACAAATACAACTTGGACTCCATGGCCCTGATTTAGCAAACCTGGAATGGATTTCTTCAAAGTTATTTGCTATTTGATAGCAGGTATTTTTAGTCCTGGACCAGATCCATTCCAGGTTTGCTGAATCACCCAGCTTCACTAATGAAAGTGTACCCTTCCCAGCTTTGGGGAGCTTTAACAAATCAGGCCCCATGTGTTTGAGAATTGATCATTTGGAGGAAAGTGTGTACGGTAGATAGGTAACAGATTGCAACCCTTTGCACCCTCTCTTGCACAGCTTGTTGTTAGGTATGTGAATGCCCCCCACTGCACAGCACCTGCAATGAATGGTCATAAGCAATGTGCTTGTACCTGCATCTACCCTGTCATCTGCTACTCTAGGTCTTTTTGTAGTGCTGCTAAGAAGAAGGAGGAGCCAAGTCAAGTCTTACCTCTTACTTAAATAGGTTTATTTTTTTTTACACTCTTTTTTTGTTCAGTTAGGTAACATTTCATATACAGTATATATATATTGTTTTTATGAAATAACCAACAAAATAATGTTGCTTCCTATCCCATATTTTTCTGACTGTGCACCCTTACCTAATTTTTAGTGAAGTGCTTCTTCATGGACATGCTCTACCCACTATACACTAGCTCATGACGTTCCCTCACTTTCCACCCATGCAAGGCTTGGAATGGG
>NC_092858.1:116617596-116621963 GCF_032062135.1 Pyxicephalus adspersus
TCAATGGCACATGAGTGATTTTCAACAATAAATGTGTACTGTAGTCTTCTTCATGGAAAAATAAGACATCCCCCTGAAAATAAGACCTAGGGCATATTTTGGCATTTCAAAAAAATATAGGACAGTGCCCTTTTATAGGGGAAACAGGGTAGTGTGTTCTCATGATTTTTGTTTTCCCAAATGACAAAAACTGATTTTTATTGGAAAAAATTATATTCTGACCATACATTTGTTACATTTCTCTAATAAAACAGTTACCTACACATTTATTTTTGTGTGTAAGAAGGAAAGATCAAGACATTACTACACGAATTGTATTACCATAAAAAATCCTGGTAAAGAACTAAAAATTAAAAAAAAAAAAAAACTATTTAAACTTGAGAAATTATATTCGCTTAACTATTCTTTAATTGGGATGTAGTTGGGAAATAGAGGGTTAATCACAGCATTGTGTGTATAGCACCTATCTAGCCGTTTGTTAGCACTCAGCTAGATGAGTTCTTGTTACCAAGCAACCTACGCCTACATGAACTAACCACGCGGTACATGGGGAGCATGAACGAACAGAAACTAAGCCTTGCAAACAAATAAAAAATACTATACAAATGTGTCAGCATTCATAGGAAAACAGGAATAGGCACTATACCAAGTTTACTATGCAGGAAGCTGGCATCCAGCTGTATATATGAGGGAATGCAGTAAATAAAATTTAAAGCATTACAGATGTTTCTGGCAGCAAAAGGGTTATTGTGACTAGAGGAGGAGGAACAGAGTAAAGCTTAAATCCAGGTCACTTCTGTATTGCTTAAAACCCTTGGGGGGACTGCTATGCTTTAGTCGCCTGTATCCTTTTGTGTTGTGGCAGTAAATCAAAATCATGTTTTATTTTCATGAAATTTACTAGATTCAACAATAGGCTGGCCTAAAAACAAAGCTAACAACAGAACATTTTACAGCAAATAATTCCCAAGAAAAATACAGATACTGGAATTTACCTTAAAAATAATGGTTGCCTGACAAAAGTACTTCACTTCTGGCCTAATCTTTTGTGATGTAATAACCTGAAATATGCATGCAGTGACATCAAAAATGCTAAATTGGCTACTTGTTCTAGTCAGTGATTTAAAAATTATTACTAAAACAACAACAACAAACAACAACCAGGCAACTAGCATATTCAAAAGCCAATCAGTAATTGTTTGCAGTCTGGAAATTTTCTTAGTAAATGTGTTTTAAATCTTGGAACAGAATCATTCCAGGTTTGCTAAATCACCCAGCTTCACTGATGAAAGTGTATCCTCTCTAGCCTTTGAGAGTTTTAAGAAATCAGGCTCAGTATCTCAATGTTAGGAATCACATAGAGTTGAAAACAACACTGGTACAACAAAAATGGGATGCTTACCGGTAGGTCTCATATTTGATTGGAAATAGAGCAAAAGCTGTACTATGCAGCATGTAAAACTATGGAATTTACAGTGAAGCATATGGACATTTATTACAAATTGGGACAGAAAACATTTATTTACACCTCCATTCTGTACTAAAAGGTGCCTTTTAAGCTTGGTTTATACTCATCACTCATATTCTCTACGCAAACAATAAGGTGGAATCTAAAGCATAATTTACAAGCCCAGAGCTGCTCAGGTAAATTCACAGATTTCAAATGCTGTTTCACTGATATGAGTCCTGACATTGCGATAATGATACTATACTTCAACGTGTTTTGATTGTTTTTTTCATAACAACAAACCTGAAGGGTGTCTTTTCTCACCTACTTTTTCAATTTTTTTTTCAATTTTTAATGTGTAAAAAAGCAAAATAATAAATATATGACTCATGTCTTAAGTTCATTACAGATAAAAAATCAGTCTCAGTAAACTTTACTAGTTTCATGTTGCTTTCCTAAATTTGTTGATGATGCTGGCTCTATTTAAGCAAATCTGGTATAAATTTTTTATGCCAGCGTGCCTCTACACCGAAGAAATGTTAGTATGAATGCAAGCATAAATTTAAAGTCAAAGAAAAATGTTTTTTCTTTAATATTAGGAAAACACCTTCATGATTACATAAAGCACCCAACTGGCTCTGCTTTGGAGTGATCTTTTTCAACCTCTCTGTCCCTCTTTCTTTCTGGGTTGTTACTTTATTTTGGGTAAATATATTTACACCCCTATGAAAAAAATGCCATATTTATCTATAAAACTTTATTTTTGTCTAAAGCTTTTATCCAGCTCTATTATATTGCTTTTGTAATTTTGAAAAGCTTATATAATTTAAAAGTAGTAAAAAAAAACCACTTGTTTAACCACTTTTGTCAATTTTGCATATTAATGTTTTACATTCCTAAAAATTGGGACATGGCAGGGTGTATCCTTTTGTTTATATACTTTGAGCTAAAAAGTTTCCCTATTCTTTTTCTTTAACAGTTGAATGTTCTATAATAAATGTGAGTAATGTGAATCTATCACTGTGTAGGAAACCTGGAGCCAATGTCAGTTGTCTTTTTAGCCTCCTCCAGTTAAAAAGCTATACTGTACTTTTTGTGGATAAATGTAACTAAACCTGCACTTATATAACAAATAACCAGTATTATATCACATATACCGAGAACTTTGAGCATGTCAAATGTGGAAAGCTGCTACAAGGGTAAATGTAAAGTATATATTATTCTTTTAAGGAAACTGTAAGTAAGTTTAACAATGATTTCAGCAATTTTACAATAAATGATGTCTATACTAAGACTATGTTGAAGATCAAATCATATACATGTAAATATTACTATTGGTCAGATTAATCATTCTCAGTCTGATGATATTTACTTGTTAGGTTGCGGTTTAACACATATTGTACTTACATGACAGCTAGGTATTTTAACATGCACTATGGGGTTAAATGAGAAGCTCTAGTAAAGTAACCCACAATACAAATTTTTTAATCAGAGAACTCCCAGTCTTATCTGCAGGAGATAGAAACCCATAAGAGCGTGAACAGAAATATCTGATTTTATCTCTTCTCAACCTACAGCGGTAGGAAATGCATCCATTGATATGTATCTTTTTTATGATAACTCAGCCCTTAATATGAACTGGGGAGATTGTGATGTCAAACTCACATCATAAAATCATCTTTTGGAAAAATGTCAAAGTCATCACAACAAGAGTGTAGGTGTTAATAACAATTACTCATACACACAGACCCTGATGAGAGATGAGAGCAGCTTGGTCCCATCTAATCTGCTTTTATCCTACCGATTTAAAACATCAGACCACGATTAATCCTGTTTAATTCAGTTTTGTTTGCTTCCTAGATTTTTATTCATACATTCATCTAAACCACCATTATTGGGGCAACAATTCTGATGAACAATTCCAGGCAATTATCACTCAACATTAGAGTGAGAAATATTTGACATGCCAAGTTAAAAAATATTATCAATTTATAGATCAACATAAAATACAGTGTGCGTAATCATAGATCATAGACAGCATTTCCAATTAATTAAATGATCATATTTAATATTCATTTCTAGCAAATGGCATTTGTGTCTTTTATGTCCTAAACCGTACAGTAGGTTCACATCTAATGACTCTTGGGACTACCAGGCACTGTCTACAGCCATGAACTGCATATACAGAAATAATTTTATTAAACTGATATCAGGAATAAATACAATTACTGAGGTCTGATGGCAGAGTGGACCACAACAGATTTTGGATGTCTGATGCCCTTGGAATGAAGGAATTCTTCAGACATTGTGATGTACAGTCCTCTAACTAATGGAAGAACTCAGACTATAGGAGGTTAAAGGCTTTATACAAAAAACAAATTCCTCTACTCACCAATAGTTCCAGGTTTAGCTGAATTCTAGCAGCTGCATGTTGGCTTTTTAAGTTTAAGTCGGGTGAGGTGGAAACATATTACATTATCTTGCTGGGAGCTGGTTTCTGCTGCACTTCTCTTTCCTGTTCTGTCACAGCTGTGAACATGCCTGCTCTGCCTTACACTGATTCTGCCTCTCATCTTTCCTGTCTGTCCCCCTATTCCTCACATGCCTATGTTGTCAGGCTGTGCCTTTTCCCTCCCTCCTTAGGGAATGACACAAGCTGTGATTGAAGAATGCTTCTGTGGGGAAAAATACCTGGAGAGGAAAAGGATAGCATAGCAGAAAATGGAGAGTCAATTAGCCATATGTACTGAGTCTCCATGATAAAAAAGTCCAAAGTAGGACACAGCTGGTGAGGATAATGCTCTTTTATGTTGGGTTTTGTCACCGCTACATAGAGATTCATGAATGTGCATGAGATAGACATAGAGAAAGAGGAAATGGTTGAATAGATTGAGAATGATGGCTGGATGGATAGATAGAG
>NC_092858.1:116621988-116625772 GCF_032062135.1 Pyxicephalus adspersus
TAGATAGATAGATAGATAGATAGATAGGTAGATACATAGGTAGGTTTGCATATAGATAGAATGCAGCTATAGGAATTGCAAGTTCATGCCTTTTTAAGTTTCCTTTGGTACTGGGAAACTATAAAGCAGGTAGTCGTCTAACAATCAGGGTTGCAATGCTTGAGACTCATCCAATAAAAGAATGTTGACCAAAGAATTGTTGATTCATATTTCCCCATATAGAGTATTCCAACAGATCCAGTGAGAGCCCTAAAAGCATCACAAAGGACCAGTTAAATAATGCAAAGGAATAATCTGTTTATGTCTGAAATTATGTAATAAGACCTCTCAAATTATAATTTTATCTTTGTTGGAAATGTCAGTGATGACACTTTGGCAGTGTCTGTTCATTTGGAACCAGTTTTCAATAACAATGAAAATAATTCAGTAATTCACTAGGATCAATAAAGGAACTTTCTTCAATATACATAGACTATAATAACTAATGTTAGAAATGTAGTGCAAATATTCATCTAAATAGGTTTGCTGAAACATTTTGGTGGCCTTAAAAAATATACAGTAGCTAGGAAAATGTCAAATATGTCTGAAGGGAGCAGCTGTCAGGCATATGTATTATACTGCACAGTATACAAAGTGCTGCAATTAGGAATAAATAACTGCTTTTTCATTGTTGATTAGTGGGAAGAAAAATTCCCACCTACAGAGGACATAAATGGAAGTTAAAATTATTCCAATGATTATGGTACAGTCAGTGAGACAAATCATACCTCTCATTAGACCAGTGGAAGGAAGAATGTCCATGCATTGGCAGTAAGAGTGAGAAAAACTGCCTCTTACATCCGTGGGGTCCGTGGGAGTAAGCGTGCCCTGCACCGGTGTGCAAATAATTTCTTGTTACGATGGTATCCAGTGGGAAAAAGACTCACCTAACATTAGTGGGAGAATATTTGCCTCTTATAGTTGTAGGAAAAATGCCCATGTATTTGGCAGTTGGCCAAATACATTCCCCGATAACCCCCCCCCTCCAGTGTTTTTGGGGCAGGAAATCCAAAATGTGACTCCACTCACAATAGAACCCCAATACCCAAGGGAAAGTTGTTTTTATTTATTTTTTTTACTTTATGAACCCACTATTTGTTAAGGTTGAGACAACTAGCTTTTTTTGCTGAAGAATAATAGTCTTTTTGATGGAAAATTAGGAGGTTCTCAAAATGGATGACTCAATATTTCCTTTCTGTCTGATAATCACATCTAAGGTTATATTTATGTTTAAGACTCTTACACTTTGTATTACTTTTTGAGGTTGTGTGATATTCATGCAACTTTTATCCAAACACTGAAATACCAAGACTGGAGTTTTAGCACAGACTGTGAATTTCTGAGGAAGAAGAACTTTTACTCCCCATAGAGCCTAACCTCATAGCCGTTAAGTTTTGGTTTATGAGTATAAAATAACTTGTCACCAACTCTCATTTGGCGGTTCTTCCCAACAACCTTGTAAAGCGCTTTTGAATATGTGCTAATATTATGGGAAGTTGCACTTTGGAAACCAGTTGGTGTCGTATAACATTAAGGGTTTATTCAAAGTAAAAAGGTCTTTTATACTTTTTGTAATAGCTTTTGGATAATGAACTGTTTTTTTCTTGAAACCCCTATAACTGAAACCGAATACTCTTGACTAGCTAGTCCTTACCTAATGAAAAAGCCCATGAACCTGATGTCCTTAACAAAACACACCATATTCTCATGCCTATAGCCCTAAAAGATCCTATTGCATTACTAATCAACATTTTTAACAAAAACTTTAACAAAAATACTCTCTAAAAGTCTCTGTCTTCTCTCAAAAATATAAAGTTATATGGAGACTCTACTTTCAGCAAAACAATGCTGCAGGTATAAGTTACTAACGGTAGCCTTCAAAATTCTGCATACTGCTATATCCTAAACCATTCTGAAATGCAAAGTTTTGACAACCAATAAGAATTTGATAAGGAGCGAGCAAGCTTATAAAGTGGTCAATCTTTGCATTTTTTAAAATGATTTGGGAATTAGATACAAAGACAAGGTCTAGGTTTCTGTTGTGTGAATCCCTTATCATATCACATCTGGACACTGTATAACTTGCACAAATGACATAAAGACATATACTATGTGCAAACATGGCCATGGGAGTTTTTTTTTAAGTTCCTATTGACAATTTTCTTTTCTCTTAATTATACAAAAGAATTCTCAGATTATTAACTATTTCATGAAAGTGAGTCTAGGAAGATTCAAGTAGAGGCTGGTGTCTTAAGGACTGATCAAGAATAAATCAAGACCATTTTTATTCTTGATAGGGCAATTCTTTATTGATGGTCACCTTTAAACTAAAAAAAAAAAACCACATACCACTCCCAACATTGTGGTCAGACTTTGTTTCCACTGTGTACCACGTATTGGATATCTTACTAGAATCATTAGTACAGTTATTTTTTTAGAGTAGTTATTAATCTAAATGTTTGATCTAGGGAAAGGCAAAATTGTCTTCCAGGTCACTTTTTAACTTTCTGTTAATATAACGTTAGAATAGGTTGAACTTTGGTGACTGGTCTTCTTTCAACCTCGGTATACAACCTAATACAAGATGACAAAGGAATGTTAATGTATGTGTAAGTAAATAGTCTTGGAGAAACCTATTATAAATCACTGGATTATAGCTGTCCTATAGTGTGTAGACTTAGACATTTTTTTATTAACATAGGGGGATTGGAGAAATTGGCTAATACAAATTGCTACCTAATGTAACTGAAAGTATAAACATGCATTAGCAAAGATAAGTTGGAAAATAGATTTAATGTATAAACATCAAGTTTCACCTTTCCCAAAACAGACAAAAAAAGTCCCTAAAAACTAAAGCTGTTTAAGATACATGCAGAAACCATTTTATGTATATTTCTTTAACTGCATTTACACCTTTAGGTTTATTTATAAACTAGTGTATATGATATATACCAAACCATAAATAAATATGCTTTGTCATTTAAAACACATACACCTGTGAATATTCTGCCTCGTAGACTATTTGCATGAATGTCAGATTTACTGTTTTATAAATAGACCTTTAATTTATGAAACTAGCCTTTTTTACTCAATACTTACTTAAAAATGTCCCCAACATCAGATGCTAATATGCAATCAAAAGTATCACATACTGACCCTTCAAGGTCAAGGTATTAACCTACTTCAATATTGCTACAGTGGTAAGCCTGCCAGCTAAGACTACATGATATCGACAGGGAATTATCCTAAACCCCTCTTGCCAAACTGGTTGTGAATAATTACATTCAGCAATACATCCACATATAATTGTAATTTAATTATTAGAGATTATTTTTAGTCAGATCACATGATCTATCTCATTGCCCTGCATAGTCTGATCTTTGAGCATGGCTATGTTGCAACAATGATTTTTTTTCTGTGTATGAATGTTTAGTAGTTTATTTGTATACACTTTATTGCTTGCCACATACAGAGATCAGCCTCACTATCAGCTACTGACAGCATTACCAGGTATTTTTCTTTACTGCAAACCTTTTACATAAAACAATTAGCACAAACAAATGGCAGTTTGAATTGGAATTGTATCATTCAGAAATTTTTGGTTAACTGACACTGACAACTTATTCCAAATTTTCTCAGAATGTTTAAATGAAATCTTTTCCTAATGTACGTTAGTCTGCTACATACAGGTAATATGATTCCTGGAGTGGAATTTTTTTTCAGGGATACCACCTGTGTCAACGTA
>NC_092858.1:116627419-116637938 GCF_032062135.1 Pyxicephalus adspersus
CTCACCCAGCTAAAAGCCTCCCAACACTACAATCATTTTAAGCAACAGATTTAGTATAGTTTTACTTGAAAGCAGGCTTCAGTTAGGTATGCAGCCTTAGGTTTGCCCTATTACTCGAAATCCCAGGGCGCACCCGCCCAACCCCCCCCCCGCCCCAAGCACAATATAGCAGCTAGGCTCCTCACGACCTTCCTCTTTTGAGTAGAGTTACACTTCCTGTTATGGGGTTACAGTGGTCCTCCAACCATGCTCCCATAATGTTACTGAGATTATGTCATACATACCCCTAGTAAAGGCACATGTAAAAAGTATGTCAACATACTGTATGCCAAAAAATGTATGTCAACATACTGCACAGAAATGAAAATTTTCTGGAGCAACATGTGCATGTATACAGCTGGTGGGTGAAATCTATATTTAATATTACCTAAAACTTTATGTCAGCCTTATGTTTCTTCTAAATTTAAGCATGGAGGGATAGAAATAGTTAGGTTCTAGTCTGTGCTTTCCTAGATGTCTGTAGATGCCTTTTCCCCTAATTTCTTCCACTCTCACACATGAAGGAATTTAGTTGAAATCTCACCAATGGGGGTCACATCACTGACTGAAACAGACAAGGATCCATGCCTTCCCTCACTTTATATTTTTCATAATAAATGGAAGCACCTTTTGTTCTATATTATAAAGATTACATTTATGAATGTTTGAACAATGGCCCTTTTATCTAGGATTTAGAACACTGCTGCTGACATGCTGCAGAGGTTTTGTTCCATTTTTAAAGTGTGACGCAAAAGACGAGGAATATTTTTATGTGTTGAATCTGGTTCATGTACTAAAACTGTTAAAAGACTTGTGATAAATGCCATTGGAGGTGGGAATGTTTATAAAGGAAAAGAGAACCAGAGACCTGGAGGAGCCAGGAGGAAATAGAGTACAACATAAATTCTCTTGCCAAAAGGGTCATGTGTACATCAATTAAATGAAACAGAGCAGCTAGAAAAAATGTAAATTTTACAAGCAGCAAAATACTGTATTTCTAATCTGTGTTCATCACTGATGCCCTATTGCAAAAGTATGTTACTGAGTCATATTGTATAAAACAGTTTCAATTTGGCATCAGTTTATGGCGTCAGTTAATGTCACCTCTAAATATACTGTATTGTGCTCTGTGAATAGTTTGAATATTTATTTTACCGGAAGGTGTAAGAAAAGTCTGGTTTATTCCATTACATAAAAACAGGTGGCCCTGTAATTAAAGTGATTATAGTTATTACAGCTAAATAGCAAAAACATACTGTATAGTTTTAGAATTAAATAACATATAGCTATTTATAAGATATTTTGTGAAGGTGTCCATAACGTATGTAAACCTAAGAAAAATTAGTTTCTCTTACATTATCTTATCATAAGAGCTTTCATTTCTGTAGATTTTTGCTAGTTTAAAAAATTACACAGATATTAAAAAAATAGATATTTCTTTAAAGAGAATGAGAATACCAATATTTGCCAAAAATACAACAGGTAACTAAAAGGAATTACAGAATATTTACTAACATAACATAACATAATTTAAGTAAAACAAAATGATACGTTAGGCGGAGTCCATCCTCTGTAACCTGCATCTTGACTGTGATTCAGAGAAAGAGACGGAGTTTGGTCCTGAGCAGTCCGTTTTATTATAGCCAGTACTCCATATCACATTCAGCCACACCCATGCCCCACAGCTCATTCAGGGGTCCTCCTAAACCCATTTCTTTGCCTGTTGATATCCTCCAGAAGATGGCACTGTTAAGAGTCATCCTGCTAGTTTTGTCCTCAAAGACCTTCTGAAGTCAACCTCCATCAAGGCTCACCAACAGAGTTCACCATCTCAAGCAATTTTTAACACCATCAGTTTTCATTAAATGCCAGTTGACATGCTTTTAGCTTGCCCAGGGCCAAATACCAATGTCAGAATCAGAACCCAGGGCTGCTTCAGTGTCTGACGATAGCTGTACCTATTAGGCTACCTGAAATGCTGGATAGCTCCCTGAAAGATCTCATAGTCAGCCTTTCCTGATACTTAGTTCTTTAATTAATCTTGAACTTCCTGCTCTTCCCCCTGACTTCCTATTTAAACCTTGCTTTGGATTTCCTATGTGCCAGAATATTGTGCTCCTTGTCACTGTCTCACCTTTTGCTGCCAACTTGTGTATTGACCTTTGGCTACAGAATTATCTACTGCACTTATTGCTTGTTCATGTTAACCTGATTTACCCCCATACTGATTTTGGCTTTCTTCCTGACTACGTTCCTGTCTTGCTTCTGCATCATTACAGCTGCCTGTACAGCTACTGAAGTCTGCTTATTTATTTATTATTTACACAAGATGTAATATAGATTCAAAGCTGATCCCCTATGTACCCTGAAGCCAATGAACAGATATGAATTACAATTCTTTTTTGTATCCCTTTCTTACTTTTTTAATTAGTATTAATGAGGAAAACTTATCTACATTGATCTCCAAGAATCAGCAGGGACAAATTGCAATATATCCTCTTCAAATATGAGAAGTAGCATTTTGAAAACTTTTTATATATGTTTATAAAGTGTTAACCCAGGAATTGTTTTATATTTTTGATTCTTCAAAGTGGCCACCTTTTGCTTTGATGACAGCTTTGTGCACTCTTTTTTATAATTGTATGTTTATTGAAATTTTCCAACACATCTAGAATAACATTACTCACACAAAAACACGAAAATAAGAAGAAAAAGAATAAAAAACAAGGAAACATTAACAAAAACAATGAAAAACATCTTGTAAGTCTATAGCTTAGTGTGCTTAGGAGAATCAAACCAATAAAGCAGATGATTTATAAAATAAATAAACAAACTTAAGCCATATGTGGATAAGCATACAATAACTTTTTTTTGGTGACAAAGAATTCACATAACACATAACAGTGGTGGGGGTGATGAACATGTGGGGGGAAAAGGTAAAGGCCTGTGTCCAGTGTACTCTTATAGTAAATTAATGAATTAGCTAGCAGAGTCTCCCTGGGGGGGAGAGACAGCATGTTGCCTGAGTATGTTAAAGGGGGATTGTAAATAAGAATCCTACGGTTCCCAGATAGCTGTAAATTTGTCAATACGGTCATGTATCCTAGCTGTAAGATGTTCCACAAGCTGGACATCTTTGATTCAGCATAGAGGTCTGAGATCCCAGGAGGGGAGGTCAAAGCTTTGTGCACTTTTGGCGTTCTTCTAAGCTTTGTCAGGTAGTCACCTGGGATGGTTTTCCAACAACCTTGAAGGTGCTAAGCATTTGGTCAGGTGATTGTGGAGGCCAGATCTTCTAACG
The DNA here is from genome assembly GCF_032062135.1 of Pyxicephalus adspersus. NCBI lineage: Eukaryota > Metazoa > Chordata > Amphibia > Anura > Pyxicephalidae > Pyxicephalus > Pyxicephalus adspersus. The sequence continues at coordinate 116,630,760 of NC_092858.1, forward strand.
CAGCACTCCATCAACCTCATTCTTGGTCAAATTGTCCTTCACTTAGCCTAAAATTGTTTGTGTTTGGGCCAATTGTCTTGTTGAAAATCAAAAACGATGGTCCCACTAAGAGCAAACCAGATTGGATGGCAAGTCACTGCACAGTATTGTTACAATTAAAAGAAACCTATGAGAAGCCAAGCTATCGACATGAAAGCCCCCGCAAAGTCCCAATGTTGAAAAACACACATGTGCGGAAGAGGTTACAGCTTGCCAATGAATACATTGACTGGCCTAAAGAGAAATGGAGCAACATTTTGTGGACTGATGAAAGCAAGATTGTTCTTTTTGGGTCTAGGGGCTGCAGTTTGTCAGATGACCCTCAAACACTGAATTCAAGCCACAGCACACTGTGAAGACAGTGGACACTGTGGTGTTGTATTTGAAGGGATCACATTTGCCTTATACCCTTGAACAGACCCCCCATCCTCCCCGGGGGACATGGATATTTTCTCAACTCCCCGTACATTAAAACAACTAGTCTCAGAGTGACATGTCTCAAGGCATTCAAAAAAATGTTTACATTAATAGACTTTCCATTTCTAATATCACACAAAGGGTCACCTATTCTGCCCTATAGTCTTTATTATTCCCACATACTGGACATCATATGCTTTGCATGTAATTAAATAGATGACATTTTTAGTGTTGCAATTAATGTACTGCTGATTTTAACAAATTTTCTATAATGAAGCAGAGCATATTTCATCTATTACCATATTATAGCTTCAACACTGACTGTCGGAAAGAAACATTTCCCCTTTCACCGGTGATTTTAAACATTCAGCTCATGTACGAAAGGCAAACATTTTGGAACTGGAGGCTAAATGAGAATTTCCTGAGAGAATTGCATAAATATTTTGCCACAAACAGGACAGTAGCCCTTTAGTAGTTTGGGAAGCCCACAAGGTCGTCATTTATTAAAACACGAAGCAAGACTCAAAAGAGCTAGGCAGCAGGAAATTTTTAACCTCCTCCAAAGTTTTAGGGAGCTTGAAAAGATAAATAAAAAGGAACCCCATGGTGGAATCGAGCCAAAGGTTGATTTCCTTGAGGGCCCAGTTATCAACGTTGTCTCAAAGCTAAGGCTACCTTAGCAAAATGTAGAAGATCCTAAATAAGTGCAGTCGCATTTTAGCGAGGGCCCTGCGGGGGCAAAGAAATCGTTCTTTTGTCCAATTTATAGTGGATCAGACAGGAACTAAGAAATACCAGGTTCGGGAAATTGCAGAACAGTTTTAAAAATACTATAGGTCTCTGTACAATATTAATGCCTCGGCTCCTGCATCTCAAAAACCTTCAGTGGTAACAGCAGTAAAAGAGTACTTACTTGGCCAAGGTCCAGATGCCCACACCAGTCTAGTGAAATTGAAGCATTGGAATCCACAATTAGTAGTGAGGAAATTCTAAATCCAAAGCAAGCACGCCATCGGGTAAGACCCCAGGACCTGACGGTTATTCTCTGGTGTACTACAAAAAGTTTAGGGAGATTTTGGTACCCCATATGGTAAACATCATAATGCTATTTCAGGAGGTGTAGCCCTACACCCAGACTCCGAGGGAGCACATTACAGTGGTTTCGAAGGAGGAAAAGGACCTGGCCAACTGCTCCAGTTATAGACCCATCTCCCTACCCAACCACGACCTAAAACTATTCAATAAAATTCTGGCAATGAGACTTCAGAGGGTCATCAGAAAATTTTGATATACTTACCAGGTGGGATTTTGTACCATTAAGAGGAGCCAGGGATAATAGTACTAAGGCACCTAACTGGATCCAGCTGGCTTCCACATACTCTTCATCTGTCTTCCTGCTATCTACAAATGCAGAGAAGGCATTTGATAGAGTTGATTGGACCAGACTGTACTGCATATTGGGTTGGGGCCAAAAATGTTAGCCTGGATTAGATCCATTTACTTAGCGGCGATCAGGGTTAATGTAACCCTCTCAGAATATTTTTCCATATCAAATAGTACCCGTCAGACTGCCCCCCCCTCTCCACTAATATTTATTCTGACACTAGAACCACTGTTAAGGGCCAACTCAGACATCACGTCTTAAACTTGGTAAGAAAATGCACAAAATTGCAGCTTTTGAGGAGAATCTATTATTTGTGCTGTCCAATCTGGTCACTACACTCCCGAACCTTATGAAGGAATTAGCCATTTATGGCTCCCTTTCAAAATTCAACATTAGTTATAGTAAATCAGAGGCGTTAAATATAACGTTAACCCAAGGGCAGAAAGAATTGAGAAAAATTACTCTTAAGTGGGCCTCGAGTGGTCTGCGATATCTGGGAGTTTTTCAGTCCAGGGATGTCAGAAATTTTTAAATTGTAATTTTTCACCACTTTTTCAGCGGATAAAATCAGACCTACTGATGTGGAGGTCACTGACTATCTTGGTTTGGCAGAATACAAGTGATTAAAATTAATGTTTTTCCAAGGTTTTTATATTAATTTTAGACCCTACCAATTTGGCTTCTGAAGTCTTTTTTGTTAATAAACTGGAAAAATATGGTATTTATGTTATTTGGGGTAATCAAAAGCCCAGACTGAATCGCAATTTATGTTCCACCTCTCCAATATAGCACCATTTCCTTCTCCGCTCTATCCAGTCCAGGACAACCCAGCATTTGCACCAGGTAGAGAAGACCCATATTTTATCCCCCTTAGAGAACTGGGTTTCTAAAGGTTTCAAAGCAAACACAGACAAGCTAACTAACTATTAAGGCCAATATATTGGCATGTGAAGGCAGAGTAGTACAGGAAAAGAAATAGACTAATAGGCTACGTAAAAAGTTACTTATATATATAAATAAATATAAGTGTTTTAAAAGTACAGCTATCCCTTCAAGGGGTTGCGATGACTTAAATGCTTTATTTTTTTTATTCTTAATGTTGTTTAACACACAAACATTCAATAGACAATAAGGAGCAAAAACACTTTTTATTGAAATATTTTTAAATAGCAAAAAGGCAAACCAAAATTGTTCACTGAATCTAAATAAATAGTAAAATATTAACAAATTACAACCGTGCAAAACATGGTGCTGATGGGAATCATCGATAGAAACTACATAAAGTGCACCTGTATTTTGACCATTCTTGGCAAACCAGAGCCATAACTTGCATAGGTTTTTGGGGAAACTCTAAAAAGTTGGAAGAAAGCAGAAGGGGAGAATCAAGAAGGCAAAAATGGTATGTGTATTATATCCCCTTTGACGCAAACCTGTTACTTTGCCTATATGGATGAAGTGAACAATCAATTTAAGTTATTTTCTCTACATTGTAATTACAGTTCACAGTGTCATACAAGAAGGACTAGAGTTAATTGAAGACCTATTCTTGGTTTCAATGAAACAGATTTCAGAAAACAATAAGACAGTGCAGCAAGTATAAGCAGCAGTGATTAACACTACAATATAAGCCAACACAATTTAATACAAAATGTCACAACTTAAGAGATGCTTTCCTGTTATATCAGCACAATCTCATATTGTATTTATGACTGCCAGTAAAAAATACTGACCATATATGAGTATTTTAGTGTGTTTGGTTTATTACCATAAGCAGCATATTGGTATTGTGCCCAACATAAACAAAACAAGTGAACTGAAGGTAGTGGATCCAATGATCAGCGTCTTTAGGAAACAGCCTAAGAAGTTGCATTTAAAGATTAAATTCAAAAAAGGTGACCTTGGTAACTCATTTGAAAATGAGACGTGCCATATATTAAAATGAATGCTGCAACCTTTTAATTAACAATTTTAGATATTGGCCAGAAAATAGATTTGAAAATTATAGCGCAGTAAAGGGTTGCTGCAACTTTGTATCTTCTGCTGTGAGGGGCTCAAATGGATTCTCAGGGCTGCTTTCCATGGTAAGAAGGACCAAGACAATAAAAGCTACCAAAACAAAAATTGTGATCTGCATAGGAATAGAGACCAAACGTTGCTTCTTTTTTTCTTCCTGTATTTCTTTACTCTGTTCTTTCATCTTGGCCCTTTTGACAATGTCATCATACTGGAACTGAATTGGGCGACCAGCTGCACCTTTTATTGGTTTTCTACGAGTAGCACTACATGTAAATTAAAAAGAGAATTTTTTTTAAACATTTTCAAAAAAACAAAAAACCAAAAACATTTTCCCCACTGTTAAAGTGTGCAGGCACATATTTCAGAGCATAGGGATGAGCAGGCTGGGGCTGTGAAGCAGTTAATCATTTTCTTTGGAGAGACCGGTTAGTAAGAGATCTTTATCTGACAACATTTTACATGAACTTTAAAATAAACATGTCATAAAGTGTTCATAACCAGTGTTTACTTGTTTTGTAGGTTTTCATCATTTTTCTTCTACACTATTTGTGAGTCACCTAGCACCCCCCTGTGCTCTCCTTCAGTGGAATGCAGAGGAGTCCTTCTTGATCAATTGTTCATTGATCCACCTGGACCAATCAGTGAAAGTCATTGGGGGACCAATTTACATTAGTCAGATTTTAACAATTTTATGGGGGTACCCTTACTCTTCGTGATTGTATTAAAACAAAAGGCTTTAGTTCCTCACATAATTTATGCAATCTTTTTGTTCAACCCACTGAATTAAAGCTGAGAGTTGTTTCATTTAAAATTGTGGTAATTTACAGAACAAAAATGAGAAAAAAAGCTGTCTGTCCAAATATTTATGGACCCAACTGTACACAGGAAATAGCAAATGCAATAAAAACAACATATTGAGTCATTGGGGTGTATTTATAAAATATTCCCCAGAAAATTTGTCTAAAAGCTTGCTACCAGCTGTTTGAATCCTGCTACATTTGTCACGCCTTCTTGATTGCCACATTTGCTTTTCAGCTTAAAAGTGGAAATTTATAAAAAGCACACACTTACCTTTAATTTTGAAGATTCAATCAGATTCCAGTAGGTCCCACGTCATCTTGGCTTTCTTCTTTCTGGTAAAGATGGGACAGCAGGTGTGGCCATCTTATTCCAGCTTCTTCTCACGTCTCCTCAGTGTCTTCCTGATGTGTGTCGATCTCACACATGTGTACTTTTTTTTTTTTTTTTACATTGCAGGAAACCTCTTTGTGACATGCCCAGAAGGAACAGCCAGAAGCTTCCTGGGATATGTGGGTGTATGAATCCCAGGAGGCTGCAGGTTTCCTCTTTACTGTTGTGGTGAAGACATAAGTGGAAGGGGTGTATTTTTTTATTCTGACTTTACACAAATTTTGAGCTTTTTGCTGTAACACTTAATATTGTTTTTGTTGCTCTAGTTATTTACTTGATTTCCTCAATGGTATGTATAATATGTATAATAATCTCCAATATATTTTATTTAAATTTATAATAGATCTTTTTGTCATTTTGCTACAAACTAGTAAAAGTCTCTCCCTAGTACTCGAACATATTTAACTATTTAGCATTATGGTGTGTACTGTTACCCATGGTCTATGTACATTGGTATCTTATTTATTGAAGTAAATACTGTTTATACCTCAAGCCAAAAAAACCCTCTCCGCTTCTATTTAATCATTAATGTGCCCATAGTCTGGCCAAAGAATGATTATAGTAAGCAAGCGTATTTTATATGTGCATATTTGTGATCCTTGCTTAGCATTTGTTATATACAAACACACATACATTATACATACACACACATATTGTAGTCATGAAGCAATAAACATGGAAGCCCTACAGACAAAGTTAAACAAAGCATAGATACACAGAAAAGAAATGTTACTAATAATTCCTAATTTTACCTTTTAATTATTGTCTGCTGTGAGGCAGTACATTTACTTCTAAATAGTTATATAGATGTACACATTAATAAATCACTCTTTAAACAAGCATTTCTTAAAGAAAAGTGGGTCCCTGACAAAATGTTTAAACAAATCTATATAAAGCTGCCAAATGGTAAGAAGCAAAAAAGATAAATTAAGAGAAAAGTAAAAATAGAATAGCCACACCCAATGCCAGAGGAGCGTAAATTAAACATGAAACACCTTAAATGCACTCTCAACGGATACAATAGTAAGCATTGAATTCAGAGCAGATAAGCTCTCTTTTAGAAATGAAGTTACAAAAAATTAAATACATATTTCCATTAATGCCAACTAGACAATTTGCTAGGTTTACTTCTCTCATACAAACATACATACGACTTTTTTTTGTCATACCTCATTCCAAGTGCAGACTGGGACAGCAATTCAGAAAAATCAGAAGGAGCATCCCCCGACTGGAAAAAAAATAAAATAGTTTACTCATTTATAGACTCTGCTTCTGCTGAATTCTGAAATCAGTCAAACACAAAATGGTTCAGAAAAACCTCTAGGAACTATTGCGAAGCTGTGTGTCTATATAATCTAATAGAATGTCATTATTACTTAGGAAATTTTAACAACAAAAATTTGGCTCATAACACTGAAAAAACAAACATATTAAACATTGTTTTTCAACTGATGGAAATTCGATCAAACTTAAGTTATTAACTTAAGTAGTCTGACATTAAAAACAAACACCTTTTCACGTCTTCATCTTTGTGGCAACACAAAGATCTTACTTGCCACTTCATACATTTAATTAAGACTGGCCTACTAGCCATTCACTATAACTCGGCAGACCGCCATTGAATAGTGCCAGTGACAGATTCCACATTTAGTTACACATATCCTTTACATTACAACAAAGATCAAAGCTGGTAAGAAAAACAGATTTTTGCAGCCACCGTTACATAATTTCTTTGCAGTAGTGTATTGAAGGAAACAGCAGACCTCAGGATAAACACTTTTTCTTTAGAAGTATTAGAAAACACATGATCCATCCTTCCATCCAGCCCAGAATGTAAACTGCTTAGTGTGTGGGTAAAGACATTTCACCACGTTAAAGTTGATCTCTCATCCTACAGCTTAGGGATTTATATTATGTGCCACTACAATGGAATTTTCATACTACATCTTTACTAGGTGGCCTTTGATTTGTAATGAGCATTGAAGGACATATATCGTTTACCAGTGTTTATTTAACCATTTAACTATGTTTATTGGCCTTGGACAGAAAACCAAAGTCTTTTTCCCATTAAGAGATATTTACATTAATAACAGGAATCTTTAACTAAATTGGAACAAATAAAGTTACCTTGC